>NC_088201.1:184771735-185107037 GCF_037126465.1 Ornithodoros turicata
GGTTCACATACCGTCGCCAGCGAAATGCAGTACCTCACAAACTCGTCCCAGAGCGCCTCCAACGCTGATAACGCAGTAATGTAGTGTCTCCTGCGTTACTGTACGCTCATATTCCTAAAGGTTGTGTGCGTTTTATGTAACAGTGTATTGCCATTTGCGCTCGCCTCTGCAACACGAATGTGGAATAATTTTTTTTTTCTGCTGCAATTCTCCATTTCGTTGGGTCTGTTCAGCTAAGCAAACATAGGTCAGTTGTTTTGACTCGCTGGCTTCCTCGCACCTTTATGCATTGCTTCTCACTTAGAAGATAGTTCTTTTTTCCACATACATGGTAAAGCGACCATGGTTTCTCCTCACATCAGAATCGCACTTGTGCACAATGTGTCACCTCTCGACAGACTTCTGTTTTTGTAATATACATATGTTCAAGATCTCCTTTTCTGCTGGTTCATTTTGGTACCTTGGTGTGTTCTGTAAATGTCTGTCCATATCCCACGCACAGGGTGTTTGTTTTTATTCGCATCGCACCAGCGCTCATTTGACAGGTGGGTTATGTTAATTTTCGCAAATTAACCCATCCGTAGTTACAAACATTTCCGACATTTCCTGATGCATGTGTTTGTAACTACGGATCGATCAATTAGCAAAAATTCACATAACCCACCTGCCAAATGAGCGCTACCCTGTTGCGAATAAAAATGAACATCCTGTATAAAAAGCCGCATGTTGGCGTAACCTTTACGGGCAGGTGCTGGATTGAAGGCCGTAACCTCTAATTAGCGGGTTTCCTTGTAACTTTTATAAAAGGTACTGCTCAGAGGGTACCTGGTAGCTTCTGAAATAGAGGGTAAAATATTGCGATTTTTTACCCTTTACTAAAGGGTACCGAGTTAAGAGTGTAGCGTATGTAGCGGCCACACGCTAACCAGCCCTAGACCGGCTCTCCCGTAGGTGACAGTCATATACCCAGGTTCCAGCGATACACTCGCATCTTCCTCTATTTATTCCTGGTGCCAAAGTCAATTGCTCCACCAAATGTTCGGTCAGTCATTGAAACAGCGATTCGAAAGTCGAAATTCATTAACGTTGACATTACTGAAAACAAAGGCAACGCTCGGGTTGCAGAAAGAAAATCCTAATCTACATAGACTGTGTCACACAGTTATCCACGATATTCGGCAATATTTCTCCCCATTGTTTGTCCCCACGTACTCAGGTCAAGATTTACGGCCGTGTCGACACCACCGCCTACACATTTTTCTAGATCAACATTTCCAACTAATGGAGCAGCAACTCTCTGATGCCGTAATTTAGCCCACTCTAACTGGTGATTTTCTTGTTTTGCTGTACTGCTTCTGGAAATAGTTTTCCTAATCTGTCGCGAACAGAATGGTTGGCTTAAAAAAATGTTCCTCTATGACCAGAACTGGCAAAAACATGACATTATTTTCGATCCTTGCTGATTTTGTGTAGTATGTTGGACAGGTTAGACACCTTCCTCACGAACAAGATGAATTAGATCCACACAATCGTAAGGCTGGACTTTTCTATATTTACCCATCTACAAGGGCAATCTGTATGATACGTGGAAATTTTCATACTATAAAGCCATGTAGTGCCAACTAACATTCTGCAGTTCCACGAGACGGCATTGTATTGCTAAAAGCGGTTAGAGTCATCATCCGGCAATCTAAGTGACATATATGTTCTCACTAAATGTAACGGCACACATAGTAGGTGTAATTACCACCAGTTCAGTGCAGCTTCAAGTTTGAATGAATATGATGCGCACGTACCTCAGTATCATGTATGACACCACGGTAGATCTCCATAGTAACGTTCGCACGTCGAAAATATTTCTGCAAAACGACAAGAATCCTTGCATATGGCATTGTTGTCGAACTCTATATGTGATGTAAGGATAATCATAACAATAACGACACACATCGTGGTGTTTCACTGGATAGGCCTTCTGAAGCTATAATTTTTGCATGCTTGCCAAATAAATTGACGTGTACACGCTATTCTTTTAAAGCGGCCAGGGTACACAACCGCAAGGTCGTTCAACGGGACTAGTGCTTCCAAATGCGATGTACAAAGCGATTAAAGATGTCACAACGCTGTAAAAACCACTGGCATTAATGAGAAGATTGACAAGAAGGCCTCTGCACTCTTTCATGACGCCAGTGACTGAAGTCAACTGCAACTCTAACGCTCGACGAAACACGGCAGGACGGATAAAGCTGCTGCACGCTATGGTCAAACTAAGCTTATACGCGTCGTTTTTTCATTTTTTTTCGGGGGGGGGGGGGGGGCTTCTTTGCGGTTTCTTTCGGTTTCTGGTGACAGACACCAAAATACTGCATAAGTGGTTAAACTCACGGGATCAATATTTCACAAACTTGTGAGGAGTCAGGCTCAGGCAACAATTCGCGGTGCCTTAACTTCGCTGTACCACGGTGCGCCGACCCCACATCAGCCATATTCTAGGGGCCCTCCAACTTGAGCATACATGAAGGAGTTAGCCAAAGGCATGTAGAGGAGCTGGTATTCCTCTACATGAGTCCTGACCGGCGATGATGGAATGTCCCAGCGGGCAGATGGACGCGGCCTCACGCTAGGACGATGCCGGTAGAACTGGCTGGCAGGCGCAGTAGCGCGCGGTAGCAGAGGCGCGCTGTCGTCGTCTTCCACGGGCTGCCACATCGCCCCCCCCCCCCCCCTCAGACGCGGAGTGGCGCATGTGGTTGAGGTCCGCGTCGATACCATGAAGAGGAGAACGAAGACGACTCGTGGAAGGTGGACGACAGGACACACGGCTTGTGGTTGTGGCTGTTGATGCAGCAGCAGCGGGATGGTGGGAACGAGAGCGCTGCGATCCGTGCGGGTTCCAGTGATGAGATGTGAATGCTGAGTGCTTGTGTGATTGGATGCTTCTGTGATTGCTGATTATATCGAGCGGCTGCCGAGTGCGTTGAGTTGCGTTGTGTGGTCGTTGCTGAGCGTTGCTTGTTGCTGATTGTTGCCGAGTAAGTGTGTTGAGTTGCGTTGCGTGACGGTTGCTGAGTGGAGTACCGCCACCGGTAGAAGGGCGTGACTGCTGGATGTCTCCACAAAAAATACGGGGAGGACCATCATGAAGCAGACAGAGGCCGTAAACTGAGCTTGCTGTGGTCTCTCTGCGGATCCCGGTGGAACTGGGGTGCCGGTGCGACTTGCCTGCCAGAAGGTGGTTCGCTGCTGGTTTGCCAAAAAATTTAGGATGATGAATGGCCTAATTATGCCGAACATGGTGTTCGTTGTTCGGGTCACCAAATGTAGAGGAGGTGGTGTTCCTCTACACGAGTCCCGATCGGCGATGATGGAACGTCCCAGCGGGCAGACGGACGTGGCCTCACTCTAAGACGGTGGCGGTAGAACTGGCTGCCAGTCGCAGTAGCGCGCGGCAGAAGAGGCGCGTCGCCGCCGTCTTCCACGCGTCGCCACAGGCATTACAGCTCCACAGGACATAGTACAAGGCATCATAACACGTTGCACTTGTCTGCATTTTCAACACTTCTAACTGCTGTCGGCTGGTGTCCGGGTCATCGCCGAACTGTTCCGTCTCCAGTCATTGTTGATACCGCATCGAGCAGGCACGATAGGCACTCGATAGTGATGCGGCGACTCCCTGGATGAACGACGGTTACAAGGAACTGGAATAACGGAACCCCGACATCTCCGTAAGATTCGTGAAGGCGGGAGAGCTGTCTCCACTCCAAGCGGAGAACTGAACACTTTGAAAGGCAGTGCAGTCTCATAGCGTAAGAAACGGCGTACATAAGTTGCCTTAGCGTCTCGGGCAAAATTTCTTACCTGTTTTGTTCAAGTATTTTTCTGTCATTGGTTTCGATATATCGCGGAGCTCTAAATTCGCGATGAAAAGAGCGCTCGCGAATTTCGAGAAAATTAGTTCCTTATACAGTACTTTCGTTTCTGTTTCTATGTCCGTTGAGCGCGGAATTAGCCAAGTTACCGTCTCTAGCTTCCATTGCCGTTCTCGGTAACTAACCCTGATTAAAGTGCAACAGTAGCGATGTGTGTGCATCATGAACCATTTTTACCCTCGGCACAGCCGAGCGGATTAAGCCGTTCCGCTCGTGGGTAAGCAAGGTCGTGGCTGGGGAACTTTGAGGTGACCCGCTGGAACCCTACCACGGGCTGTGCTGTCTGATGTTTTCCCTGGGTTTTCCGAATACTTTCCGGACGAATGTCGGCTCAGTCCCTCCTGCAGTAGGCGCAAGACGCACACTAACCTTCCCGTCCTCCCACTCTCTCCTGGTGTCCCCTCCCCGTCTGTCTCGACATGTGTACGCCACTTACAGCCACAGTTGCTTCGCGGTGCTAACACACACGCACACAAAACATTTTTCGTGTACTCTTCTGCTGCTTCTCTAGCTACTACCGGTGATCAAAGTGTAATGAATGACCATGAACCACACTGCTACGGTAGCAAAGAAAGCAAGGTAATACGCTCAAAAGTGATATTGAATTATTTGGCTGGTATTCATTCATTCATTCGCGATGAACCATCCCATACTGTTTTATTTTATTTTAATTACGTGTTAACCAACGCCAAGCAACTGTAGCTATGAGCGGCGCACAGATGTGGACATATTGAGAGAGGACACATTTAGGAGGTCTCATTATCTAAAACGAGTTACGCTTTTAGCCCTCGAATTGACGGAGTAGTATTAACTCGAATTAAATAAAAGGCAGATAACTTTCATTAGGATTAGTGAGGAACCTGTAGCAAGTTGGAATCAAGTGGACACACCGGATAGTTTGAGTGAACTATATGCATGGGGTACAGCGTGTGATGAAAAAATTACGTGTGTCAAATATTTCATCTGTTCGTAAACCATGGTCTCCGAAATTTGATTTGTGAGAATTGATTTAGTTGATCTTCCTGTTAGTATTAAATTACCCTGAATTGAAATACTAAATTACCCTGAATTGTTTGATAATTAATATCCGGAAAGCATGTGCCTGACACTTTCGAATGAATAAAAATGAGTTTTCCATTGATTCGCTATTCATCTGGAGTTGTAAGTAACACATATGTGTTATCTAGTTATCATGAGAGGGCACAAGCTCATGCAAAATACACATTTTAAAGATATCTTATAGCCCTCCTCCACACGTTACCAATCACAACGACAATTATAAAATACATGTTTCGTGCGTCATGTTATTGCATAACTGAATTTCCTCGTCGTCCTCATACAATGTGACGGTTGCATATTCCGGAAGACGAACGTGGGAAGGGCATGAGTAGATCCATCCCAATCTGCTCGAACGGCGCCGACGGCGGTGCGATTGGCTGAAGGTACCCAGAAGGTCGTACCGGAGGCGTTTTTCGTCGCTGGCATTCCCGGCACGTCCTTACGTAGTGGTGTACGGTCTTGGCCAGTTTTGGCCAGTAGTACTTTTCCCTTATACGGGCCAGTGTCCGGCTGTATCACAAATGACCTGATAACGGTTCGTCGTGGCAGGATTCAAGAATCTCGGTGCGCATGTCCCCAGGCACAACGAGAAGCCACGTAGCGCCTTGTGGTGCGTGGTTTTCTTTGTAGAGAACACCATTACGTAGGGAAAAACTTGGGAGTGATCTTCTGAAGATGGGAGGAACATTGTCGGCGCGGCCCTGCAGATAGTCGACGAGTGTCTTCAATTCGGGGTCGTTATACTGCTTGGTAGACATGGTAGTCGCGCTCATTAGACCGAGGAAGGCGTCGTCGTCCTCGAGGCTGTTGTCCTGTCGCTGGAGTGGTGCTCGGCACAGGCAGTCGGCGTCGTTGTGTTTTCTTCCTGACTTGTAAGTGACGGTTACGTCATACTCCTGTAATCGGAGGCTCCATCTTGCTAGGCGTCCTGAGGGGTCCCTTAAACCAGCCAGCCAGCACAGAGAATGGTGGTCTGTTACCACCTTGAACGGCCGTCCGTACAGGTAGGGGCGCAACTTTGTGATGGCCCATATGAGTGCAAGGCACTCTTTTTCGGTCGTCGAATAGTTCTTCTCTGCCTTGGTTAGCGTTCTGCTTGCGTAAGCGATGACACGTTCGACGCCGTCGTGAGTTGAACGAGCACGGCTCCTAGACCATCGTTGCTTGCGTCGGTGTGTATTTCTGTTTCGGCGTTTGGATCGAAGTGGGCAAGCACGGGCGCGGTTTGTAGACGCGTCTTCAATTCATCAAACGCCTGTTGCTGGGCTTCACTCCAGATAAACGTGGATCCGTCCTTCGTGAAGGCATTCAGGGGTGACGCAATTCTTGAAAAGTTCGGAATGAACCGTCGGTAGTAGGCGCAAAGACCAAGAAAGCTTCGAACGTCTTTCCCGTTCGAAGGAACACGGTAATTTGTGATGGCCGCCGTCTTCTCGGGGTCGGGGCGTAGGCCGTCGCTGCTCACCAGATGGCCGAGAAATCTGAGTTCCTCGTAGCCGAATCGACGCTTCTGAGGCTTCAACGTCAGCCCTGCAGTTCTGATAGCCTCGAGGACTTGCTTTAGCCATTCAACATGTTCTTCGAATGTTCTTGCGAAGACGACAACATCGTCGAGGTACACCAGCCAGGTTTGCCACTTCAACCCGGCGAGAACTGTATCCATAACACGCTGGAACGTCGCTGGTGCTGTGCAAAGGCCGAAAGGCATAACCTTGAATTCGTAAAGTCCATCCGGAGTGACGAAGGCAGTCTTCTCACGGTCCCGTTCGTCGACTTCAATTTGCCAGTACCCCGTCTTGAGGTCCATGGAAGAGAAAAATTTTGCGTTTTGAAGGCGATCGAGCGTGTCGTCGATGCGCGGTAACGGGTAGACGTCCTTCTTCGTTATCTCATTGAGTTTCCGGTAGTCGACGCAGAACCTGAGTGTTCCGTCCTTCTTGTTCACTAGTACCACCGGCGATGCCCACGGGCTGGTCGACGGCTGGATAATATCATCTCTTCTACTTGCGTTCGGATCGTTTCTCGCTCTTTGCAGGAGACCCGGTACGGCATGTGGTGAATTGGACGGGCCTTTTCGTCGACGATGATGCGGTGCTTCGCAATGGGCGTTTCTCTTACTTTCGACGATGCAGCGAAGCAGTCACTGAAATCGTTGAGAATCTGGGGAAGGGTTTGCTTTTGAGTTGTATTGAGTTGAGGGTTTACGTCGAAATGTTCGGCCTCGTGTTCCGTGGTGACCGCGATGCGAGCAGTGTCCATCAGGCAAACATCCGTGGTGGAGTATTGGTCTACGATGACGGCTATCTTCGTGCCGTTCGCCAGGTGTTGTGGCTCCGGGCGAAAATTTGTGACCAGGAGTTCGAATATTCCATTTCTTACGGGCACAATTCCTCTTGCTATCCCAATTCCTCGTTCGAGGAGAAGTTGCGTGTTGCCTTCAGCCAACAAACAGCCAGTCGGTGCTCTCTCGCACGTAGCGGTCACAAGGACTGACGACAAGGGAGGCAGGTTGACGTGCTGAGTCGTCACGGCGGTTACGTCCGTGTTTGGGCGTTTCTCCGGGGTTATTCGTGCCCACCACTTGTTTTCTGCTGTTTCCGGCGTTTTAAAAGAGGTAACTCCATTTGTGAAGTCGATGACTGCTTCGTTTTCGACTAGAAAGTCCATTCCGAGTATTACATCCCGTGGGCAGTTCGGCAAGACGGCAAAGCTGACGACGTACTGGATGTCCCGCACTTGTATGACTGCCGTGCATCGGCCAGTCGGTGTTACGACGTGTCCACCAGCAGTGCCGATGTTAGGCTCATCCCACTTCGTTTGCACCTTGCGAAGCTTCTTAGCCAACCTACCACTTATAATAGAGTCGTCGGCTCCGGTATCGATTAACGCAATCATCTCATGGCCGTCGATGAGTATTTTCAGGTTATTGGTAATTTTTCGAGCGTCGTGTTGGTGCTTCGTTGCTGTTCGTCGAGTTGGAGGAATTGTAACTTGTCGTCGGTCCGCAGCTTCACCTCCCGGAGCTGCAGTCTTCAGTTTTCCCGGTTAGGGCTGCGCCACACAGGTCGTCTTGCCAGTGACGGTGAACGTGCTCTTCCTGGCGACCTGCTGCGGTGGGGGACGGTCGGGGACAGGTCGCGTCGCGAGCCAGCAGAAGCATTCTGCTGCCGTAGATAGTCTTCAATTGCGGCGGGGCGACTACCGCGCTGGGGGCGGGGGGCGTCGGGTGAAAAACCGGGAAGGCCAAGTCGTCGGTAGGGACATCGGCGATAGACGTGGTTGGCCTTTCCGCAGTGGTAGCAGAGCGGTCTGAAGTCGGGAGTCCGCCAAACGTCCGTTTTGCGAAACGGCTGAGAGTGTGGCGGGACGCTCGGAGTAGGTTGGGCAGGCCGAGGAGGCGTCCAACGGTTTCCGTAGTACGACGGACGAGTAGGTGGCACCTGTCTCACAGCGGCGGCGTAGGTTGGTCTCGGTACTTCGGCGTCGGGGGTTGACGATGTCTGGATTGCCTGCTGAACCTCGTCCTTGATGATATCACCGATCGAAGACAAAGGGTCTTGAGCCTTCTCAGGACAGAGGAGAGCTCGTACTTCTTCGCGCACCACCTCTCGAATCAGCTGTCTGAGCGATCCGACGTCGAGGCCAGCCGTCGTGGAGAAAGCCTCGTAGCCCTGGTGTCGTTCGTTGACGGTAGCGCGAGAGTGCAGGGTCCTCTCAATGCGGACGGCTTCGTCCAGAAAAGCGTCGGTCGTGGCGGGTGGATCCCGGGACAGGGCGCGAAAAATTTCTTCTTTTACGCCCCTCATGAGCCGCTGAACCTTCTTCTCCTCGGATGCTTTGGGGTCAGCTCGCCGGAAGAGCCGCAACACATCTTCGACGAAGCCTGTAACGCTTTCGTTTGGCAGCTGGATCCGTCTCTGGAGCAGATGTTCAGCGCGTTCAGCTCGTTGTTGAAAAGCGAACGCCTCGCGGAGTTTGCTTTTGAAGACGTCCCAGGACGTGAGCGAAATCTCTCGGTTCTCGAACCATGTCTTCGCAGTGCCTTCCAGGGAGAAATAGACGTTGACGAGCTTCTGGTCGTCACTCCAGTTATTGAACTTGGCGATCCGCTCATAGTGGTCGACCCAATCGTCTACGTCGTCGTAATACTCCCCGCTGAATGTCTTCGGCGACCGTGCAGGGGCTATGGGTGTGGCAACAGGTTGCGCCACTTGGGTACTGGTCTCCGCAGTCATCTTCTTGCGTTTAGGGGGTTCTAACGGACCGAAATCTGCAGGCAGACCAAGCTGTCTTCTGCTTTGTCGCAGTTGGTCTTCCAGGCCGTTGGACAAGGAATGCCCCGCACCTCCACCAGAAATGTCACGAAGCGAAATGGGTCGGCGAGTCGTCGAATAAACAGCGAACGGTTTATTAGACTACTTGGTAGCAAAACACAAGAGTGATAGCTGTCTGAACACAACTGAGTCCAAAGAATGAATGCTCCAGCTTGGAGCGCACAAGCATTTAAGCGTCGCGCCGAAAAGTCTAGAAACAGCACGTGCGTTAGCCAGAGAGCAGGCGATGTGTCTGGAAGCTTCTTGCTTCTTCTTCAGCATGCGCCGGGATGAGATGTACCGTTTCGTGCCTGCCCTGGAAATTTCGCGATGATGATTCGTGGCAATATTATGACGCATTTCGGCACTTCTTGGTTCCTGTATTGAGGCTACAGATATTTTTACGTGAGAGTGGCAAAAGGCACAGTGTCATTGGCTATGCATGCAATCCACCTCCTATTCTTCAGCACAACCTTGGCTACCACCAACTA
Organism: Ornithodoros turicata; assembly: GCF_037126465.1. NCBI lineage: Eukaryota > Metazoa > Arthropoda > Arachnida > Ixodida > Argasidae > Ornithodoros > Ornithodoros turicata. Next base: position 184,781,525 of record NC_088201.1, read on the forward strand.
AGTGGGACGCCTCAACCCTCTTAGCCATGCCGCTTGTTATGTAAAAGTGTTTATGCATGTGTGAGTTGTTACACCCTCGAAAACCTTGGCTATGGTGACATGCTGCAATTATCGGTAACGGTTCTTCGAGTGCGTATGTGTGAACATGCGATAGGACGGCGACTTCATACCTATTGTATACCGAGGAGGAGCAGAGGCACCCCTCGCGTTGGATCATGTGCTCAAAGTACGTTGGTACCATATCGCGCGCCTCGACGAAAGCTCTTTTGATATCGATGTTCGACCCATCTTCTTCAGCAAATGACATCATCACTGCTTTATCAAGCCCGGTTGACACTGAATTGATTGTTTGCTAAAAACTATCCGGGAAACATGAGCTACCAATACCAGTTTGTTTGATTCCATTAATAACTCGAAGGCGTAGCACACAGGACGTTTGTTTCCTACTTGATACGGGACGTTAAAAGTTGGCCATGCAAACATACGGGGCGTTACACTAGAGGATATAATTTAATAGAAGATCAGTGACTTGGGCTTGTTGGTAGGACTTGATAGAGAACAACTGCAGAACGTATATGTGAATTGGCGAATGAATGAGTGTACAATATATTTAATGAAAAAGGCTGATTAAAATAAATTTTTGTTGAAGGTGCAGTGGTTCGTTGTTTGTCGTCATTCTTGTTCTCGTCCTGTGTAGTAAATACTAACCTCAACTTCTACACAGTAAAATGACTGCAAGTTTGGCACATTTGCCTAAAATACATTATTCAAAGCAGTGCACAACCTGAGTCAAATTTAAGTTAAAGCAGTGCATCATCTGAGCGGTCGTTTTTCTGTGCAAAAGTCGGGTTATAGAAAATAAAATAGGTAAATTGAAACAGACTGGACACAGATAAACCGGTTAAGTGAAAATCAATGTCCCCATCTTGAAGAAAGTGGCCCAGAGCCACCACTGGCCACAATGGTTGCAGAGATTGAGGACAAGTGCCTACCTAGTTGCACCTAAGCATCACACCAGGGGGTGACACAGTCTTCTTTCTGACCACCAGTTCTGTTCTTCATTGCCCCGACTACCAACCTTCCCGAACCGCTCTCTCAGAGTCTCTTAGCCAGCTGGTAGCTTAGCCAGTTAGCCAGCTGGACTCACGCGCCTTCTTCCTATCGAAATTGCTTGGTCCCTGGTCCAATCCAGCCCAGCAACGATCTGCGCTCAAAGCTCTTTTGACATTTCTGGACACCATCGGACTTCGATCATTATTGTGAAGGGGCTCATTATTTTATTTCCCACATCCCCACCAGCAATGGGGTAGAGTATCGCCTCTGGCGATGAACTCCCCACTCTCCATCTCAAAATAAAATTATTCTTCTAGTAAAAAAAGGGAAAAAAATGAGACTGACCACTTACACAACTGCTCGATGTGTCAACAACAACAACAAAAAAATACAAAGTAAAGCATGCATCATAAGACGCAAGTAGACCTGAGGGATGTGACAGGTGTGGCACAATGCTCGACGAGTAATGTCACACGACGAAACTGCAGGCTCGCACGACTGCTAGACGCGTCAACAAAGGAAAGGGTGTACAGAGGAAGCATAGGTTAGCAGAGTAGGCCTATAGAATATACACTTGAAGAAAGAGGAAAGACACTCACCGGCATCATAGTGTTTTCGCGAGCACGCTACTCAGTGAAAGACGGCATTCCTTTTGTAGGCGTCACCATTTGAAAGTTGGCTTCACCTAACACTTCCGTGTGGTGCGGGCTATCCCATTTCAAGGAACGCTGAGCGTTGCTGAACACTTCGTTTCCTCGCTGTTTCGCATGATTTTGCTTATTTTTTCTGCATTGTTGGTACTAACCAAGTTGATGATGTCTTGAGTTATAGTTTAGTGAAGTTCTGTTAGAATAATTGGGCGATGGCAGCTTGCTTTGCCCCCAAATCCGCTTCGATAACGAAGTCGGGAGGTCGAGGCAAGCTGCAATAGCCGTACTAATCTAACCTAACTGATCACTAAACAAAGCCTATGATGTCTTAGGTTAGTTTAGTGAAGTTATGTTTGATTAACAGGGCCATGGCAGCTTGTTTTGCCCCCAAAGCCGCTTCGATAACGCAGTTGGGACGGCGAGGCAAGCTGCCATAGCCTAACCTAACTGATCACTAAACAAAGTCCATGATGTCTTAGGTGAATTTAGTTAGGTTAGACCATAGCAGCTTGCTTTGCCCACAAAGTTGCTTCGATAATGAGGTTGGGAGGGAGATTCAAGCTGCCACAGCCGAACTAATCTAACCTAACTTATTACTAAACAATGTCTATGATGTCAGGTTGAAGTTGGATTTCCCGCCACACAAATAAATGAATCGAAAAGTTCCGCAAAATTTACAAACATACAATTCCGCAATAATAAGCGTTCGTTGAAGTGGGCTTGCCCGCAATACACGGAAGTGTTAGGTGATGCCAACTTTCAAATTGTGACGCCTACCAAAAGAATGCCGACAGGCCTGGTCGTAAATCCCCTCGCCACAAAATCCACCAGAAGCAACACACACCGTCCACCATACACCGTGAGACTCAAACAGAGGACTGAATCCTGGCTCCTTGGTCTTGCTCATTGACCGTGATGTTATCCGCTACACTGTTTTTTTTTTTTCGCTTATGGTCGACATTCCAAAGCTCATCCTCGCTTGTGCCCCAGAGAGGAAGCATCCACATTATATAATAAAGCAGCACGTGCCTACTGCATGATGTCATCACTTCCTCCAATTTTCTGAGGCTGCACCTGTGTGGCTCAAGATCGCGTAGGGCTGCGCTCTAGACAGAAAGCCTTACAAACCCTCCTATTATTTATTTAATCACTATCACAAGATTATTTCCTTTATCGTACTATGGTCAGTATGATAATGTCCGACAATCAATCTCGCATTAAAGTTCAGAAGAACTATTACAGAAAAGCACCTTCACCCCTTTTATTGAATGCCACATGACATGCGAGTGTAATTTTCGTAGCTATAAATTATATTCCCTAATTATAGCAAACAGCATTGATGAAAGCTGAGAAAAATAATAGCTGACCCTTTTACCACAAAGATATTCGAAGGCTACACAGACTTAGATAGAAAACATACATACATACATTACATAGATAGATAGAAAAGCACCCTCGCTACTTTCAATCATTGGAACCACAACAACAATTTAGCAGTAAAATCCTCGCTCATTACGAAAACTGCTACAATTGCTGTCTAGAAAATAGATGAAACATAGCAAGTGAGGCCCTGGAACACTCAACATCATCACTAAGCTGATGTAATGCGCGAGACACACCTTTTCTATGCTCACATTCTCATTGTGCAAGGCAGCGCCTGTGTTTCCAGTCACTACTGACGGTCTCCGTTCGAAAGTCCGCAGACGACCGAGGAACGCGCACTAAACAGAATGTCTTTACAGGAATAGATTGATATCCACTTTATGCTGTGGTTGAAATAATTTATTTATCCTACTAATAATAATTTTCACTCTTGTGTTGTAGTTTAGAAAATCTATTACAAAAAGCCTTAAATACCACTACTAGTCTCATTCGTTATGAAACACAACTATTATTTTAGGAGACATAAAATTCTGCTCTTTATGGAAACTGCTGCTGCCGCTCTATAACATAATTATACAGTTACTTAGATTACTAGGAATCATGTGCTCCTTTTCGTCACTTCCCGTTTCTACCCGCTGCATACCACGTCCTGTCATGCAGTGCATGTAGCTGACACGTACCCAGAAGAATTAGTCGATTTACCGAATACCACTGAGGGTGAAATATGGAGTCGTGCCTTATTGGAATTTTTGCCCTGCGCTCACTTACCAGCATTTCCGGTTAAATAGCAAGTACCCTTAACTGCAAAAATCAAGCACAGCTTACTTCCACAACATAATAGCTATCGAACAAAACGAAATTGTATCTCATACTGACAAGCATGACAAAACACACAACAGGAACAACTATCAACTGACGAACAAATAAATTTCTCTTGCCAGAACACTATTGCGCAGCAATAAGCGGCAAGGATTGCTTCTGCGTAGAGTAAGCACAAAAAAAGGCTCACACATTCAGTGAACAGTGTACAAAGTGTAAGTAACAGTGAAAGTAAGAGATTACCCACATTTCGGTTCGAATGGAGAAGTGCATTCTGACAAGCATGAACAAAATTCACGCTAACAAACACATCATTTTCTCCTATCAGAAAATTATTGAACTGCATATTATGATATACAGTATAGTCCGAATTTTAGCGAGAAATTGAAATTTGAACATAGCTACAGGCACGACAAACGCACACGCTATAACACTGGCAGCTCTATGAAAAACGTGATAAACATTTTTAATTTCATGCAATCGTATATAACTTTATCGCTCGAGTCACACCGAAAGGCAAACACACAATTTACTTACTTATCAAGTGGGGTCTCAGCTTCAAAAACACACACACTCACATTTTTCCTACCCACACGGTTGTGGGTGTGAAAGGGGGAAGTGGAAACACCCAAATGGTCTTCAAACCAGAGTAATTTTTTTCTTTCTTTTTTTTGAGTCAATAATTATCCATCGCAAAACACATCTTCGCCACCGCAAAACAATAAGATTTTGGAAGAGTGGATATCGCCAATCGGCGTCACGAACCAGCAAAAAAAAAAAAGAAAGCATCTCAGGAATGCACGTTGCTCATGCAGCAATAATAATATACATGGGCGACACAAAATTTGTCTTGCATTTCTTTTACTTTTATTGCCTTACACAAAAATATTTTGGAAGGATGCTACAGTATAGAACAGGTAAATGACAACAGAATAGCAGGATTCGCTACACAGTGTAGCTCTAAGCCTTTTTTAAACCAAATCAGATTCCATTTGCTCATCACCATGCTATCATTGACTAAAATAAGTACACTAATAAAACAACTAAATTATTATTTGATTAGCTTTCGACGCGGTTCCTGTTGATACTATGCTTTCTCAAAGCTTTGTGCTTTGTTCTTATTAAACCGCTCCCACCTTTATCACGAATATCAGGCAGCAGAAATGAATGGAGAGAGGGCTTTTTTATTTCTTTAACGGCAGCATAGCAGAAGTATCTAAATTTTCGATGGCTCGCACAAAGTAATGAGCTCTTGGGAATCATGAAATGTAGAAAAATTGATCTGATATTGTTATTTCTTCCACTTTGAGATCAAGATTCACCGTTTCTTATAATAAATACGACGCGCATAAGATGATTATCTTTGCGATAAAGCTTCAGTCCAATTCCTGCAGGATATATTCACAAAGGTATCAAGTCTGTGAGGTGGGCTCAAGACGAGTAGAGGAGTCGCAAAATCCACTTGACCTGTTGGGTCCTGCAGTGAATGGTGTGAGAGTGATATTTTTATTTCATTTGTTAGTCACTCACCCAATTTAGTGAAAGCATGGTGATGCTGAACAATGCAGTCTGGCTTGGCTTGAAAATGTGGCAAATGCTGATATTCTGTTCTCATTTACTTGTTCCACTCTGTCGTATTCCTTCAAAATATTTTGGTGCAAGCGAATAAATGTAAATTGAAATCAATCCGAATTTTGCGTCACCCATGTCTATTACTATTGCTGCGTGGTCAACATGCATTCCTGAGCTGCCTCGTTTTTTTTTTTTTTCTGGTTTGTGGCGTTGATTGGAGATATCCATTACTTCTGCTCCTAAGCTCTATTGTTTTGTGGACGCATATACAGGGTGTTCATTTTTTGCCTTTGCAGATTGCTTATAAAATGGTATGAGAGCGTCAATAAGTCTTTTTGCAGTTGAGTTCCAAGGCCAGGCGGACATCCTCTCGAAGCAAGTGTGCAACTACAAGATGACTAATTAACCAAAATATGTTAATTCACATTTAATAAGGGATTTTACGCAAAAGCGAGGTAGGAGAGTGAGAGACTATCCTAGTTGCGAGCCGCGAAATGTTTAACAAATCATGAACACGCACGTGGGTTGAAATATGCATTTCCAAACTTTCATGTGCAAATGAACCTAAACCGGAGCAGAAGCGACCAGGAACACAGTAAGTACATTGCTTATTTCTCGTCAGAGGGCCACGTGATTCAGAGCGGTGGAGATGACTGGAGAAGGTGCCGCTCAGCCGGCCAGATAAAGCGCTGTCTCGCGCAGATAAGGAAACGTGACGCGCTACTCAGTCTTTTTTTTTTCTTTCCGTTATCGGCTCATTTGCATATCAATACTTGCGGATTCATATTTTAACGCATGCGCGTGTTTCAGGATTATTTTTAAAAATTGGGACGGCGTTCAACGGAGAGAGTTAATTATTAAAAAGTAAATTATCAATTTTAGGTAACTCGACATCTGGTAGTTGCATACTCTCTTCCAGAGGATGTCCGCGTGACATTAGAGCTCAACGCCGAAAACAACCTTTATGCCGCTCTCATAGCTTTTTTTATAAAAAAAAAGTATGTACACCCTAAAAGGAAACTCCCTCTATGTGTCCCATGTTTTACATTGGATCATTATTGACTGAGAGAAAATATATGGATTTCTTTAGTTGTGAAGACACTTTGAGTGTTTGCATGCGAGGCTTGTTGTGGGTATGGAAAATGTTAGTGTGTGCGTTTGGTAATCTTGTACGTCACTTGAAAAGTGAGTTCTTGTGTTTGCCTTTTCGTATAACTCGAGTGATAAAGTTACGTACAATTACTTGAAATGTAGGTTTAAAAATATTGTTTAACAAGTTTTTAATAGAGCTGCCGGTAGTTTGATAGCGTGTGCGTTTGTCGTGCCTGTAGCTGTGTTAAAGCAAATAGTTCTTGCTTAATTTATAGTATATGTCATATTATGCTGTTCAATAATATTCTGATAGGTGAAAATGATGTGTTTGTGAGCGTGCGTTTTTGTCGTGCTTGTCAGAATGCACTTGTGCACAGAATGCAGAAATGTGGCTTATTCTTTATTTTTCACTGCTCAGTGAATGTCAGCACTTGTTTTCCGCTTACTCTACGGAGAAGAAATCCGTGCCCATTCGTGCTGGTCAATAGTGTTCTGTAAGCAGAAATGAGTTTGTTTGTCAGTTGGTAGTTGTTATTGTTGTGTCTCCTGTCATGCTTTTCAGCATGAGCAATAATTTCACTTTGCTCGATATATGAGGGAGGCGGTACATGAGAGGCTCGATATATGTTGTTGAAGTAAGCTGCACTTACTTTTCGCAGTTATGGGTATTTGCCGCTTGAGCAGAAACATCCAAATTCTGTGTCGCTCATCTCTATCGTTATTATTGCTGTATTGGAGCATTCCGCCGCATGAGCAGCGTGCAATCCTAAGGTTCTTTTTATTTGTTGTCTTAGGAGATAGACATCCTATTACATCTGGAGCGAAGCTCTATTGCTTCACGGCCGCATATATGCGGCCCATGCTTTGCGATGTATGGCTAATGATGAGGAGTGATATTGATTTCCATAGTTCTGAAGACACTTTTGGGCCTTTGCTTGTTGTGGGCATAAAACGTGTGCATGTGTGTAAGCTGGGACCCCACTTGACAAGGAAATTCGTTGTGTTTGCCTTTTCGTGTGACCCAAGTGATAAAGTTATGCACAATCGCGTGAAATGTTGGTTTAAAAATAAGATTGATCGACTGCGTGTTTAATACAGGTCTCGGTTGTTTGATAGTGCGTGTGTTTGTCATGCTTATACCTGCGTTGAAGCTTATTTTTCATAGTAAAATTTAGATTATGTTCTATTATGCTGTTCCATAACTGCCTGATAGTAGAAAATGAGGTGTTTTTTAGCGCGTGTTTTGTCATGGCTCTAAGTATGCACTTTGCGATTCGAGCAGAAGTGTGTGTAATATCTTATTTTTCAATGCTCACTGTATGTAAGCCCTTGTTTTTCGCTTACTCTACGCAGAAAAAATTCACGCCCCTTGGTTCTGCTGAATATTGTTCATATATTGTCAATATTGTCTGAAGGAATGGGGGTTTGTCAGTTTATAGTTGTTGCAGTTGTTGTTGTATGTTTTATCATGCTTGTCTCTATGACAAATAAAGTCACTTTGCTCGATAACTATTATGTTGATGATGTAAGCAGTGCTTAATGTTTGCAGTTATGGGTATTTGCTATTTGAGCAGAAATGATGGCACCTGAGGGCATTCCCATGCGTGGTATGTAGCAAGTAGAAATTGGAAGTGAGAATAACTTGGAACGCTCCATTGCGAGTAATCTAAGTGATAGTGTAATTATTTTATAGAGCAGGAGGAGCAGTTTCCATAAAGTGTAGAATTCTACAGCCCCTAAAATTATAGTTGTGTTTATAGTTATTGAGAGTGGATACTGGACCTGGCGGTTGAAGACCACCCTGAGGGGTAGAACACGGTTACGGCCGTAGACCAGGAAGAAGGGTGACTGTTTGACAGATTCCTGGTATCCAATATCGAGTAGTAGAGGCTTATTTAATAGTTTTTCTAAACTGCAATGCAAGAGTGAGAACCATTAATCGTAGTCTGAAGAAATTAAATCAACCACATTATAAGGTGGACATCAATCTATTCCTGTTAAGGCATTCTGTGCAGAGCACGTTCCTTGGTCGTACGCGATCTTCGGTATAGCAACCGTTATGGTGGAGACTGAAACCACAGCTGCAGCCTCACCAAATGGGAATGTTCGCACAGAAAATGTTGAGTGCTCCAGGGCCAGGGCAGTTTTGATAATGAGTTATGAATGTATTCGTAAATTATTTTTGGGGTTCTAACAATTCAGAGTAGCAGAGGTGCTTTTTCGCTAAGTATATGTAGTAATATAAAGTCTTGGAAGTAAAAATCCTTAAAAGCTAGGGTCAGTTGTTATTCTTCTCAGCTTTCATCCAAAGTGTGTTCCACAATCCGTGAAAATAATTTATAGCTACTAAAATTATACGAGCATGCCATGTGGTCTTCCATAAAAGTGGTGAATGTGCTTTTCTATATTATCTTTTCCCAGGTTTTAATACAAGACCGAATATCAATAATAGTATGATAAGGGAAATAATTTTGTGATAGTCATTAAATAAATAATACGAGGCTTTGTAAGGTCACCTTTCTAGAGCGCAGCACTACGCGACCATGAACAACGCACGTGCGGCTTGAGAAAATGAGAGGAAGTGATAACGTGATGCAGTGACCAGCAAGAGGGCACCAGGATTCAGTTCTCTGTGTGCCTGTCACGGTCTACAGACTTGTTGCTCCTCATTGGTGGATGGTGCGCATTGATTCTGGTGGATTCTGTGGCGAGCAGATCTACGAGGAGGCCTGTTTTTGACCGAGTGGTGCGTATGTGGAAATACTTTGATGCTGGTGAGCATCTTTTCCACTTTGTTCATGTATGTTTCTTTAGGCATACTCTGCTGACCAATGCTTTCTCTGTGGTTGCTTTCTTTTATTGATGGGTCTAGCAGTCATACGAGTATATATTTTTTCTTAATGTGACAGTACTCATTGAGCAATGTCCTGACATGCCTGCACATGCCCCATGCAAGCATTGCTTTGTCGACGCGTATAGCAGCGATGTAATTCGTCGATCGGCATTTTTTTCGTTTTTAACAAGAAACATTCATGTTGAAGCGGTATCACTCTGATCCTGACCTCCCTCCATGTTGACGATAGTGCTGCCACAACCTTGATCTGGACGGGAATATTGCTAGCATGTCGATAGGGTTAATAATTTTTCAAATAAATTAATTAACATAATAACCACTTGGGAAGCAGATGTGTGACTTTATAAACGAGAAAAACTATCAGGGTTCACTTCTCTGATTGGCTGTCAAACGAAGGTGATATGCCGCACTGCGCTCCTCGAGACAGCTTTGACAAATCATGGGGAGCATGCACGGACAAGAATTGTAACAATACCAACAACGAAAGTGGGGCATGCACGTGTTCTGCCCGTGCATCCCCAACGTTCCTTGGTCTGGTTACGATTCTTGCCCATGCATGCTCCCCATTTTTTGTGTTTCATGAGGGCTGCCACACCCTTGACCTCAGGAATGAGAGTAGCACTGGCATGATTCTTAATTATTTTGCAATCAAATTTATTTGCAAAATAACCGCTAAGGGGTAGATGGTTGACTTTTTGCAGGAGACAAAAGCATGACGATTCAGTTTCCTGCCTGGATATCGAAGAGAGTAGATGTGCACACTGCGCTTCTCGTGGTGTCTTTGTAACTGCTTTGTTTGGAATCAGGAGTGACCTGCCCATAAATGTTGGACGTTATCGTTCCATTTCTTGCCCGTGCGTGGCCGCAATTTTCTGTCTTCCACAAAAGCTTCCACACTGGAATGAGAGGAGCACTGGCACGATTCTTGATAATTTTACAATGAAATTTGTTCACAAAGTAACTGATAGGGGGCAGATCCGTGAGTTTTTACAGGAGAAAAAAGTCAGCTCTCTGCCTGCCTCTCGGATGGAACGGACGTGCTGCGCTGCACTTCTCATGACTGTTGCTGTTCTGGATAGTGGGCTGATTTGGTGTGTACGTAGTCCTTGTTTGTTACCGGTGAAGAAGAACTTGATACGACTTCAGTTACCGTCTGAAAAATGTAACTAAGTTAATAACAAAGTTCTTCAGCCTGAAGTATAACTAGCAGTTAAGGAGTTACTTAAAAAAAGAACGCGTTACTTCCAAGTAACTTCGGACACAAAATAGCACTACACAGGTGCAGTGCACGTGAGCATTTGAGTTACACCTTGAGTTGCCTGCGGAGGAGTGCAACATGCTTAGATAGTTTTCGTTTATGTCTAATAATTTGAACGCTTTTCATCTTATTTGTATCTTGGCACAAAAGTACCGAGTTAAGTTAAAAGTTATCAAAATAAGCAACTTAGTTACAATAACGAGTTACCTCGAGCACTGCTCTTTCTATTTGCGTTTTTTTCTATAACCTCCCTAAAAACAACCACCGGCTCAGCATTGACTCACATGATGCACTGCTTCAAAATCTGTAATTTTTAAGTAAATACGGTGAACTTGGAGTCATTTTTCTGTGTAAAAGTGGGGGATGCTATTTACTACTATCCTGGACTCTTCTGGGTTCCTACACTGCGATTGTTAGCTTGTTATGATATCACTGAATTACTGAAAATAGGTTTTACTTCAGAAAATTGCTAAACTACTTGGAATGCACTCGTAAAGTTTCGCCACAGATTAAGGCAATCTGTGTTCGTGTGATTTATTAATTGAGTGAACTTTTATAATTAAACTCGAAAAATTGTCAAGCAAAAGCAGCAGTTTTCCTACTGAATTCTGAAGCGTATCACCGTAACACTCTTTTTCAATAAAAATCGCATGTTTTTCATAAGTGTTTTACAAAAAATTTGAGAACCGGAAAATCAGTCGCTGTGTGAAACATGCTCGGTCAAGTTTGTGTTTGTCGAACTCTTAGATCCGCCTTTATGGGGACGAAGTGGAAAGAGTGACACAGTTTGGTTTCGATCGAATACATTGTCGCGCAACTCGTCATGACCAGTGACTACAGACGACCCTCTGTTTACAAACATGTGACGTCATGAGAAGACCGGTTCGAGGTTATATTTTCCTGTGGTGGGCGAGAAGCGGGAAAAACGTGTCGCCTGATAGGTTTTCCCCTTCAACATATTTTCCTCCCCCTCCTTAACCTTTCACGGTGTTCTGCTCTGTGGATAAATCTTCAGTTGTGTGTTTGCAGTCGTCGTGTTGTGCATTCCTCTATATTTGTCCTTGTCTTTTGCTGCATAATATCTACTATGCATCAAGCTACTCAAACCAATCTGTAATCCAGCAGGGACGGATCTAGAGGGGAGGTCAGGGTGTCCTGATTCCCTCTTCAATTCCTTTCTACACATAGTGTTTAATGAACCTAGATCGTATATTTGCCATGCTGACCAAGGCTGGACCCCCTATCATAAAAATGATGAATCCGTCCCTGAATCTTGCCCATGGGCTTATGCCCGATGTAACACATCCGCGAAGGGAATCCATTGTTGTGAATTTTGCACCCAGAGGTATATCCCGCTAGTAAGAAGTTTGTGTAAACGGCGAGGGGCGGGCAGAGAAACATTCCGACCTTTGGGAACATGCCCTTAATTCCGGCCATACCTTGAATTTAGATAAGCCACTAACCTTCGGTAGGGAGAACAGCTGGTATATTCGTGAACAGTTGGAATCCTGGTATATCAAAATAGCAGATACCGCTATCAACAATCATCCGGGGCCATTACCGGAACGTTTCCTCTCCTTGACACATAAGAAGATGCGGGCAGTCGGCAACAGGACATTCTGATGATGGAATCCGGATGGGTTCCGAATTATCATTTTCAAACTGTTTTTACCTGTTGTGTATGCTGGTGCGTAACAAGTCGAATAAATATCACTATTCCCGGCTTTTGTATTATTTTTAGTTACTGAAAAGTGTAGTATGATTTTTTTCTAACATATATGCTTCCTGCTCAAATGTTAATGTGCTAACACTTTATACGACAACTGTTTTAGCATGACATTTCTTTTCGTTGCAGCTACTGATGTGACGAGTCCAGAGAGGCAGTTATTTTTAATCAAGCTATTTAACCTTTTGATGTGATTAGTGAAAACGAACTTCCTGACAGGATAAAAAGCGAAAAGCGAACAGATTAGGGCTCAGCAGAGTGACCTATAAGTGCTATCCTTCATGGAATACTCAACCTCATAAAACGACTACCTGCGTGTTCAGACAGCACTTTCCTTTGTGGCAGCTATGTTATTTCCCTTCGACTAGTTTTTGAGTACCCTCAAAAATTTAATGCAGCAGAGAAACAATGAACAGACAAAACGTAATGAGAAAGCTGGGTACTCCCAACTAAGAAAAATTCTATTCTTGACAACATTTAAATGTCAAACTTTCATGACGTAGGTACAAACACGTGAACACCCGAAGTCATTATCTAGAAACATTATCTCAGCTTGCTTGAGATTAATAGATCTTGGGTATCATGTACGCTTCAAGGATCTCCCTATCCTAAGTGCCCCCCGCCCCTTCCAATTTCGTTATATGGTTCTCAGCGCTGGCAAATGCCAACATCTGTGGTTGCCTGTAAGTCACACATACAAGGAGCAAGTGAGGATGTGTTATTAACTATATTTTAATCAGTTCTGTTACGTGGCATTTATTCGCCACACACTCAGTGGTAGCATTACTTAGGTTTTGCTCTACAATCTGGCTCAGAAATCATATATTTATTATCATGTAGTTGCGTCTCCAGGCCTCGGGAGGATGATCCCAAAGCATAAGACATTTACGCATATATGTAAGAAAACTTGAATGAACAAAGGAAGTAATCGTCACCGTTGCTTCCTCATTGTTTAGCATTTCAGTGACACCTCGCACAGAATCAAACATCGACTAGAACGGGCCCGCAAAACGCATGTGTGAACGAGGGCCCATGCAATAATCTTTCGCACACTCGTTTTCAGATGCAGGCAACACCCATGACACCAACAGATCTCACTAGCTCGTTACTAAAACAAAACATGCAGTCCGCATGAATGACAGGCAGGATTCGTTATTTGATCAGGTCTCCGTTATTGAAAGAGAACGGGTACATCTCTAGAAGTAACAGCTCTCTAGTAATACCGCAAAGGCACCATAATCATCATATACCAGAAGTATCCGTATCGCACAGCGGGGGCCCCGGGGTACTCGGGTACAACGGATTAACATTTCGTAGTGTACCTCATGTAGTAGCTCACAAAGTCGCAAAGCTCCCTGGGAATGTAGCAAAAGTACTTTGTTTCCTATGTATGTAGCCAAAAGTAGTTAGTTGCCTGTGTAGGTAGCCAATTGTGTAGCCAGTTTCGTGTAGCATCATATCACAGAGTGCATAATGAAGATGACTGAGCAATGGGCAGAAGACAGAGAAAACACAACATGAAGGGTTTCTGAGATGGAATGAGATGAGCTCTTCTACAATCAGCACAACAACGAATACGGAACTGCAGACTCTACTAGAACACGTGCGATACACACTGAACAATTAAAGTCTTCGGGTCGAACTTTTGAGGTACACGATATTTCAGAAAAAAAAAAACAATACACACACACAAACAACATATTTACAAGTCTCCCAGCCTAAATGTCAACCATTTCCTTGAACAAGTTGAGGAGCTATTTGCCCGGGTTCACCCAAGCAGGAACCGCACGTACATTTGTGGTGACCTTAATATTGATTGGTTAGATGTGGGGTCTTCTAATGCATTCCGTTTATTATTAAGTTGATACGGGTACAGAAACTTAGTTGCAGCGCCCACTCGCGTAGTCTCAGGGTCTGCCACTTTAATTGACTATATTATATCTGACGATAATAGTAGCGAGAACTACGCTGAAGTTGTGGAGGAATTAATTACCGATCACTTTCCTGTGAGCACTCTAATCCCTGTTACCATAACCGCACCTTCACACGCTCCAGTAAAACCCTCTCGACGGATTAATTACTCTCTGTTACGAGAGAAAATTGTCGGATTTTTTAGCCATACTCAGTATGAGGGTAATGCTGATGACATAGGCCAGTCTGTCGTCTCACTAATTCAAAAAGCAATAAATGAGGCTAGTGTTCACACACGCGGTGATTATTACGATAGGCCGTTATGCCCGTGGATGACAGCTCCCATCTTAGAAATTTTGAGAGAAAAAAATTATTGGGCACGTAAGTTCAAACGGGATAATCAAAATCAGCACTTCAAAAATAAATGTAGTTATTATCGTAATATCTCGGTTAAGATGAGCCGAGAGCGTAAACGTGAATATTATTGTCAGTTAATACGGACAAGCAGTAATCCCCGTCTAGTATGGCGGATTATAAACGAGGCTATGGGAAAGAAATTGCCAAAGCAAGTACTGCCTAGGACGACTGATGATCTGACCTTATTGTGCGAGCAGTTTAATGGGTTCTTTGTTAACTTGGGCTCTTCACGTGGAAACTACATTGGCAGTGTCCCATGTCATACTCATAATGACAATGAGAATACGTTTGCACTGTTCGGTGTTACTTGTGACGATATTCTCGAGGCTATAAATAAGTGTTCTGATAATACTTCGCCTGGCAGTGACAATATCACTATGAAGGTAATACGACAGAATAGAGATATCCTATGTCCAGTGCTGGCTACAGTCTTTAATTCTTCTATTGCTGAGGCTCGCTATCCAGCTATCTTGAAAAGTGCTAGAGTGGTACCAGTATATAAAAATGGCGACTGTAATAATTTAACTAATTACCGCCCCATCTCCGTGTTAAGCGCGCTTAACATAATTTTCGAAAAAGTACTATTCTCTAGATTAACAACTTTCTTTGAAAAACACAATATAATCAGCCCAAACCAACATGGGTTTCGCAGGTCGAGGTCCACAGCTACTGCTGTACTTTCAGCAACTGAAATTATCAACAGTACTATTAATAGAGGTGAATACTGTGTTGGCATTTTTTTAGATTTGAAGAAGGCCTTTGATACAGTTCAACACAATATCCTCCTCGCTAAATTGTCTAAATATGGTATAAGAGGCCACTCTTTAGAGTTTTTCTCCAGTTACCTCAGCAATAGAACACAAACTGTATCTATTGCCGGGCACCACTCTTCGTCACTCCCAATACATACTGGCGTCCCCCAGGGCTCGGCCTTGGGACCTTTGTTCTTTATTTTGTATGTAAATGACTTCCCTAGTGGAATGTCTTCAAATTGCATTATGTATGCTGATGATACCGCGTTGTTTTTTACTAGCAAATGTATAGATACAATTCGAACCAACATTGCTTCTTTTATGCCATTGCTTCTCGAATGGTTAGAAAACAATGCCCTTGAGTTAAATATATCGAAGACAAAATACATAGTATTTCGTTCGCATCGTAAGAGTGTTGACTTATCAAAATTTAATATTATCATCAAGGGCTTACCCATCGAACGCCTTAATAGTATTAAGTACCTGGGTGTTGTGCTAGACTTCCATCTTAACTGGAAGCCACATATTTCACAAGTATGTTCTAAGTTATCTCAAGCGTGTGGTGCTTTGTACAGGGTGAGCAAAATCTTCCCTCTGGCTGTCTTAAGAACTCTGTATTTCTCATTAGTCCAATGTCACCTCTTATATTGCGTTGAATCATGGGGGCACACTTATAAAACTTACTTAAGACCCATTGAACTTCTTCAAAACCGTATAATTCGCACAATATTGAATGCACATCCTAGGCAATCATGTCTACCTTTGTATGAAACACTGCACCTTCTGCCATTTAACACACTGTGTTTTGAAAGGACTGTATTGATGATAAGGAAATGTATTATTACTGAAGGACTAGTTCTAGGTCTTCATCTTTCCTCTGTAACTCGCACCAGCCGCTCTGTGTTAGGGCATCATCTCTTAGTACAACAACAAGCGAATGAGCATGGGATGCGTACTTTACAATATCAAGGTGTAATTAAGTGGAATTCCTTACCACTATCTGTAATTTCATCTAGGAACTTTAAATTAGCATTACATAGGCACTTACTTCACAGTACTGGTCTTGAATCAATATAGATGACACTGTTTAGGATTTTTGTGACTATATTTTTAGTGTAGTAGTATTGGGGTTCAGTGTATACTGCTGTCATATATTTGTTTGACATGTTTCTACGGATCGCACTAGCTTCGGCTATGATCCGGATGGCCTTTCAGCCTTAATGTATCACTTTTATGCTGTCACTGAAATAAAAAAAATAAAAAACAGGGTCGTGTCGATGTGGTTTCACGTGACTGCAGAATAGACCATAACGAGCATTATGGTCACAGCCTAACCCAAGACAACCTTAATTATAATTCGTATAATGATACGCTGCGTGTTTACGTCTCCACTCAATCGTGATCGTGGGCGACTTTACATAATGTTGATGCGGAACCGCTGCCCTCGGTAGGCGACGCAAAGTATATTCTGGACCGAATTCAAAGAGAATTTCGCAACGCAGAGTAGCTACCCTCAACTCCTTATTCGACCTGGGGGAGTTTCCTAACGCAACCCCTGTTATCTTGTGCTCTCACTCCGTTTTGGGCATGCAGAATTATCAAAAGTAACGCAGAGAAGTACCCTCAATGTAGCGAGAGAGAAAATAGACAAGCGGGCAGTGCCCAAATTCCGCCATTATGGAAGTAGACAAGTAGCCAATTTCGCGCAAAGGAGCCGAATGAAATGAAGCAGTGACAAGTAAGATTCGCGACATGACATGTCTTCACAAGCCATGAAAACGCTTTCTCTGGATGGTGTGCCGGACAGAGGCGTGATAATTGTGGCCGGACTACACTCTAAAAAATAAAACTCCTTTTTAGGTGTAATTGGGGTGTGTTTTGGGGGTGTATCAGTTGCTTTACTCCCTTATTACACCCTCAAGAAAAAGAATACACCCTGTTTTTGGTTTGAAATTGGTGTAATATGTGTATGTCCCACTCTGCAGGGTGTAATTTCGAGAATTGGTGTGAAAAAGGTGTAGTGGCCATCAAATTTCTAATGCTTCGCTACGGCAGGTCTGGCAACAGTGTGCTGTTTACTCTGTGTTCTCCATCTTTGGCGGTTGGAGTTAGTTGGTAGTTTTCGTGTTCTTTGGGAAGGTCGTTTGGTGAACTGCAGGTCATTTGACCATCTGAGTTTAGTATGACACTGCAAGGATTATGGCTCCGGGTCTCGAACGGATGCAAGCAACAGATGCGCTGTGCCCATCGGATCGAGTAACTTGTCCCAACGTCTCGCTACAGCGTGCTGTTTGGTAAGTGTTGTCGGTGTATTTTGTCTTGTCGGGTTGATTGAGGTGCCTTTGAAGCGGGTATTTTGAGATTATGTTTGAACCTTAAGTGGAATGCACGGATTAGATCAGAGAACAGTGCGCGTCGCGTTGTAACGGTCACATGTGGCCGTTAGGCAACGTCAAGGGTTATACGTAACAAACGAAGTTGGTGCAATTTGTGGTAGCAAGTAAAGCAAGAGTCAACAACTCAAGAGGCAAGAGGTAGCGGACAATGAAACCACAAGGCCGCAACCCTCTGATTTCCGGTCAGATGTGCTGAGTGAATGGCTGTGCGGGTCTTCTAAACCAGGCCCTGGCAAGTTTGTGTGTTGGCGATGTCAGAATGGTGTAATTGGTAATACACTTGACCAGAAATCAGAGAGGTATGGGTTCGGGTCTCGCTACCGACACTTCGCTGACCCTTTACCGATTGCAGCTTTGTAGGGACATTGGTCTTTTAACTACACTATGATTGTGTGCTTCTTAATTTCTACGTTATTTTAGTATAATCGTCTGATTTTTAACTAGTCATAATATTACCATGGTTTTGGCGTATTATAGCTCGAGTTGCTTTTGCGCCAATAAAATTCAATCATCATCATTTATCGATTGCCTTACTTTCTATCTTGAGCTGCTTGCATGTTGGCGAGGGCTGTGTTTGTGTATACTCAAAATTCTTCTCTACCCTCAGCCATTTGCGTAACTATCATGTAATTTGTGGTTCGCCCTTAATTTGATTAAGGAATTTCACAGTTCATTTTTTCTATCACTACAGAGGCAGGACTTCCCTTGGCCTCACCGTAATACCTTCATCTTGGTCGACAAGTTGGTGGACACTTTTATGTTTTGTATTGTGCGGGGACTATGTAATTCTTTTTGCAGTGCATGCAGCGTATTATAGGTAATCCAAATAAAGAATATGCCTGTTATTTTAACCGTTGTGTTTCTGTTGCCCTTTTCTGTTGCCCTCGGCATAACACCCTTACTGAAGGGTGTTGTCTTGCCTGGGGGTGTAGACATACAGCAAAAGGGAGTCAGTTAGGGTACCGCTAGATTACACCAAAAGAGGTGTTCAGAAAACACCCTTTCTGAGGCGTGTAGGTTTGCCAGAGGGTGTATATATACACCAAAAAGGGAGTCAGTTAGGGTACCGTCAAATTACACCCAAAAAGGAGTTATACTTTTTAGAGTGTACAGGGCCTTCTCTTCTAGTTAGCAGTCATTTCTTGCGGAATCACTTACAACATGATACTAATACCGGTCACATTGCAATACGCAACATTCACACCGTAATGGAAAGCATTGACTGTTACTCTGGACCCACAGACGGACAAAGTTATCTCAAACATCAGGGCTCGCAGATATCGAAATGGAGCAAGAAGAGCCAGACAACAAAGGGAACAACAAGTAGATATCGTAATTGCACCTCTTGGTTTTCGATCAAGTGTCAGCATAGCGTAATTGCGTAAACAGCAATGCTGACAGGTTATGAATACAGGCTGGTTGAATCACCCATCTTGTCTGGCTTTTCGGACGGCTACCATGTTCTGATATTCCAACCGTGTTGATGTTCCTGTTGATGTGGTGTTCAATGTTCACGAAAGCCTTCGTTTTCATAAGTTTCACTTTTTTTTACCGGGTGCGAAACTCACCTCGCCCATGTTTCCGAACGTCAACATTGCATCCCGTATGCAGTAAGCTAATTGCTTCTGAGATGTAGCTGTGTCCTTGAAAGGAAGAATACGAGAGTTAGCAGAACCTGTCGCGTTCCTACTGAAAAAAAGCGACATCAGGTCTGATGTGATTTAGGACAGTGTCTTGATGCTAATATCAGCTGATGTTAACATCAAAGCCGCTCTAAAGCTGATGTTATCATCAGGGCTGCCTGGATGCTGATGTTGACATGAAAGCTGAAACCTGGTGCTGAAACACCCGGTCGCAGTCGTCCTACAAGATGGTAAACTGAACATTATGTTCATTATCGATTTTTTCATTGTCTTAAGTCGACGTATGACTGGACCGATCGTGCAATCGGTTTTTTTTTTCTTTGGTTCTAGATGGCCGTAAGGAGAGATTTGCCTGGTCATCCTTTGGTGGGCTTGGATTGTGACTAAACGTTGCGACCGGCCTTCGTGAGCGATCTCTGAGTAATCACAGGGAAGTGACGCGTTTTTCGCGCCTTATGAAATAAAGAGAAGATGCTTACTAGGCTCACGGTCCAACCCAACATTAGCTAAAGACGATGTTTGTGTTGTGGTGAATACCAGTGTTCTACATTGAGCCAACATCCGAATCCGCTACAAAACAAGAAAGTCTGGCGCCAAGCAGGGATGGGCATAAAAACACTTTTCGGCTATTTAAATATAAATACAAAATACTACATGTTTTCATGTATTTAAATCATGCCTATAAATACTTTATGATGAAAGTAATTAAACACAAAATATAAATACATTAAGACAGGATTCAAATAATGTAACTACTTCCGTAAATACTTTGAGCCGGCCAGGCACATTATTCTTTTAAATTAGTGTATAAATGGAGGCACCTGTGGATGCATGTCTGCTGCACACAATGCACACATATTTCTTTATTTTTCCGTGACGCAGTGTACTGATTTCAGCATCTTGAGTGGACCGACTTTCCATTGAAACGTCTCCTTGAACGGAAACGTCTCCTTGAGTCTCAGGAGCAGCGAGAGGGGTACTAGACAGGACGGACACGGGACAAGAACCGACGACGACTCAAAACCAGCTAATGGTCTCGTTATCGCTTCTTCCACTTTCTCTATGTTGAGTACAGTGTTCATTTGTTCATTTGCTGGTTTTGAGTCGTCGTTGTCGGTGCTTGTCCCCTGTCTGTCCTGTCCAGTCCCCACCCCGCTGCTCCTCGGACTCAAGGAGATGTTTCTTACCTCCTCTACTTATGTTCATCGACTTTCCATCGACAGCGGGCTAGTTCCATCTCAAATCGAACAATCCGGTACACTTGATGTCTCGAATAAACGGGAAAAAAATATATGTTGAAGCCATCGGTGAGTTAGGAGAAATAAACGTTTTCCGAATTCTCTGCGCTGCGCGGTTCGGGAAATAGGAGAGGAGGAAAAAACTGCCTCTCATAAGAGGACGTCGTCGCGCGCGGGTTTGAGCGTTCGCTACAAGGCCATTTCTTGGCGCATTATAGTAATTTATTGATCTGGCTTTAGACCACTTAGGGCACAATAGGATCCTGCGTTGGCAGGGCTGTGTCCGTTTTTGTTTGTCTACAAAAAAATATCAAAGTTGACTCAAAGTGCCGAAAAGCACCATATTCACTGCAACTTTACGGACGATGCACAAAGCGAATAAGATTGAGCTTTATGCCGTTTAATTTTTCATTCATGTGGCTATCGAATGATGTATAATTTGTTGCTCTACTCTGTAAGGAACGTAAGCGATACCTCTTTTAGTAGCACCATACCACCAAAAAATGACGAATTTCGGAAGCCTTTATCTAAAAAACCCCACCAAAAACTTTCTTCGAAAATTTTATATGTTGTAGGTAGTTCCTTAGACTATGCACAGAAGAAAAATCAAAAGTCGGACTTGATCGGTAGACGCACTGTGAATTTTTTGCCAGCCCTATACGCGGAGCGCATTCAAGCGGAGGCACCTTGTCCCGCGTGTTGCAAAATCGAATTTTCCAAGGGGACTTTCAACTTCTGTCTTCATATAAAAAGTAACTGCTGTCATTTGAAACCGTTCTGAGGTTTCAAGGTTTCCTTTTCAAGGTTCTGAGCGTTTGGGTTCGTAACAATGGTGTAATCGCTGAATCTAGATTTTGGAGCAACCAGATGTGCTCGCATTTTTTGCGGGATGTCACACATGCATTGCAAGTGCTGGGAGCCCGTGAAGAACAGAATGATTTTACATCTTTGTAAGAGGTATATCTGTTCAGGGTTATTCTAAACAAGCATATTTACTGTACGCACTATGGCAGGAGGGACGCAGTGACTTCCAGTATTCTTTGAAACATTTTCTTTCCTACGCCCCATGACCTCGGACGGGGGAAATTGCACTGAGAAAAATGTTGTTGTGTAGTGGGGGTCACACGCACACACTCAAGACTAATTCATGGTGCCTTTTGTGAACCTTGCCGAAACAGCCCGACTGGCGCCGCTGTCCAATATGTTATTCGGTTCAACATGTTGCAACCATGGGAAGGTCCTGATCGCATTTACTCCCTGAAGACACCTTGCGCAAAGTTTCGCCTACACACAGAAGACGCTTCACTCACTTCTCGACTACAGAAGTGCACGGAGTGCCCTTATACAGAGTGTGCGACGACATCTGTATTACTGCAGTGTGTCGTCCTGGTATCACAATTACCTCAATGGCCTCTTCGTTGTACAGCGCTGATCGTGTGGATTTCGCTGACTACCGCCTCATACACAAGAAAAAAGTGCTATTGACAAAGAACTTTCGCTTTGCTTCGGAGATCGGCGTAGCTGCGATAAAGGCTGTGGTTCCAGCAGATCAAGCCGAAGGCGTAACAGAAATGGGCCAGCTATGCAGAAGCTGCTTCAAGTTCTTCACAGCAAAGGTGGCTGAATCACAACACGCAGCAATGTTACCCACATTTGAAAGAAAATCTAACAAGAACCTGCCATCAAAAGTAACATTAAGGGAAGTGGCTTCCACAACGGCCTAAAGCAGTTCATGACACGATCACTCTCATCCACACGGAATGCTCTGCATAACTTACGTTATCTTCTTACCTTCGTTACCTTGTCTTCTTCGCTGTCAAATTGTTGTTATTCTGTGTACTCTAAATATGCTTCGATATGATCACCGTGGACAAATATATCTGTTATAAAGACGCAAAAGTATTTTAAAGCATTCTGTTCTTCACGGGCTCCCAGCACTTGCAATGCATGTGTGTCATCCCGCAAAAAATGTGAGCGCATATTGTTGCTCCACAATCTACATTCAGCGATTACAATACTATTATGAACGCAAGCGCTCAGAACGGTTTCAAATGATAGCAATTACTTTTTATGTGAAGACAGAAGTTGAAAGTCCCTTTGGAAAATTCGATTTTGCAACACGCGGGACACGGTGCCACGGCTTGAATGCGCTCCGCGTATAGGGCTGGCAAAAAATTCACAGTGCGCCTACCGATCAAGTCCGACTTTTGATTTTTCTTCTGTGCATAGTCTAAGGAACTACCTACAACATATAAAATTTTCGAAGAAAGTTTTTGGTGGGGTTTTTTAGATAAAGGCTTCCGAAATTCGTCATTTTTTGGTGGTATGGTGTTACTGAAAGAGGTATCGCTTACGTTCCAGACAGATTAGAGCAACAAATTATACATCATTCGATAGCCCTGTGAATGCCAAATTAAACGGCATAAAGCTCAGTCTAATCCGTTTTGTACGTCGTCCGGAAAGCTGCATTGAATATGGTGTTTTTCGGCACTTTGAGTCAACTTTGATATTTTGTTGCAGACAAACAAAAACCGGTACAGCACTGCCAACGAAGGATCCTATTGTGCCCTATGTGGTCTAAAGCCAGATCAAGAAATTTCTATAATGCGACAAGAAATAGCCTTGTAGCGAACGCTCAAACCCGCGCGCAACGACGTCGTCGTATGAGAGGCAGTTTTTTCCTCCTCTCCTACCTCCCGAACCGCGCAGCGTAGAGAATTCGGAAAGTATTTATTTCTCCTAACTCACCGATGGCTTCAACATATATTTTTTTCCCGTTCTTTCGAGACATCAAGTGTACCGGATTGTTCGATTTGAGATGGAACTAGCCAGCGACGACAGTGAAAAACTCCCCGTCAAAAACTGTCAGGCGCGCTGCAGTCATTGTCCTGAGTTCCGAGTGAATGACTGAGTAGAATTGCCGCTAACGCCTTTCGACACCAGGCTTTGTCAAGTGACGCAAGAGGGTCACAAATCACGTTTTTCCCAAATCTTTCCCCGCTTCCAAGACTGAAGCAATAGGGGTGGCGATGCCCCCATTCGCACATTGTGCTGTTTTCTAGAAGGCCGAAATCCCCGAACACACGGGATGAGTGACCTGTAGCCTCTAAGCAAGATACCCTTCATCGCTGGAGGCTAATAATGTGGAACTCAGAGAAGCCTACAAATACGGGAGGATGAGATATGTGTATTTCAGTGTATTTTAAATATAAATACGCCTAAAACGGTATTTAAATATAAATATAAATACATTTTTCTTGCCTGTATTTGAATACGTATTTTAAATACATGTACTTATATTTTAAATACTATTTTAAATACAATGTATTTAAATACTGCCCATCCCTGGCGCCAAGAAATCGAGCCTATTTGAGAAAAAATAATTTTGTTGCAATTTAGAACTTGGCGGATACCGTTCCCAGGATCCGGCGCACTGTGCTTTTCGGCCAAACGCGCACAAATGCTCCGTCTAGCAGGATGCATAAGAGATAACAGCATTCCATGAGAGTTACTTCAGAATCCCAAGATGCCGGGGATACCGAGAAAAATCAGTCCGCGGCGGAACTAGTTGCTCCGAAATAGGCGAATCCGCTTCGGATCGACGCGCACCCTCTGCCATTCCTCAGTGCAGAGTGAGAAAACACCCGCCCTCGGCAGCGACAGTTCTTTCACGAAACGCTTGTAACACCTGTTAAAGTAATTAGGAGCCTGACATCGGTTTCGAAATGTCCCAGTCTCTCATCCAAGCCCCAGTCTTGATTACCAACATAAACCCACCCCGTATCTTGGTTCGTAAATGTAAATCGTTATCCTCTGCATTCACTCGCCATTCATCTGTATGACAAAGATGAATGCTGCTAAAATTTCCTCACGACAGACGACGTTAAATATTCGAGAAATTGAATCTGTATAATAGGTTGTCGGTATGAATCTCTATATACGTGTTGGTATGGTTTATATTCATGTGCTGATGTGCATGTGCAATTACTTATATGAAACTTGTAGTGGCTTATATAAAGGGACCGCCTCCATTTCGAACGGAGGCTGTTCTGAGTAGCGCATATGTCAATGGGACCGATTTGCACACACAACGCACGAGTTGAAAGCTACAAATGCGAGATTCAGCTCTTTTTATCAAACTAGCAACATCTCCCGTTCAATATCCGGGAAAAGCACGTGTGTGTTGAGGGTGCGGAATAAGAAAAAAAAGACCTTACATTGAACTTACATTTCCTTGGAATGGATACTTGTGATAACAAATGCGGAGCGCCATGCACGCATTGTGAAGTCCCTAAGAAAAAGATAACATATCATTACCCAAGCAGCAAAATGCACTGAAAGTCGAGTGCAATAGGGGTGGACGGGTAGGTGAAAAGGCTTGAACAGATTCGTGAAACTACAGAACACCGATAAGACACATACCGTCCTCCCCTATTGCACTCGACTTTCGGTACATTGTGCTGCTTGGGTACGCAGACCGACTGTTTGATGGTCGTTGGAATGCGCTTCCTCAACTACGCACGTGGAAGTGGAACGAAGACGTTACCGAAACCACTGCCTCGCACTACAAAAAGATAGCGCAGAAGATTGTACAGAACAGCACAAGTGATATATGTGTGCACGTGACTTGGGGTAGAGTTGCAGAACATGCAGTTTTCGCGCTCCCGGTGCATTCCTTCCACACAGTTGCACGCTAGCAGCGAATGGTACACTGTTATTCGAAAAGGTGTTCTAACGGAGTGGGAAAGGTAGGTTTCTTGTTCATACTCTCTTTACGCCAGGTTCAGTCCTCAGAAAAGGAGTATAGATGATCATTTCTGCTTCACTTGGGAGTAAGGTGTATATGAGGTGTACGAACCTCTCGGAGAAGTGGTAACGCGTGCATCTTACTCCTTCTTACACCTTCTCTCTTCGGTCCGCCGCCCTGCACTTTCATCCGCGATGTATAGGACACGTAGTTCCCAATAGTTCTAAACGTCTAAACGCATCACATCTCAAATATACGTTTCTGTGAATATAGGAGAGCTCTGTCTTTCGTTAATCGCCAGTAGACACGAACGCAAGCAAATTATTTGTGACCATGCTTGATTCTGCCGCACTCTTGTACCCGGCCTTTCACGTCGGTTTGGAGTTAGCGAACAGAGGTTTGCGTTTGGTCGTTCGCAAAGCTTCCACTGTGGCTGAGAGGTAGAAGGTAGTACGTGTGAAGCTCAGAGTTATCGATGAATTGGAATTTCGGAACTGTTCTTCGGAGTGAGTGCACTTGGTAGTAGGTTGACCAACAGGGCCGTGAGAGATGTTCTTCAGTACGGTAAGGCTTAAAGAACCGGGGTCGGATTCACAAAGAGCTCGTGCGACGGAATCTGTCGTAACCCCGTCGTACGGGAAAGTTACGATGAAGTGGAGATTCACGAAGGGCGCGCGTCGCAAAATCTTCGCAGCTTACGGCGGAATCGTGCGAGAGCTCCCGAGCAGTCTTACGAAGAAAGATGGTGGCGTTATGTCGCAGCGGTGGATTTGGAGACGGCAAACAAAGACTCCGTAATACGCGCCAGCGCATTGCACTTTGCCACATAACCTTCGAGACCATGCCCGAAGTGACATTGAGGCACTTTTTTGCTTGGTAACCTTCAACAAATGCTTCAACTTTGTGCTCCGTAAAATCGGGTCGCAGGGATTTTTCAAGCCTCTCCTACACCCCGCTAAGACACCCCCAACACCCCTCCAAATTGTCTGCAAGAAAGGCAAAAGAAGCCATAAAAGCTGCAAAACTGAGTGCCACACACCGCTTACAAAACACCCTCACCCACCCCCTCCCCGAGACGAACATACTTGGAATATATTTGCTGTGTCATCGAACGCGTTTCGCCTGTGATTGCATGGCATCCATTAGGCCGCGTATCCACATGCGGTAGAGATGTGCGCAACCGCCTGCCGCAAGCGGACGCATATGCCTGCCGCCCCAGTTATACTGCCTCCGCCCGGGACTCTCCACAGCGAGAGCTTGACAAGATGGCGAACGACAGCGAAGTCGAGCTACTGACTGTAGTGAACGTTTGCTTTCTTACATCTGAGCTTTTGCGAAATCAACATCGCAGACGCAAGAAACGCAGGCTTTGGGTTCACTCGCTGTGGCGATAGCGCATTCTTTTCGTGTGAACAATGTTTAGCTTTCAACTTTCTCACACTATGACAGTCAATATCTTACACTTTACTTACCTGCAGTCCCAAATTTTTTTCCAGTGTCTACCCGAAAAGTCATTTTAATGCAACGCTCTATAAGGTAGCAATAACATTTTATTTCCGTCATAAATTCGCCGGCTGAAAAACGTGAGCATCACTGCGACATACCTTCTAGTCAACGACGCCGTCAATGCTCCCCGTGCGGGAGGCCGGAAGAAAACAAGAACGCACGTAACTTCCGCTTACTTCGTGACTGGCCGACCATGTGCGGATGCCGCTAAAAATCGTGCACTGCGCGATCGCCAAAAAGCGGAACGCGGAGGTGGCTTTTCCCGCACAGCGGCAAGAGTTTACCGCGCCGCGTTCGCGTTTAGGCGCAGATTCTCCGCATGTGGCTACGCGGCCTTATGGCTACCGAAAGACCGAGAGCACGTGCAGTAACAAAACATTTGGGGACGAACAACTTCGTCTTCTTCTAATGGGACGACTCTTATTGGTGCGATTACAAATTTTCATCATCGTTACCATAGCGAAAACATGGTCTCGCACCCTTTGGCTGTTTCTCTCCGATGTGGCCCCGCAGAGGGCACCCGCTTCGGCTGGTGTTTAGTGAGTGGCGCCACCACGGACCCCAGCCCCCAGTCCCAAGGTGTTATCCGTACTGTGCCGAGGGGATGCAAGGCGAAGGGTTAGAAACCTTGAACGGTGGCGGTCGGGGTATTGGTCAAGCTCCGGCCGATGGGTTTTCCTTAAAACTCCGGGACCTTCCCACATGTATGAATGTGAAGTGTGGGCGACCAATAGGAACATTCTTTTTCTTAAACCTCGCATGGTAAAACACTCAAACTCTCTTCCGATCGGGGGCGGTAAGCGTCCCCGGACCGAAGTTCCCATACTCAAAGCCAATCTATTTAGTGCCAAATATATTGTATTATCTGCCGTGTCTTCAGAAAATGAAAAAAAAAAACTGTACCTCTTGGAAAGATGTCACCTTTCTTTATTGAAAGAGCAGTGACGACTTTATCGACAAACATCTCAGAAATAAAGAAGCTGCGATCAGGAGATATTCTACTAAAATGTACGTCTCAGGCTGATTGCGAGCGGATCCTGAACTCTCGTGAAATGCTTGACACACGAATTTCTGCATCGCTTCACAAGACTTTGAACAGCTGTCGTGGAGTAGTTGCAGTTCCCGAGCTAATTGATCTACCGGTGGAGGAGATCCTTGCCAACTTGAAAGAGCAGCAAGTGATTGATGTACGCAAGATAAAAGTAAGGAGAAATAATGAGTACATAACAACCAGGAACATCGTGCTTACATTTGACCAGCCTACACTACCCGAGAAACTGAAAGTCGGATACCTCTCAGCTAATGTCCGTCCCTATATTCCAAACCCTCTCCGGTGTTTCCGTTGTAACAGGTTTGGCCATGCTGCGGACTCGTGCCGTGGCTCCGGCTGTTGTGCATGATGTGGTCAGTCTGGCCACGAGACTAATGAATGTAAAGGGCCAGACTGCTGCATCAACTGCTCCAAGGACCATCCATCATACTCCAGATCCTGTGCGAAGTGGAAGTATGAAAGGGAAGTTTTGCATGTTAAGGTTACTCAAAACTTAAGCTACCCATAAGCCAGAAAAAAAAGTATCGCCCATCTTTTTTGAGAAGTCATTTACAGCAGCAGTCAAACAAAAAGCAAAATTGATCACACAGTGCACACAGACAGAAGCAATAGTATTTACAGACTCAAACACAAGTGAAGACCAAGGAGGTAATGACCCACCTCCAACCACCCAAACTTCCGTGGCGTCACCGTCATCGACGCCACTCCTGTCATCGCCACACATAGGAACGACTACTATGGAGTGCGATGACGACACAAGCTCGCAAAGCTCATTCACGAGCGCGAGCTCCCAGTCAAAACGAAAGCCGAAAGGTGGTCTATCGGGGAGTGGCTCACTCCCTGATATATCACCTAAGGAACTGGCGGCTGCTCGGAAGAAAGCACCGAGACAGCCCATAATGCCCCCAAAGAAAAAGTTATAATACTTTGCTTGAATAGTACACTTTTCTCCATAATGCAGACACGTTTTGTATATATTCCTCTTAGTTTCTTCCTTATGGCTATCGTACAGTGGAATTGTCGAGGGCTTTTCACAAATCTGGATGACGTCAACGATCTTTCGGACAGGTATGATACATTCTGTGTCGCACCACAAGAAAGTTACCTGCACCCCCAACAGACACGCACACTCAGGCGGTGGAACCTCTTCCGAAAAGATCGTTTAGATGCAACACGTACATCTGGCGGTGTTGCAGTTCTCACACGAAATTCTGTTCCTACGAAGCACCTACCACTGAAAACAAGTCTTGAAGCAGTTGCTATTCAAATTTGTCTTAATAGGGTCTTAACAGTTTGCTCTTTATATTTACCTCCATCGGTGGTGGTAGAGCAAAAACAACTGGAAGATTTACTGGATGAACTGCCGTCACCATATCTTATATTGAAGATTTCAATGCCCATAACTTTTTATGGGGCAGTCGAAAGCTCGACAGACGGGGGAAGATGGTAGAAAGGATTTTGCTTAAAAGGTCAATTTGCATGCTCAACACAGGAGCTGCAACCTATACGTAAATAGTGCCACACAGTCCTTTTCAGCAATTGACCTCTCTTTCTGCAGTCCATCTCTGTTCCAGGACATAGACTGGACAGTACAAGACAACCCTCGAGGAAGTGATCACTTCCCTTTAGTCCTAAAGTTAAGCAATACACCAGACACTGTGGCTACACGATCACCACGGTGGAAACTATCTTTAGCTGATTGGAACCTCTTTCAAGAGAAAGCCACACTTCCATCGGAGTCTTTATTTGATATGGATGTCAACCAGGCTAATGACTTTATTACAACCACAATCTTAGAGGCAGCTATGGAGTCCATTCCACAAACATCTGGTCGCATCCCCAAGCGCTCCAAGCCTTGGTGGACGAGCGACTGTGCCAAAACACGAAAGGAACAAAATCGAACATGGGGTATCTTTCGTAGGTATCCCACTGCACAGAATTTACTTAACTTCAAGAAAGCACGGGCGAAAGCGAGATGGACACGGAGGCAAGCTCAAAAAGAATCATGGAGAGGCTTTGTCTCATCATTGACATCAAATACACCCTCAAAGAAAGTTTGGGAGAGGCTGAGAAATATTAAAGGCGACTATCGTAACTTTTCTACCCCTCTTCTGCAAATCAATGGGTCTCCCTGTGACAGTTTGGAAGACCAAGCCAACGTCCTGGGCGAACACTTTCAGAGCGTTTCCAGTTCTGAACGTTACAGTAAGGAATTCTTGAGGGTGAAAACATCTGCTGAAAAGAAGAGTATATCTGCAGGTCATGGTGAACATTTCGCATATAATAAGTCTTTTAATATGACTGAGCTTCTTAGGGCCTTGCCATCGAAAGACACGGCCCCAGGACCGGATCGCATCACATACTCGATGCTAAGGCACCTGTCAGCTGAAGCACGAGAATGTCTTCTCCATTTCTTTAACCTAGTTTGGGAAGAAGGGCAACTTCCTTCTCGCTGGAAACTAGCTACAATTCTTCCTTTTTCAAAACCAGGAAAAGACGCCTCTAACCCAAGCAGTTACAGGCCTATAGCTCTCACGAGTTGCCTCGGCAAAACGTTTGAACGGATGGTAAACAACCGCCTTGTCTATTATCTAGAAGAAAATCAGTGTCTTAGTAAGTATCAGTGTGGTTTTCGAGTCGGATGTTCTACACTTGACCATCTCGTCCGTCTAGAAACTATCATTCGGGAGGCATTTGTAAGAAAACAGCACTGTTTGTCGGTCTTTTTTTATCTAGAAAAGGCCTACGATACGGCATGGCGGTATGATATCCTCCGGGACCTGCATGATTTTGGAATACGTGGGCGTCTGTTTCACTGCATTTCTAATTTCCTTCAGGGAAGGACTTTCAGGGTACAGCTGGGCACATCACTCTCTCGTCTCTTCATACAAGAAAATGGTGTGCCACAAGGATCAGTACTGAGTGTTACACTTTTTATTATCAAAATGAACTCTATTGCCAATGCGATTCCACCCTCAATTATGTACTCTTTGTATGTAGATGATCTCCAGATAGCATACTCGTCTACTAACTTGGCCATGTGTGAGAGGCAAATCCAGCTCACAATTAATAAGCTTGCCAAATGGTCGTCTCAAAATGGGTTTAAGTTTTCAGCTGCAAAGAGAGTCTGTGTACCATTTTCTAGGGTAAGGGGGTTATTCCCGGAGCCCAAGCTAAGCATAAATGGATGCGAACTGGCTGTCCAATCAGAACACAAATTCCTTGGTGTTATTTTCGATACAAAGCTCACCTTTGGAGCCCACATAAACAGCTTAAAAGTGAAATGCTTGAAATCTTTAAATATCCTTAAAATCCTCTCACACAGATCTTGGGGTGCAGGTCGCGAAACACTATACCGCGTGTACACAATGATAGTCCGATCACGACTAGATTATGGATGCCTTGTGTACGGGTCTGCACGCCAATCTGTGCTGGGGGCTCTGAATCCGGTACATCACCAGGGACTGCGACTCGTGCTGGGGGCTTTCCGTACATCACCTGTTGAAAGTCTCTACGTGGAAGCAAACGAGTGGTCCTTAGCAAAACGTCGTTTCTTTCTTGGGACTCTGTATGCACTAAGGATAAGAGGTTACTCTCAACATCCTTCTTTATCTTGCATTAAGAACACACGTTTTAGGCAACTCTTCCTAAACAAACCAGCAGTTATCCCTCCCTTTAGCATGCGAATATCAGATGAGATTCAACTCTATGGCTTTACTGCTTACAGTTATATGATCGCAGAAAACAGTCCGAGGGTACCTCGATGGCAAACCCCGCAAAAATATAACTGCTACCTTACGAAGTACAAAAAGCATGTGACCCCTTCCTTAGTGCTACAACAGGAATTTGAGCACCTGAAGAGTAGTTTTCAGGACCACACTGAAATTTATACAGATGGGTCCAAAACAAGCACAGGTGTCTCCTGTGCCATGGTATCCCGTTCATGTACTAGGATGCACCGCTTAAAGAGCATCACGTCCATCTTCACCGCTGAGGTTTATGCCATAATTTTAGCACTGAACTTCATTTTAGAAAGTAACATCGAATCATCTGTCATATATAGAGATTCTCTTAGTGCTTTAGAATCCATATGTAATATCCAACCCCAGAAGAACCACCTTGTGCAGCGAGCTCAGTACATAGCTAGCAGGGTCGTAAACAGAGGTCTTTCTCTTATCATCTGTTGGGTGCCTAGCCACAGAGGGATAGCAGGCAACCAGCTTGCTGACAAAGCTGCCGCTGCTGCGCTGTCTGCTGATGTGACGCCATTTGGTGTACCTTTTCAGGACTTGAAGCCCCATCTCAAGAAGACGATAAACAAAAGATGGCAGGAATATTGGGACACACAGATACACAATAAACTTCACCTGGTTAAAAATAACATAGGACACCCTATACAGAGCCTGGAAAAGAGAGCACATGAAGTAACCCGTACAATGCTAAGACTTGGCCACACTCACCTCACCCATAGTTTCCTTCTTCACAGAGAGGAGCCACCCGAGTGCACGCACTGTGGGGAACTCCTTTCTGTCCTACACATCCTTAATTCTTGTGCATCGTATGAACCTCTTCGCCATCGTCACTTCCAGGAGTTTTATAGAAATCACCTACCGCTCCACCCAACCCTACTGCTGGGTGATGACGCTCTTTTACCGTTTAGTAGAGTCTATAATTTTATTAGAGACACTGGTTTTTTAAACGCCTTGTAATTTTAACGATATTTTCTGAAAACACAGTACTTGAGCTAATTTGTATCATGCACTGGTTTTAACCTTATCATTCCATTTTTAACTAGTGACATTTTTAACAATGTTTTGGAGCATTATAGCCTCCGTTGCTGCTGCGCCATTAAAATACCAATCATCATCATCATCATCTCCGAGGTGCACGTGACAGGAAGCGAGCAACTTCCTCTTCCTCGTCAAAGCGGGTAACCTCTCCACTACGATAGCTTTGTGAATGGCGCTTAGGACGCCGTCGTACGCATGACCAAGGCTACGACGTCTTAGCGCACCTTAGCGTAACTTACGATCTTGTTTGTGAATCCGACCCCCGTTTCGTAGTCATGACCTTTGTACGAGAGAGACAATTCAGCGAAGTTATTATCATTTTCTGGTTGCATACCAGCTTAACTGGTAATGAGACGTGTCACAGTGAGCGAAACACAGGCGAGGTCACGTTTACAGGTCTTTACAGGTCCTTGCATTGTTTTTGTGGTGCGTCACTTACAACGCTGGGGTCGGATTCACAAAGAGCTCGTGCAACGGAATCTGTCGTATCCCCGTCGTACGGGAAAGTTATGACGAAGTGTAGAATCACGTAGGGCGCACGTCGCAAAATCTTCGCAGCTTACGGCGGAATCCTGCGAGAGCTCCCGAGCAGTCTTACGAAGAAAGATGGCGGCGTTATTTGGCAGCGGTGGATTTGGAGACGGGAAACAAAGACTCCGTAATACGCGCCAACGCATTGCACTTTGCTACAGAACATTCGAGACCATCCCCGAAGTGACATTAAGGCACCTTGGTAACCTTCAACATGGGCTTCAGCTTTGTGCTCTGTAAAATCGAGTCGCAGAGATTTTTCAAGCATCCCCTACACCGCGCTAAGACACCCACAACACCCCTCCAAATTGTCTGCAAGAAAGGCAAAAGCTATAAAAGCTGCAAAACTGGGTGCCACACACTGCTTACAAAACACCCTCACCCGCCCCCTCCCCGAGACGAACATACTGGGAATATAGGAAGGGAGTTGCCTCAGGACAGAAGCCGCCGATATTTCGAACAGAGACTGTTCTCTGTCGAAATAACAGTCTCTGTTCGAAATATCGGCGGCTTCTGTCCTACATCTCTACCGGTTCGCTGGATTTCTACTCATCTACATACTGGGAATATATTTGCTGTGTCATCGAACGCGTTCCGCCTGTGATTTCATGACATCCATTATGGCTACCGAAAGACCGAGAGCAGGTGCAGTAACAAAACATTTGGGGACGAACAGCTTCGTCTTCTTCTAACGGGACGACTCTTAGTGGTGCGATCACTGATCTCTATGTATAAAGGCTGGATCGCGCATGGGAGAGGGGCTCGTGGGGGAGAGGCGTGCCT
Organism: Ornithodoros turicata; assembly: GCF_037126465.1. Taxonomy (NCBI): domain Eukaryota; kingdom Metazoa; phylum Arthropoda; class Arachnida; order Ixodida; family Argasidae; genus Ornithodoros; species Ornithodoros turicata. The sequence continues at coordinate 184,815,697 of NC_088201.1, forward strand.
TCGGGCCGCCATGTTGGGGTGCCCTAAAGTGCTGTGTGTGCCCATAGAAAACAATGGGAGGCAACAGAGATTGTGAGTATTTATTGCGCTGCTAGCATTGATCGTTGTTTGTCATCACACAATTTTGTAAGGTACCAGTATACTGATGTATCCTAACAGTGTTTCACAGGTGTCCTGCCGTTCGATTCGTAATTACGTTATGTTTTGCATTCCGAAACTAGACCGTCACTGCGGTGCAGCGCTGGGGATTGTACTACAGCACGTTTCCCAGCCAATATTTCAATAAGAGACGACTTGAGGTTAACAACAACCTTGTAGATGATATTGTAACCTTGTATATAACCTTGTATATAATATCCCGTACTGCGTTCTGGACAAAAATTTTTCCATAAAGAACGGTCCGGGAAAAGATATACTCGCATGGCAGAAAGAGATCGTTCTGTAGAATCACAGCCGTTGTTTTAGCCGTGTATGCGTTTAGTATGATTTATATCAAGCATCGCCTTAGAAAGAGTGCTGTAGTAAACGACACCGGTGCTTTGCCTCGCAAATATGGACACACCGAAGCAGCCCAAATAATTACTTCACGCAATTAGATCACACTCGTTAGGACAGTTAATCAGGTAGTGATGTAAGCTTAATCAATTAAGTTACTTAGAAAGTGGTAACACCTCCTCGAGACACAGGACTTATCTCTTTTTGAAGTACAGCCCTTCTATGTTTGTTTGCTTCTTCCTTTATTTGTTCTGATTATTTGCAGGCGCGGTTGTGCCAAACTGAATGTCCTTCTCCAGCACTCACATGCTTTTGTTGAATACAACTGCAGCGTGAGAAAAGCTGCTTGGGGACGGGGTCCTGCTATCCAGTGCTGACTTTGGCATGCTTGTTATGTGGAGCATATTCCAAACAATGGAGCTCCACGTATGGTCTTCAAATTGCAAGAGGACTATTTGGAGGTTGAAACAGTTGTGATTTTGTCATTTTGGCCCTCGTGTACCCAGTCTGTGAAACGCAAACAAAAAAGTGTAACACGATATGCTTTTGTAATGAAGATCACTGATGATGAGTAAAGAGAATATACGAGTTCAAGTTTATTCAGTATTTTATATCATTCATTGTATTATTCAACATTTTATGTCAAGTTTATACAACATCAAGTTTATTCAAGTTCAAGATTTATTTCTTGCATTTATGCGTTTCAGGATACAATGAACGTGCAGGGAGGTCGCAAAAGGCTACATTTATTGTTTTGTGACCTTGCTACAATGGTAATATATATTTTAGGAATGACAATGGTCAGGTACGCTCTCTAAATTTGTAGCACTCAATTTTAGGTTGGAATGAGCAATGAATAGCAACTTCCCCACTGATATTTTCTCATACAGTCGACCCGCGTTTATCCGGACTTCATTTATCCGGATCCTGCGCTATCCGGACAAAAAAGCATGGGGACGGATTTCTCCCCACGTATTTCGCCCTCGTTTACCCGGACTTCAGCTTCCGGACTCGGACGAGGATTCCAGAGAACAGAAGTGACTGATACCCAACAATCGGCTTCAGTTATCCGGTCATTGTCCAGGAATGACACTTGGCCCGCACCTAGTTAAGCGAGGTCGAGAACCCTGGTCGTGGCCTCCTTTTTACTCACACAAACACGGTGTTCCTAGGAAGAATTTTCTCCCTTTCCGACTTTGCACGTTACACAAAAGTAATCCAATGAGCAGTCTGGTCATTTCAGACTGAGAAGGTCCGCAACGAGGACCCCTGCGCTGCAATCACACATGACGACATCGTCAGTGTCGTCGCTTCCGATAGTGTTCAAGAAGAATCTGATGATGAAAGCGTGGATGCACCGGCTGTGACGGTAAAAAATGCGTGGGCGGCACTGAGAACAGCACTATTATTTTTCGAGCATCAGAACAATATTTCGCAAATCAATGCCATTAGCAAAAGTTTGCAAGACTTGGATGCGTGTATTAGAATGAAACAGATGACAATGTATAGTTTTCCGTGTAATGGTCAATAAAGATGTCCTTCTACGATCACTCTGGATTTTCGAGTTTCACTTATCCGGTTCCCCCGCTATCCGGACATTTTCAGAGGAAACGAAACCGTCCGGATAAACGCGGGTCGACTGTATATGCTCAATTTTAAATTTAATGTGATCAAATATGTGATAATATAATAATAATATATAAGAATATAATATGTGATAAATGAATGTGATCAACAGTAGATGTAAACAACATGAGTAGCCAGAGAAGTACATTCTCAATAAATAATTGTCTTCTTATAGCGTATATGTGCATGCCTATTAACTGAAACAATTATCACAGTTCCCTGACAAGTTTTAATTTCTGAGAGTGTACTGTAGAAGCTGCTTAGATCTACAACAGTTCATACAAGGTATTATATACTGTGAATGCCTTTAAAAATCCCATGTGACACATATCCCTTTACCTGCATTGATGATGATTATTCCAACTTTTATGGTGCATCGACAACAAAGGAAATAATACATCAGAACATTGGTTTGGGTGCAACCAGTTAAAAATGAATATGTTGTTTAATAAATGCATTGGACAAATGTTAAAACATCAGTTTAAAACATGGTTTACAATCCCTGTATCTTCTAATAATTAAAAAGATTAAAAACTATTCTAAAAAGAATATGGGGAACTCTTCTAAAAAGAATTATAATCTCTAATTATTATATTGCTGGGTGAACGAGCCTGTAAGGTGTGTTTCTGATGTGAACATGTAAGAAAATATGCAAAACTGAGAGAGGCTAACCACAGTGCGTGCAATGAGGTTGTTCCTTCCTGTAAAGTAGAAACCAGTGGATGAGGAACGTGATACTTACCTGTACACCCAGCCCTATCACACTGCACAGATTATTCACTGGGCAGCCCTCATGACGAAACCTGTATTGAGAGACCACTTTTGCCTTAAAACTGCTACAAATAGCACGACACGCTACAAATTATTACTATCGTAACAAGCTGACGATACAGCTCAGACACAAAGGCGTTATTCAAGTCGCGCCACACCACCGTTACGTAGGATTCTTTGTCACAAAGCAAACCAAGGCACAAAGCAATACCAATACATGAAAAAATGTGACAATCGTGGTCTTATTATGACGTAATACCGAACTTGTGCGCGAAGGTAATTCAAAGAAATGAATGTGGCACTTGCTTCCGCAGAGAACACCGTGTACCATGCTAGCAATGCATGCAAAAAAGCGCTCGAGTGCTCGCACATATATTGATGACAACACTACCTGTGTAGTGTAACATGTTCTTTCAAGCATATTATGCACTCAAACTGTATTTGCCGCCGGGTAAAATGCAAGTGTGCTCGATTGAACGTCGGAAGAGCGATCAAGCAACCTGCATCCAGTGCTCGTTTTGGACAAAAAAACACTTCATTATGGTCAAATAAATGTGCAGAATGGACGCCTATTTATTCCTTGATGAAGAGTGACTCACCTGTATAAGTTTAGGCCCTGTAACCTTGCCAGTACGGTTGGTACGACCGTAATTGCAAGAAGTTGCCATGATCGCTGCGGCGGCTGTTGTGGGCACCGTAAGATGGCAGCCGGTTTCTTCACGCTCGCGCTCCCTATCCGCGATCCAGCCTTTTACAATCGAGATCAGTGGGTGCGATTACAAATTTTCGTCATCGTTACCATAGCGAAAACATGGCCCGGATTCTCGCTCCGCCCTGAGGGTTAAGTGCACGCGCAGGGACCCTTCCGTCCATTCACGAAGCATGGACAGAAGAGCCCCTTCGCGTGCGCTTAACACTCAGGGCGAATCGAGAATCCGGGCATAGCCTCGCACCCTTTGGCTGTTTCTCTCGGAGGTGCACGTGACTGGAAGCGAGCAACTTCCTCTTCCTCGTCAAAGGGGGTACCCTTTGCACTACGATAGCTTTGTGAATCGCGCTTACGACGCCGTCGTACGCGCATCCCAGGCTACGACGTCTTAGCGCATCGTAGCGTAGCTTACGATCGCGTTTGTGAATCCGACCCCTGTTTCTTTCGCAGTTTTGTCGTGGAAATTGGCCGTCGGACGTTCGAACGCCGGAGAAGATATGCTTCCAACGAAATGGTACACTGAGGCACCATCGTATTGATGTGCCAGAACTTGCAGTATCGTTTCTGTTGGTACTGTGACTTTTCGGATTTGCATTTGTTTGTCCTGTATGTGGTGGTCGATACTGGACACTTCGAGTCTGTTTGGATTCGAGTTTGGACGTATGTACTACTGTTTCGCTCTCTGTTCCTGTTTCGCATCTCTATGGCTAATAAATGTGTGTAACAGTTCACAAGCGTTCTTCCGTGGTACCAAACTGACGTGTTCACTTCTCTCGTTTGGTATTTCGTATTGGGATCCCTGTTTAGTATATGGTATGTGCTACAGAACTCTATCGAAGGAGTATATCTATTACAGCGCAGGAGGAGTATACAGAGTGTCCCAGAAAACGTTTCATTGGAATGCAATAAATCAACTACCCCACCTAGAATCATGCGGTCAACGGCAGTTGTTCTTCCTAGGTTTTGCCACCTCCTGATGTGCATGTCGTGTAACCTAAGTTGAATAATGTGAATTTTTGAGAAGTGAACTCTGAAATTTGCCGAGTAAAGGTAACTTTTTATCCCACAAACATGAAGAGCGTGCCGGAATTTAATCAAATTCATGGTTAATTGACAATGGTATTCAGGATCTATCCTATCGGGTAAAATAGCCAAAAATCATGCTTGTCAGGGCTCTTGAGTGTAACCCATGTGGACTTTTTGAGCGCAGTTGCTATCAGTCCGACGAAAGGCGGTTGGAAACCCAGCCCACAGAGGAATAGTATTAACGTGACAGTTCCTGAAACTGGAAGAGGGAAGGTATGGTCCTAGCCGAATCCGGACGCGATAAGCTATGTCTATGTTATCTCTTTCTACCTAGCCGGTGTAGGCTGGGTTTCCAACCTCATTTCGTCGGATTCGCAATGATTTCGTTGCAAAACTCTGAGCGCGCTATCCTTTGCGAGCTCCGTAGAGCATGATTTTCGGCTTTTTTTCCCGATACAATAGTCCCTCAATATTCTTGTCAATTATCATTAATTTCAGAAAATTCGGAACGCTTTTCATACTGGTGGGGTAAAAATGTGAGCTTTACTTGACAAAATTCCGAATTCAGTTCGCAAAAAAATACATAATTAAACTTAGGTTACATGACCTGCACATTAGGAGGTGCCAAGAACCTAGTGAGAACAAATCCCGTTGACCGCATGATTCTATGCCGGCGTACTTTTCTTTCAAATTAAAATTCAATGATGCGTTTTCTGGGACGCTCTGTATCATTGCGCCTTCTAGAAGTGGCTAACTGAAGTCCTCTAGAGGGATACGCTATGGGACAAGCCGTTTACTCCTCTTCTGGAGTTCATTTTTACTTTTTTGGATAACAGTGTACCGTACGGACTTACAAACAGGTGCCCGGATTACGTAGGCAAGGCTTGCCTTGGCATGTCTGCAAGTAAACTTCCGTAACTTCCGTAAGATTTTGTACAGCACTGGGGCCGCCAACCACGCTGTATGCGTGCTAAATCTACCAAAAATCAACAATTTAGACCCACGTGCGACAAAGTAAATAGAGCGAGCCAACTTGGGCTGCATCAATATCATAATGACACATCTCTGAAAATTTGTCTGCACGTGCAACTACATTCGCATCGCTGTTGAACTCGCGTTTCCATTTCTGGACCTGTAAGTGCCCCTAGCGGTACCTTTTCAGTTCAGTTCAGTTTATTTTTGCACCAAAAGATTATGCTGTGGGGACTGGGCAAAAAGCAACTGAAATGTGCTTGACAAGGCCCAGCCTCCCGCGATACTGAAATCAGATAGCCTATTCTATTCTACAACTAGTCCAAACTCGCGCCCCTATATTTATTTTGTGACGCTGGGTTCAGTTTATACCGACTTTTGTGTACTTTCGATACTTTTGACTCTTCCGGTTCTGTATGGTTTGGTAAGCCTTCACGTTGCGTGGCATCCAAGCAGGGGCGAGCAGAAATAGTAAGAAGACATTATGGAATGCGCACAAAAGACGAGGACGAAGGATGGGGACAACACTGGTGCAACTCACAACTCCGTTTAATGTGACTGAGAACAAAAAATGCGTTGTCCCCATACTTCGTCCTTGTCTTTTGTGCGCATTCCGTAACGCCTTATGTATACCAACTAGCCCAACGTCTTTTGTTGTGGCAGAAATAGTAATGCTTTGTATGATATGGACGTAGTCGTAACTCCGACCTGCCGAGTGTCACAAATTCACTTTATCAGTATTTTCTGTGTCCCAAAAACATTTGAACAGGGACGAGTCCCCTATTACTCCGCTTCCCCAAATTATCCGATATAGGGAGTGACCACGTGGTCAGAGGTTATTGGAGGCTTCCCCGAATTCGTTCCAGTTTAGGATGAGTCATCCCATCGCAAGCCCTTTGTCGTATGAAAGAGTGCTTGCAGTCCAGTCACCCTTGTACGCGGTCACAACAACGCCAAATTTATAGCGAGATGAAGAATGGGGAGTTTCATCTTTAGTGGCGATACCCTATCCCATTGGACAGTCACACTTCTGAACTGGCCACATTTATTTTCCCGAGTAGACGAAATCAAGACTCTGGCACACTGTGATCGATTTGATTAGCCATGTACTACTGTGTGACAACCTCTTTCTGAACACGCTAAAAATGTAAGCACCTGAAATAAAACGCGATTCGAGAATGGCTGTTTTCACAAGTAATGCACCAACTGCATACATATTTCTGCTTCTCTTTTCCTTTCTTACTCCCCAAGTTATGCATCAAAGTATAACTAGCTAGTACTACTCCTACAATACACACTCGAATTCGTATCATGTATTATAATACCGATTTCATGGAAGTATTATGTATTCGTATTATAATACAAAATATTACTATTACTGCCCGCTCCTGCACGCAAGCATGAAATATTACGATGGCTTTCCGCAACATAAACGTCGAGCTCACAAGGAACGTAAAACGTCTGAAAGGCGGCCGTTAACGAAAAGACAGTGAGTAACAGTGGCAGGACTCGAACGCGCACGGCTCAGTTGTGAGAAACTTCAGAGCGGGTTCGGTTCACCGAGTTTTCGCCAAATGCCCTCTTTCAGGTTATTGCTTGCACTTTGGTAGGCTTAAATTTTGGGATTCTTCATAATTGTTCCTTTGATTTGAATTTTAATAACTCTTGAATTTACGCCGCTAACCTAAGACTCATCTGTTCAAAGAAATGTACTCGAACTTGCCTTTTGTATGGCGTAAGCATCAACATGGTAGCGAAGCATGAGATCCTTCATGCATTTTTCAAACATCCTGGTTGCCAAGAAAGTGGCCTTAGCAGTCGTGATGACGCCTACAAAGAAAGCACAGAGTTCAGTCGTCCCGCAGGGATTAATTTATGGTGCAGAGTGAAGGAAAAGCCTCAGAGCAGGAACCGCCGGTATAAAACAAAGACAAAGACTGTGCACTGTCGTCATCAATAGCAATGCGGACTACGAAAAAAAAAAGTGGTTGTCTTGCGGGCTGATCCGGCCCTGTAACCACTTTTCTTTCACAGGTAAAACTGTAGGGGTAGAAAAGTTTATTACAACAATTTTACTGCAATAACAGGAAAACATCACTTTAAGAGTATAGAAGGTCTACTTCAAAGGTTGAACAACCGTGTCAATTGCGAAGTACAATTCTGTGCGTGTGGTCCTATAGCTATACTACAAATGCCGGTCAACTCCACACAGTGAAAGCCGAAAGCATACCACACACCCCACACGCACGCAAGCACTCACGCGCACGCACACACACACACACACACACACACACACACACACACACACACACACACACACACACACACACACACACACACACACACACAAAAACAGCGATATTGTTCTGCTTTTATTGTCACCATATATGAAATACACGCATAATTTGACTGAAACAGTCCAAGGAAATAGTGAAGTATATAATTCAGTGTTAGAGAAAGCTGGCGTGCAGGTCATTATTAAAGAAGAAACAGAGAGGGAAGAAAAGAAAAAAAAAACGCAAAGTTAAAGCAATTTCAAGCATACTGATGTCAGAGAAATTGCAACACTCACATTCTCGTAATTTGCCACACACAGAGAGATAGGAAAAAAAAGGAACAATCAACGTGTAAGCTTTCAAACAATAGTGTACGCTAAGAATCTAAGAAAAAATGCACTCCGGTCGTCTTCTTGTAGTGTGTAAACTAAGATCGTTACAACTGTTTTCGGGAAAGAAAAAAGACAGAAGGTACTGAAGTTTGTGCGTCAGTTAGGGCAATGGAGATTACAACGCTCGTGCCTCGGAAGATAATGAGGGACACGATCCCGTATCGTGATCTGGTGCTGATGTTGTTACACTAAACGTTGTTACAAAGGTCGTAAAAAGAAAACTGTGACGAGGACGCACGCGAAGAATTCTGTGCAGAGCTGATAAGCTCGCCAGTTAGCCGCAGGCCGTGAACGCAAAAGCATAATTGCACAAATTGTAACCGCAGAGGTGGTATCAGCAACGTGTTTTCACATCTACATAGCATCCCACAAATTAAAACACACACAGAGAAAGACTGCGAGCAAGAAGCAGAGAGTCGAACCGAAACGTTTAACGGTCCGGTTCGGGTTTAGGTTCGGCGATAAGGGTTCGGTTCCGGTTCAGCTCCAGAAAGCAATTATAATGGTTGAAACCGGTTCTTTCCAAACGGTTCAGTTCCTGAACCCGTACAGGGGCGACAGGTGCGAATGAAGCACAACAGGCAAGTTAAAACAAGCCTCCGTGTGTGTGTTACGGTGCTTGAAGTGGGCAGGAAAGCGTCAGTCGTTCAGGATTTTGAAAGAATTTGTGCGATATGAAAGACAAGATTAGTAGCGGTTACAAGAGGAGCATAGCCATGAATTACTCGTTTGGGTTGACTTTCCCCGCACGTAGCTCAGGTCGCGGAGGTTAACTCACCTACCGGATTGTTCGCAGAATCTCACCAGGAATAACAGTCAACCAAGCCTCCTACCTTGGCCTAAGTCATTTAAGTAATTGAAATTATTCGTTACCAGTCAGAACCGCGATTACACGTTAATCAGATAACGACGCTTCATGGTATGTAATTGAATTGGAATGGTGTGATCGTGAGCTCCGGGACATAACGTGTACTAAAGGGCACGTTATTGTGTCAGCATTGACCGCCGACGTGCTCGGCGCTAGAGTGAAGTGTCTGTGGAACAAAGACAAAGCAAGTGCAAACAGACAGTTAGACTCATTTTAGACCCACTGGCGATTTTTAGATACTGTGTCAGTATGGTCGTTTTTGCTTCTTTTATTTTAAATTCATAAAGAAAGCCAACTTGGCATATTCTTTTCATTCTGACCAGCATGAGTGTGGCGGGTGCTTTACTTTCTAGTACGCTAGGCACGCCTGGGCAAACTTAATAAACGAAATGACAGTAACTTCACCTCCTGACCAACCATCATCCCGAATGACACCGTTTTTTCAACACGCCCCTGCTTTCAACAAGCCAGGAGAGAACGACGCCACACGAGATGATAGTTGGTGAGGATGTGAACTTACCCGCATTCCGTTTCATTAAGTTTGCAGTGTGGCTAGCGTATAAGGGGCTTATGTAAGTTCACACGCGCACACGTTGGGAATTATGCTGCAGCGTTGTACACACGAATACGTGCTAGAGCTGAGCTCAGGTAGTTTGCTTTCGCGATGCACTATGGATAAGAGAACAGAAGAAGAAAAAGAAAAACGAAGGGGAGAATATTTGAAAGACCGAAGGTCGCACAGCCGACGACATATACGTCGGTTGGTCCGAGTATTCGCATTTATCAGGATGCCTGCGACAACGGTAGAGATGATCTTGAAGACACAGCGCTGTCAAATAAAAACTGACAGGTTTTGTGTTACAAACGGACTCATCCTGAAGTGCAGTGCCTGTTTCTGACGCAAACGTCATAGGAGAGTATCACTTTCCCATTGACGGTGCTACCCTAGTAGCACAAAACGTTTTGTAAATGTCGTGGAAAGGTATAGCCACAACCACATTTTCATCTAGAAGACGTCTTCAATCTGATCTACATAACATCTTGTATCCCAGGATAAGTTGACGCTTTCCCGAGTCTTGAAGATGTGTTTGTGGCCGTGTCGAAGACGTTCAAAAAACGTTTAAAACACATAATTGATTGTGAGAAAATTCAGCCCTGTGGATGTCCACCGGGTACAGTTTTGCGTATATGTGCCTCTTTTTTCATTTTTGAACTTCAGGCACCATCACCACACGTTCCATTTTCTGTTTCTCTAAGCAGAACTGCAAGCAACACTGCCACGTGACCTTTCGGCCAAAATCGAAGACGCAGTTCACCAGGGTGGACCGCGTTAGCAGAGGTGCTCCCACCGTAAGGACACCAGGCTCCCTCCACAGCGTTACACGTAGGGGAACCAGAGCGTAGAGGTGACCATAGGCCATGGTCTATACCCATGCAAAGGGAAAACAGATACTATACATTGCTCGTCTTAGGAACGCCCGCAAACTCGATAGCCGTTCTCGCCTCTGAGTCAAAATGGGGGTGAGGTGTCTAAAGTGTATTTTAATTACGCACACAAACAACACTGAATTGGGAAATTTCTGGGAGTATTAGCTCCCCGTCAACTCAACGCCTGTGTTTCCTACTGCTTCTGATTTGAGACAGTCAGTAGGTCCACCGAAAGTAAACTTACTCGGTGCACACAAATCGTCCTCGTCTAAGATACGTCTTGAACACAGATGGCGAAGACGTATTATAAATGGAAAGTTGGTACGTCTTGCAAACGTGAACTGAAGATATTTACAGGATGTCTTCCTGAAGGATACCTCTTCAACAGAGATGGCGAAGACGTATTTTAAATGGAAACTCGGTACGTCTTGCAAACGTGAACGGAAGACGTTTACGCAGGTCTTCCTTTAGGATATCTCTTCAACAGAAATGTCGAAGACGTATTATAAACGTTAAATCGGCGCGTCCTAAAAACATTCTATAAATTACGGCTTCTAGACGTCGCGTTGACGTCCTGATCGTCTTACCCAAAACTGTCCCCCATTTCCTGTTGATCCCTAATTCTTATATATGTTTATGTGTATGTCTTAGACGTTAGTAGTCCTAGCAGTTTTAAGTTACTATCAGTTGCTATTTCGTGACTCGAGAAGATCCAAATTATTGTTGGGAGGGCACGACTTTTTCGGCAAGCTAGAGGATGTCTACGAAGCTAATAAATGAAGAAAAATATGAAAAATAGTTTTTGTGTTCATGCACAACATCCAAAGTTTCGCACTTAATTCCGTGTGAACCGTTATTTGAACCGGAAACCGGTATTTTTTTACCGGTTTAGTTCCGGTTCAGCTCCAAGATGGCGTCGACTCTTTCGGTTCGGTTCAGTTCCGGTACGGCCAAAAATAACGGTTAATAACGGTTTTCGGTTCGGGTTCGGTTCGACTCTCTGGCAAGAAGCCTATGTCGTCCGACCAGACGCTCTTTGCAGGGTCGGCGTCTACAGTGGGGCAATTGCCCGGAGCTGACCCTTATGTAAGACGACGTCATGACTTCATCGCGATCCTTGTAGCCTTGTTTGAGTGAGGTTTTTTGTTTCATTAAACATACTTCATCATGCATTGACAACCTCAATATATGGTACAACCATCTCACACACTTATCTACCGGAATTGGGGCGAAGTGTCCAAGCTATGGTGCAGTGTACTTACTGTACTTTCCCCCGCAAATATGGAATGTATCCATGTCTGGCTTCGCCGACTCTCCGGGAGAACCATAGACCAGGAACACAAGAAAATATGGAAGCGCGTTCATATGGATTGCGAGGCACGTACAGCAATGAAGAACACAGTTTCGAAAATCTACTGCCGTGTCTTTATGGGCAGACGAGTATAACCGACGGGTAAGGCTGCTTAAATATGTCCGAGCCACTGTTTGCGCAATTCGCCTACGGTTCCTCCACCAATGCCGCACCTTGTGCAAAATAAATACAAACGGAGATACGAACAAAACTAACGATAGTTACTGTCGGAGCTTGCACAGACACTATACGTACCTTTAATGTTTCCTAGACGATGTCCTTGGCGCAGTGTCAACAGAAAGGAAGGAGGAATAAGGTTTTCCTGTAGCGCACACGCAGCCACGGAGCCGCGTCCCGCCCCGTCTGGGACATAATTCAGGAAGCGAAAACAGGGGTGCCGGTTGGTACATATCCTCTGCAGGCGGCAGAAAGAACGTACGGGCTAATACGCTAAAGAACACGAATAGTCACAACTTCCAACCATTCACTTCACTAAATTTTACCCAGATAAAACTTACACTAGTATTTGGCGCATTATAGCCTTAGTAGCTAATGCGCCAGAAAAACCCAAATCAAACCAAACCAAACCATTCACTTCACTCCTCTACAACCACATATACACAAAGTAACTGAAGAACGGTACACCGCCTGACTGTCAAAGATCCAATATCCCAATATCTTCATATCAGGCTCTATATCTCTCTATACCAGGACGCTGCACAACCTTATCACTTAAATTTGCTACCGGCGGTTGGAAGTTGTGACTATTCGTGTTCCTTAGTGTATGCTTCCGTATGTTCATTCTGTTGCTTGCAAAGGACATTTGAGGAAGTTCTGTCTACTCAAGTTGTCCTAGTACAAATACGTTCGATACGATCGATAGTACGATATCGATCGTTCAGATTCTAGGCTGACTATTCAAACTCAATGAAACCCACCCATGCGATGAGTTTTGACATTTAAAGGGACTATCGCATCATAGGTATGATACCGATATTGTAATGATCGTCACCTTTTCACAGTCAACTTGGCCAAGTTTCTCCTCCGAAAACTGATTGCATATTAAGTAAGTTTAAAAGATTCCTACTCCCTCTACGGCCTAACGCCATGATTACATGAGCCAGGCACACGAATGGTGGTGGCGATGGTGAAAGGGCTCGCCGCTGTCGGCCTCACAGAAGTGGGCAACGTCACGACTTACGCCCTGGGGGAATATGCGTCCTTGGCTGACTTCTACGGTAACTGTGCTGACATATGTCTGAAACACACGAATGGGACCATATTGCTGCTGAGCGCTATAAGACGAGGACTTAAGAAGGAACACAACACATGCGCTAACTTCCAACACTTTAATGAAATTTGTCGTACCAGCTGCTTAAACGCTCCTGGCCACCTGCCGGTTCTTTCTACTTTTACACGTGTCGAGGTACGTCAGCTCCCTGTCAGATAAAGCAATGGAAGGAACACTGACACAGGCCTGACCCAAATCCTTAATTGTTTGGGCCTCTATAATCTCTCTAGCTGTTCTGCCCGAATGGCATTGCATGCCATTGCACACAATGGCTACTCAAGTTTGAAAAATATTGTTCTGTTTTGTTTTGCTTCCCTTCCTGACGTGAGTTGCACGGAAGTGTGCTTCAGAAAAGAAGAAAAGAAAAGAAAAAGAACGTTCATCAGATATGTAGGCAGTGTCGCTCCAAGAGCTCTGCCATACACACATAAGCATTGCTGATGTAACAGGTTTGCTGATTTTGCGTCGCTCAATCCATCTCTTCCGAGGATGCGTCAAAGTAGGCGGTATTCCATGTGTGGAAAGAGCAAAAACGTGGAAAGACAAACTGCTGTCCCATTGGCGCGTATAGTCGCATTGTGGCACAGAACAAAAGTCGTTTGGTTTTTGTTTGCTGGTCGTTGTCTGCACTGCTTCCTTCGTCCATGATTTCAACAGCAAAACACAGGTTCAGCTGTGCGACCAATGCGTAAAGCAGCAAGTTCTCCTCAAGTGAACGCAGGGTCAGCCGTGTGTACCTGGATGGGCTAGTTCCGAGTTTCACCGCTGTGCGGCGTCGATTTGGCGAAAAACGCGAATACGTGTTCCGGCTCGCCCATCCGCTTCTCGGTCAGGTGGTGGTGGTGATAGGGCTTGCCGTTGTCGGCCTCACGTATGTGGGCAACGTCACGACTGACGCCCTGGGGGAATGTGCGTCCTGGGCCGACTTCTATGGGAACTGTGCCGACATATGTCTGAAAGCGTCTGAGGAAAACCCAGGAAAAACCCCAAACAGCACAGCCGGCACCGGGATTCGAACCCGGGTACCTCCCAGTCTCGACGTGACATGGCCAGCACGCTAACCACTGAGCCACGGGAGCTGCCAGTTGCCAGCAGCCAGTTGCCAAGGCTACCAAGGCCCCTCCAGGCGCTCTCTCACTGGTCTTGTTCTTGCCAAAGGGCGCTCACTGATTGGCCTTGTCTGGGTGGTGTTTCCAGAAAAGGAATTCCTGACAACTCTAATTATGCGTCGTCTGCTCTTGTCATGTGTTACATCAAACAGCATAAGAACAACGCCAGCTAATAGACTTCTTCATGTTTGTAAACAAATGACGTCATAATATTCCACAGCGCCACCAATTTGGTAGACTTGAACCATACCTCCTCAGGTATCCGCGGACGCGGCTGTAGAGTATGTACCGCTGCGCCCATACACCATGTTGCAAGCCCATTGGCCTAGACTGTGCGCGCGCTCCGATTGGTCGACAACGTTTTGAAATCGCATTTGTACGCGCGCATGTGCGTACAGCGTCTCGTCCCTTTTAGCATAGTTTCGAAATAGCATGGCCGGCATGTCGTCCTCCTGTGTTCGGTGGTGTCACCCGACAGAACAGTTTGCAGAAATGTGTTCGCGGGTTTATTCGTGCGTTATTGTGAGTCTACGCGTGTTGTGCTGTTTCTGGACACAACTATTATCCCACGAACAATTTGTCAACTGCGGTACCGGAATGCTTCAAGAGTTGGAGCGTGAAGAACACGTTCGGGCGCCGTTGGATTTCGAGGACTGTCAACAAAGACAGGATTACGTGCCACACAAGCGCTTTTCGCTTCGCTATAATGGATGCACCGCAGGCAGCAAAAGATGATGGTCATCATGAAATGGTACGCACTCATGAGACTGGCTCGGTATTAGGAGTTGAACGGTGTGTTCGTTCTGCTTCATGTTCGAGCTTTGTCCCAGTGTGTCAGCAACGCAGTGGGCTTTGTACGCACAGTGAACGCATTTTTGAATTAGTGCTTTGTATCAAATAAATATTTATTTTACCCCAAAATCGCTTTAGTTATTTTGAATACTAAGTAACGGCGGCAGGCCTGAAATCCAGTAGAAGTCGATGGTAGCCAGGACCGACCGAAAAGCCAGCCAGACGTGGAGGCTCCTGATTGGCCGACTGGTTGTGCATAATATCCACCTCGTCGCAGTTTCATTGGTCGTGTGCCCAGTGTTGTACGAATTATCTCAAACTATGGGCTTGTAGCGGTGACGACGACGACGGTGGCGCGTGAGGGGCAGAGCGCACCACTGTCGTCGTCGTCACCGATAGAATGTCCCAGCGTGCAGATGGACGTGGCCTCATACTAGGACAGTGCCGGTAGAACTGGCTGGCAGGCGGAGTGCCACGCGCATGCAGAGGCACATCTTCATCGTCGTCCTCGGGCCGCCGCATCACTCCCCCACTCAGACGCGGAGCGGTGCATGCGCTTGAGGTCCACGTCGATACCATGCAGAGGAGAATGAGGACGACTCGTGGATGGAGGACGACTCTCCCTGCCCTCTCGCCCTCTCGGAGGACGCCCTCTCGTTGCCGCGCCCGCCCTTACTCTCGCTTGTCGACATCGCCGCCGCCCAAGCGGAGGACTCTGAGCTGCAGGACTTGCGCTCATCCTCTTCCTCTCTCCGTTTTGAGGACGTTCTTCTACCTCACTGCCAAGAACCTGTCACCTGCGAGATGTCGACCGGGTCTCCACGTCCATACCTACCACTACTGTTCCGTAAGCCCGTCTTCGCCGCCCTGCATGGTCTTGCACACCCGAGCATCCGCGCCACCCAACACCTGGTCACTTCTCGTTATCTTTGGCCCCACATGAATGCCGACGTGCAGGCCTGGACCCGTTCCTGTCTGCCATGTCAGCGGGCCAAGGTAGTCCGCCATACCATTCTCCCGCTCGGCCGTTTCCTTCCACCCGACGCCCGTTTCAGCGACGTGCATGTTGATATCGTCGGGCTGCTGCCTCCTAGCCAGTGTCACTCGTACTTGCTCACTTGTGTCGACAGGTTCACGCGCGGGCCTGAAGCTATTCCCATGCCCAATATGACGGCGGCGACCGTAGCAGAATATTTCGTCTCCAACTGGGTCAGCCGTTTTGGAGTGCCCTCTACTATAAGTACAGATCGCGGCCGACAGTTCGAGTCGGCGCTTTTCACTAGCCTCCTTCACCTCCTCGGCTCAAGACGGATTCGTACGACTGCCTACCACCCTATGGCCAGTAGTTTAGTCGAGAGGTTTCATCGCCAGCTCAAGGCCGCCTTCCGAGCCTACCCATTCGGTGAGCCGTGGACTGAGATGCTCCCTCTCGTCCTACTGGGAATACGCTCGGCGCTCAAGGAGGACCTCGCGTGTAGGGTTTCCGAACTGGTTTACGGCACCACCCTGCGTCACCCCGGCGATTTCTTTCCATCGACTGATCGACCTCCGCCACATTACACAACCTACGCTCTTCGCCTCAGGACGCTGATGAACAGTCTTTCTCCTACTCCGACCCGCGCTGCTGAACCAAAGTCTCAGTTCGTGCCTCCCGACCTCGATACTGCCACACATGTATTCCTGCGGCACGACGCAGTGCGCAAGCCGTTGCAGCCCCCCTACGACTGCCCCTTCAGAGTTTTGTAACGCTCCGACAGCCACTTCACGGTGCAGCTCCCCAATCGGCAGGAAGTTGTCGCCAAAGCCCGCCTGAAACCCGCTTATCTGGAGTCCTACACAACGCCTGCCCCTCCTGCACCTGCGTCGCTCAGCACACCGCCTCCACCACCACGACGGTCCCAGCCCCGTGGACGCCATGTACACTGGGCGCTTCCGCTTTCCCGAGAAGGGGGCCCATTGTAGCGGTGACGACGACGACGGTGGTGCGCTCTGCCCCTCACGCGCCGATATTCTCAGCGCCCTGTCTTGTCTGCAGCGGAACTCTCCCCCGCAGCGCTCCCGAATAAACAACAACTTTATTCTGGCTTTGGAGAGTGGGGAGCTTCATCGCCACAGGCGATACTTTACCCCATTGCTGGTGGGAAAGTGGGGAATAAAAGAACGGGCCCCTTCACAATAAAGATCGAAGTCCGATGGTGTCCAGAAATGTCACAAGAGCTTTGAGCGCAGAGCGTTGCTGGGCTGAATTAGGCCAGGGACCGAGCAATTTCGATAGGGAGAAGGGGCGAGAGTCCAGCTGACGAAGAGACTCAGAGAGTGTGGTTCGGGAAGGTTGGTAGTGGGAGCAATGAAGAAGAATATGCTCCAGATCCTCAAGAACACCACAGTGGCAGCAGGTGTGAGAGTCAAGTTGTCTCAAGCGGTAACGCCACTGAGCTGCAAAGGCCACATCGTGGCGCATTCGGTGGATTAATGCAGCATCTTGACGAGAGGTGTTTCGTGGCATGAGGAAAGCGAGCGTTGGATTAACTCTGCTCAACATACAGGGGGGAAGAATGTCGGTTGCCCATTGGCGGGAAGCCAGGGGTGTCACTAGGCGTCGCAGAATTGAACGGCGGTCTCCTCTCAGCAGAACAATGCTGGTCCGTTTCCGATACGAGAGTGCTGCTTCTGCGGCGCTGTCGGCCTGCTCGTTCCCCACGACCCCACAATGGGCTGGAACCCACTGGAGAACTAGCCTGTGGCCTGCTGCGTAGATAGTGTGGTAAGCCATTAACACATTTGTGACTAGGGGTGCGGATGGGCCCCGTATGCCGGAATTTTCAATTGCTTGAAGTGCAGATTTGGAGTCAGTAAAGACTGCCCATTCCCGTGGTGTAAAATCAGCGATGTGTTGTAGAAAGAAAAGAATAGCATAGAGTTCCGCAGCTGTGGAGGAGGTTGGATGTGAAAGGCGTCTTCCGTGCACTACGTCTTCGGATGGTATGACAAATGCTGAGGCGGACTTGTTATTTCGGGATGCACCATCGGTATATGCTGCCGTAAACGTAGAAAACTTCTCGCCTACCAGAGCATGAAAATGGGCTCGGAGGACTTGAGGGGGTACATGATCTCTTCTTTCCAGAAGGTTTGGAAGGCGTATGAAAGTGTGCGGTACCGGTAGAGACCAGGGGGCTTCCGGCGGTATAGTGCCCTTAGTTATGAAGCCAGTGAGAGTCTGGCGTGTCCTCTGCGCTACTCGATGGAAGTCGCTTTCAGGGCAGTATTGAATTTTCCTGAGGAGTGGGTGGCGGGGAATGTGAGCACGCAAACGGAGGAAGTGCCGAGCCCTTTCACGTTCACGGGGAACCTCAATCGGGAGCTCACCAGCTTCAACCAGTACTTACCGTGTTTCAGCCATTCTTGGAACTCCGAGGCATCGACGAAGGCTTCGAGCAAACAGGGACCGAAGTATATTTAATGAAGTGGTTGATATCCTGTGCAGAATAGGAAGGCTGTAAAGCACAGTCGCCCTCACCAATGCCGCGTGAATAAAGCACCATGTCACTGCCACAAACTCTATGGGGAGCTGTTGGAGCCTGCTTGAACTACGCTCGAAGCTAGGGGCGAACAAGGTCGCGCTCAAAAGCCAGGGTCTTGAGGGAATTACGATGATCCCTGAAAGGGACGCCGACCCTCGGTCCTACTTTTCTCTCAGTAGGGGGTGCCCATTCGTGGAAGCCTTTCCGATTTGTTTCGGTTTCAGTCTGTCTAGCAACGTCATGATGACGCTTCTCAGGTAGAGGTCTACTGGCGCGGGATTTTCGGTGTTATTGCCACGCTTTTTTTACACCCTTTAGGGTGTATTAAGGGTGTAACCCCAAAGTGCGATAACTCATTCCCTATTGGGTATAATATAACACCCTTTTCCAACGGCTACAACCACAAAAAGGGCGTAATTCGCTACTTCATAAACACCCTTTAAGGTGTAATTTAACACCCCTCGTAATATTACACCCTTCAAAAAGGTGCTGTTCATCTGTCAAGTAAAACATGTGTTACTTGAGATATAGATGCTATAGTTCTCACAAATGCCAGCAGCCAGAAACTGTGAATCCATGCACATGTACGCACTCCAATAGCCGAGGAGTTGAATTACTCATACATAATTCAGGGGAGTGCCTCACTACTAATTACTCTGGACACAAGAAATTTCCACGAGCGCCAAATGCACAACCACTGCAGCATTTGAGAAATGCACCTGAAAAGAAAAGTCCAGACGTAGGTTAAGTATACAGGTTCTTTCATAGTGGTTGAGCTCCAATTGCTACCGCAGTTACAATCCTTTGTATTCCTAATGAGGTCAAACCAGACAAACACCACATATCAATACTAGAGCCGTAATTACCACCGAAGCTATATATGGCATGAAACTCTTGCTTGCCAGGATACAAAGCACCTGCTCTGTGCATTGCATAACAAAGCTCGGTTAACCTTAGTTCTGGGGTCTTAAAAGAAACATTCAACAAGAATTATGTAAAGTCTTGCTGGGTAACACTGCTTTAAAACTCCTGACGTCAGTATATCAAAGTGTGCCAAAGCGTAATGTGCCCTCAAGTAGCAGCGAAAGAGCGAGCAAGGAGCAACGGCTTTTTCGCTTCACAGGTTTTCTTGAATGCTCTGAAAAAAAGTCATATTGAGCTGGACATGTACTGCTTGCGACATACTGTCTGTGATTTGGGTTTTATGGTTTCGTTGTTTTCTGCTGCATGCTGCAGGTATAATGCAGCGTTAAATGCATAATGCACGTTAAATGCAGCACCTTGTCTCGTAATTCGCCACAGTCTCTCGAAAGCCTATAAAGGGGCTTTGGAACATGGGAATCTTAAGTATAAAGTACCTTGCCGCTATTTCGGATTGCATACTTTTGATCAGACAACCACAGTTCACAAGACAATTCTCCAATCGAAAACCTTGTTTAATGTGAAGGAGGAACATCTAATATCACGAGGCATGTAAAAGGAAGAGACATAACTGTGAAAGGGTAAAGCCTGGCCGCAGCATTGTGTTTCAACGTGTACGTCAGCACTCTGTCTGTCTGCGAACAGACACCTTTGAAAGTGACGGACCCATAAGTTTGCCATCTGTTGGATGGAGCGGTGCAAGAAATGCCCGTCGTTAACTCGGTAGCCAGAACTCCACCCTCTGTTTTACTTCACTTCACTAGTCGGTAGCAATGCATTTCTTGCGCAGAATCATTGCAAAAGTGCTTATGAGTCGGAAACCCACGCGTCCGTCACACAGAGACACTGTTGGACGGATGCATTGAAACGCGATGGTGCAGACCAGACTTAACGTTTCAGAGAACGTAGTGAAGACAGAGTCACAACTAAAACTATGCACACTGATCCATTTTATTACTGTTTATCTCACATGTTACACAGATAGTCTTCTGTTATCCTTCCGTGGTTTCATGTTTTAGGAGAAGCGTGTGCCTGCTATTTCACTGGTTCCCAGTCAACATTCTGCTGATTTGAACCCTCGTTCTGTCATCCATTTATGCCAAAGCATACAAGTCTTTGGACGCTCCCCACACATCATGTAAAAAGATATTGGAAACTGAAACATACTTTGCACAGCAGATAACTTCTTCGGTGTAAGAGCTTTCTTCGCTGGCCTTCCTTGGTGGTGGTGGTGATGGTGAAAGGGCTTGCCGTTGTCGGCCTCACGTATGTGGGCAACGTCACGACTGACGCCCTGGGGAAATGTGCGTCCTGGGCCGTCTTCTAGGGGAACTGTGCCGACATATGTCTGAAAGCGCCTGAGGAAAACCCAGGAAAAACCCCAGACAGCACAGCCGGCACCGGGATTGGAACCCGGGTACCTCCCAGTCTCGACGTGACATGGCTAGCACGCTAACCACATCATTGGCAGGAGCATCACTGGAGAAGCCACAAGACGATTAAAAAAGGAAGGAAGGCCAGCGTGCTAGCCATGTCACGTCGAGACTGGGACATGGCTAGCACGCTGGCCTTCCTTCCTTTTTGAATCGTCTTGTGCTTCTCCAGTGATGCTCCTGCCAATGAGCTCGTCAGGGGACCAAAGAGCACGTGAGACTTCCCTGCAGAACAGGGAATCCGACTTTGCCGCTTTGCTCAGTGCGAGCTTTTCCTCCTCAATATAGATATCATTCCCAAGGTGGACCTACAGCAACACACAAAAGCAATGTAAGAGAACATAACACACATTTCACAAAAGAATACTCTACGTAGTAGCGAGTGTTGGTTTCACAACATATGCATTATTATTTGTGTATTATTTGTGCAGAATGACATGAGGCACGTTGGCTAAGATGCTTTGTCATTTCAAAACAAACAAGCAAGGCCTCATTTTTGATGCACTAACAATAAGGACCAAGCAGGTCAGTCCAAGATGACATGAATCTCTGCGGAAGTGAAGATACAGCAGTCCATTTGCAACATGATAAAATAGAATAGATCTCAGGAACCACGTCACATTATGGCAAGAACAGATTCTATGCAAAGCCCTCTTGTATCCCGTACAGAATTCTGCCACGTTTGAAGCTCCCTACTTGACTCGAGTCATGCAGACGATTCACATGCAGCTCTCCTATTGTGCGTCTTGCCTCACATGCACTGTTCCACTATGTTACTCACCTTGTGAGGCAAGGAGTTCAAAAACGAATGCAAGAAAGGTAGCTTCTGTATTCCTTATTACAGTGCAATGCCGCTTTCTTCTCCCATCCAATGAATACTCTTCAGCACTGTCCATTTAACAACTATATTACTGCACTGTATACTGCTGGAGCATTCGGTACAAGCTAAAAGCGATAATAGGAAATGTACAATTTTGGCATGTACAGATGGTTTTTATGACGCTTATGGACAAAGATGATAATGATGATTCACTTTATTTGTGTGTGCATTGACAGCTGCGGTCATTAGTTATGAAGAAAGACTGAGACTCACCGAGCCGAGAAAAATCACATTTCAAACTAGAACGTAACGGTGAGTCGGTGACTATCACAGCAAGTTGCATAGCAACAACTTGCTGCAATTGTACAAAGTTTTTACTTTATACCGAATGCTGCTGCATCAAGTGCATCAACTAGTCCAGCAGCATATAGCAAAGCAGTGTTGTACTATGACAACGTAAATTTCTTGCAAAAATCGAAATCACCGTGCTCAGTGCTTTCAATGCAATACAGGCATGTAAAGCCCTCTTAACTGGTTTACACTTCCCCCTCCCTTTTGCAGCAACCCTCCTGTCAACATGCAAACGAGATAGTGGAACAACATGTGTGAAGCGTGACGCGCGATAGAAGTTGTACGACAGCCTTGCCCTTGGCTCGGGCTGGGTAGGGTGCCTCACACATGGCAAAATGCCTGTAGGTTTCCAGGAGCACTACAAGATGGCGCTGCATTTTGCATGCCACCATATACACACATCTCCTGAAGCGTTGTGGACACGAGCTCCCACTGAGTGTTTTGCTCAATAATACCTTACCAATGTAACAAAGAAACACCTGAGAAATTCCTATATGCAATCAATTTATGACAGTCACCACACCGGAAATCTATTTAGTGACCAAAGTCGTGTGTGAGTCTGGTAGCAGTTAGCATGCATTCCGTACATCCTGTAAGTAACATGCATTCTCCTGAATGTGACAAAAAAGGTGCACAAATGAAAAAGGCTGTCTTACAATCATTGATGGATAATGCTGCGTGACCACTGATGCACAGCACTGCATGCATGTCTCACCTTGCCATCCTTGATATCAAATAACGGTACAGTGCAACAAGAGGGATTGAGAGCCTTTGCACTACCGGCTACCTGCTCCTGCATTGTTGCTGGAGCTTCATTCACGTTTGAAAGAGTAGGAATGCAGACTCCGTCACTTATCACAGGTACCTGCTGATGGCTTGCCTCGCTCGTGAGATCTAGTACGTCAGCGTCTGAGAAAACAAACATGCACTGTAGTAGAAGATAATAAGGTCCGATATGCGTGGCCGTATGTGCATGCAATAAAGCATATAAAGTTGCCCAAGGTTCGAAGCTAAGCTTTTAGCTGTGTTTGAATCCCGGTATTGTTGCATACAGGGTGTCTCACGTAAAGTGTTAAAAATTATATTTAAAAATCTACATGTCGGAAAATTACGAGGTCAATGGTGTTTACCTTCAGAGAGTTTTTGCCGTTGTGTGAGAACACTTTTATGAATTTTTCGCTATGGGAAATTTAATTTCCCGAATTAAATTCGGGAAATCGCCTAGTCAGTCAACACTTTTTCGAAGCACTCTCTTTCTCTGGTGATTATCCTGCTGCTCCAGTGACTATCCATTCTAGATGACAGTTCGTTTGCTTCTATTCGATTATTTAAGTGGCTGCTCTGATAAAGTGAAAACAAAGTTGTACTACATAGTAGATATACAAAAACATGAAAGCACGGGACCCTATGCCTTCTCTAGTGGCTGACCAACTGGCGAGCAATATACCTTCTATGAAGTGCAAAGAAGAATGGCTGGCACTTCTCACAATATGCACCTCTGGTGTGACATCTCTGGTCGATATAGTGAGTCCTCTTTCTCGCTCTGCATTTTCTTTCCCCTGGACCTCTGCGACAGCTCTCGGAAAAGAACCACTTGATGTGGATAGTTGCAGTTGGCGCACTCAGTTCTGATGCATCGGCGGTGGTTTCCTGTTGATGTGCCTCTGCACATGTTTTTCAATATGTGAGGAACTTGATACAAAGCAGTCTAAAGTTGGCCCACTATCATAATGACAGCAACATATACATACCAATTTTCATGAACAGGGCGTCCTGAAACCGCCTACAGTAATCCTGCTCATCTAGGAGTCTCCTCTCCAGCTGCTTGCATTTTTTTTCGAGACGCTTGACTTTCTCTTGTTCTTTTTTGAGGAGCTTGTTTGGTACCAGCGTGTCATCGTCTTCAGATGAAGAATCTGCTTGCGCATTTATCTCTTTGAGTAGCCTTTTCTGGGCAGCCTTCTTCGTGTTCTTGGAGATCTGAGATTTTTGCAGCCTTACTCCCCTCTGTAGAGAAGAGGACGAAAAGTGAATTAGCATGCCACTTCGTGAACATTTGTAAACGATAGGCTCTGCAGAGCTTGTTGCTACTCCCATAACAGCATGGTCAAAGGCAGGTACTTCGAAGTAATGAACAAAATGCATGTGCTGCCCACCATTAGGGATGCGACTGCACACTGAAATCCTCGAGCATTGGTTCACAGCACGTGATATAGCCTTCTAATTATTGACACTCCTTTTACCTGCCACCCAATGATAGGCAACCAAGGAAGCATTGTATTGTTTTTGACAAGAACAGAGTGTATTCACCTACGTCACGTGGTGACGTGGCATGCGTGTAAGATCCTCCCACTGGTGGTCACTGCAGTGGCAACATGGAAAGGTATGATACAGGTATGACAAACTCCAGGATTTTTCACTGCGACAACCATAGGTTTCGTAATAGAAAACGTTACAACAACATTGACGAAGTGTCTTCGGCATAAAAGAAGGGACTGGCACAGGCTTAGCCTGCTGATTAACTCACCGACATAGCAGTCTTTTTTGAGGAAATGATACGCGGAATCCTCTTTCTGGTCTTTCCCAACTCTTCAATCAGTTCGTTTTTGGAATCTTCAGAAAGAGGAAAAAAAAAGAACATGTCTGTGGCTAGAAACATGGTTATAACACAGACGATCACAAATACAAGTCACATTGATAGGTGAAAGACTTTCCAACAACCTTTATCTTTCCAGGCCCTGGCTTCACGAATGTGTAACAATCTGTAACAATCTTTATGCAGGTAACTGCTAAAACAATGCGTTTTTGCTTACTCTACAAACGTTACTAGCGTTGTAATAAAAGTCTTACAAAACGAAGCTCATTGCAGCACTGAAGTGTGACAACATACAATGCTAACTGTCATGCAATCCTTAGTTGAAACGTTTTCACTTTCCGACATACGAAACGTACGTGGCATGCCACATGGCTGGTAAATAAATTATCACAGATCTCTAAAAGGTCATGTTATTGAAAACAGAGAACTTACTGTGCAGCATGCAAATTACGGCGTCGTAATGTCCTTCCGTTTCTCGCTTCTCGTCAATCCAATATGCAGACCGAACTGCGTTGTCGTACTCTTTCACATCCGTCGGCTCGAACTGGTCGATTAAAGACGACGGCAAAATTGCGTACACATGGTCCTGCTTGTATTTTACAAGGGCCCACATCTGGTTTCTTTGGAAAATATATGCGCAAAAGGAGAATCACAGCGATAAACACATCAAGCGTGCAAGATCTGTCAAAACTTCCAAAACGTGGCACAATGTTGCTGGACGCACTCGGTGGGTGTGCATTGCAGGTTTCGTTTTGAGAACCATTCAACCGCAAGAATGGCATGTCTTGCGATGTCTCGTAAATAAAATGAGGCATTATCTTTTAATATTTATATGTCCATATATATACTTTTTGGGTATAGTATACCACATATGATATTATATGAAGAATATATTCTTATATCGAAGGAAATGTGGCACTTGTTCAATAGCACGATGATCTCAAGTCAACCTTACATATACAGCACAGATGCGTACATCGTACGCTTGATATGTATATCTCCAACAACATCACTTGGTCGATGGTAAAGTGTCTCGAAAGTAAACACTTCGGGAAAAAAATTCAAACGAAACAGAGAAACAGAAACTGCACCATCAAACTACAAGCATCATCATCCAAAAAACAGGATCATACTGAAACAGCTAGGATCATACATCATGGTTTATATTCTTCTTCGAATATGTTACTTCTTTAGTGGGAGCATCATAGGGTGCAGATATCGTTTTTTACGGTTTAGGTAATTTACCTCTCGTTTGGTCTTCACTTCCGCTTCCTCCCCAAGAAGCGTAACAACAACACAGCACGTTTATGCGTTGATGGTTTCACTGTTGGTATATGCACCGCGGACGCGATATAAGCTCTGCAGTTCGTAGGACGTTTTTATTCGTGGTTCTCCTTGTAAGTACAGTGTCGTACGTTCACGCGCATAATTAACCATGATTCGGAACTGGTGTTTGTAACCTGCGTGCGGTGAACGAGATTCGAGAATGCCGTACGTGGGGCAGCGCCTGAAAACTTACTTGGACAAAGGTGTTCCATGTAACGTGCCGTACACAACACGGATGCGTAGAAAACGTCGTGCTGCCGCCCTAGGCATTTCCCAACAAGCCGCGGAGACCTCCGCTACCACTACTGAGCAACGCGGAGTGCACGACGAAAATAATGGTGCTGCAACATGTGCTTTGTCAACCTCGGAGAGCATTGCAGAACGTTCTGCGGACCTCGATTCATCCCAAACTGTGAACACAGAAGAATTGGCTGGACGAGTCATGGGAATAGCCGAACAAAGTTCTGCACTCCCCTCTGTTTCATCACCTCACGCGGAAGCAAGTCAACAAGAGGAGCATCGTCATCATAGTGTGAACGAAGACAATGAGGATACGTTTATAATATCTGACATGGACGAGGAACCAGACAGTATGCATGCGCCAAGTGGCACACTGTCTCAGGAAGAAGTTGTGCTTCTTTCTGGCTGCCTTGAAGAATTTCAAGCAACCACTTTACCGCATTCACCGACAACAGTCGCTGAAGCTGTAACTATGTTAATGACTTTTGTGCTGTCTCACGGTCTGTCTTGGATGGCACTAGATGACTTGCTTGCTATAGTCAATGCACTTTTTGGTCCAACATCATCGGCCTTACCACCGAGCAAATACGTGTTCAGGAAGCTTTGGGCTGCAAAAACTGCTGCTGTGACGAGGACATACTACTACTGCAAGTTTTGTGGAGCTGAGTTAGTGTTTGCTGAAGAGAACACATGTTCCTGCCCAAGCCCAGGCTGCGGTATGCGGCAAAGTATGTCAAAACTGAAGAGTGATGGCAGTTTTTTTTTCATTCTCGACCTAAACAGCCAGATCCGATATCTCATCAAGTTGAACGCAGAAGAACTACACAAGAACCTGGTGACCATCAATGAAGAAGCACAGCATAATAACGTTCCTGTTATATCGTACATCACAAATGCTGAGCATGCAAGGAAGCTGAGGCAAACTGGGCGGCTAAAGTGGTGACCTTACTGTAACTTTTAACACGGATGGAAGTCCAATCTTCAACTCTTCGAAAAGCTCCATATGGCCGATTCAGTTTACGCTTAATGAGCTACAGCCGCTGCAAAGAGTGGAGAACTGTGCAGTTGCCGGGCTATGGTTTGGGTCACAGCACCCAAACATGCCGCTTTTCCTTTCAAAGTTTGTAAAAGAACTTGATGGTCTAACCGTCACCTGGAGCCACGGTGGACAAACATTTATGTCAAGTGTTTATGCAACATGCTGCTCTGTCGACTCACCAGCGAGAGCTGCTGTTCAGAACTGTGTGTCTTTTCACGGGTACTTTGGCTGTCCTTGGTGCTTCACAAGAGGGAACCATGATTCTGGTGGGTGGGAGTGAAATTTAGTTTTTTGTAGTCTTCTTATTGTAGCCTCGTTTTTTGCGTATATCCAGTTGCTGCTACTGTACAAATGCTTAACCTTGTTTTTATATACATTGGCAGGTACCATGCGCTACGACAATATTGAGCGCATCGAGGAAAGAACACCACAGCAGGTTAAACGGGACATGAACTTGGCCCTCGGGTGTGACTGTGTGGTCAACGGCATCAAAGGGCCTTCCCCTGTGATGAACTTGAAAACTTCAATATTGTTTGGAGATTCAGTGTAGAATACATGCATGCCGTTCTCCTTGGTGTAACAAGAATGATTACAGAAAGCTGGCTGGACCCTAGCAACTCTGCCGAGCAGTTCTATATAGGTACGTACATGATCTTGGTGACATATTCCTTGACATAACAGCCCCACGAGCACAGATGACTAATATTTTGCATGTTTATTGCAGGCACCCCATCTTCACTGAAGGCACTTGACCGCCGGCTACTGAGCATGAGGCCGCCACATAACTTCACCCGTCTTCCTCGCTCCCTGAAAGACAGAGCCCTCTGGAAGGCAAGTGAATGGGGTCTCTGGCTGCTGTTTTATAGTCTGCCGTGCACGCTCAAGATGTTGCCACACTTATTCTGGTGGCATTTCCGGAATCTTGTCGAGGCCATATATATCGTCCTCTCTTCTGAGATTAGGGAACCGCTCCTCAGACGTGCAGGTGAGTAGTATCACTAGGGCACATACCTGCACAACCAATGATCTCTTTCGGATGTGCAATTCTGGTCCCAGCATCGCGGTGCACCCAGGATGTTACAAGACATCCATAAGACAGTTGACAAAGAGTCAGCTGGTATAATAGGGATCGAGAGTGTCACTCGTTATTACAACATGAAAGTTCTATATGTGGGCTGCATGTGCTCCCGTTGTTCTATTCTTTAAAAGGAGTATTTGCAATGATTAAAAAAAAATAAGTGAGCCCCATACCGAACACAACCCCCTCTCTGTAACTAATTCGTAAATGGTGACAGTGGCAAACCAACATGCGAGGTGTAGAATCTCTACTGCAGTTTATCTGGAGGAAGATACCATGATGTCACCCTGCATTGTCGTCGTCTTGAAAAATTGCATTCTCCCTTGCCGAATGCTGAATCATATCAGCTGTGTGTTGCTTGCAGTGCCTACTCACTTAGCAATAAATTTGTTTCAATGTAACCTGCAGTTTTAGTACGAGAT
Organism: Ornithodoros turicata; assembly: GCF_037126465.1. Classification (NCBI taxonomy): domain Eukaryota; kingdom Metazoa; phylum Arthropoda; class Arachnida; order Ixodida; family Argasidae; genus Ornithodoros; species Ornithodoros turicata. The sequence continues at coordinate 184,844,550 of NC_088201.1, forward strand.
ATTTCGTACACACACATGTTCCTGACATCCCCAAGGTTATGGATACAGCACAACCTTTATGGTGATTTTCTTGCGGAGTCTCACTTTAAAGGGACAGTCGCATCGACCACAGATCGATTCCGAAACCACAGTGAAATGAGATTCCCCGTCCTTCACTGACCATGACTCCGAAAGTCCCGTTCCGATCGACGGAAAACTTTTTGCATAATTCGTGTGTAAGCGGCGCTACAGCAGACGACGGAAGCGGGCGTCAAGCGGAACTCCCTGCTGAGAATCTTTAGCAACGTCACATGGAATCTGACCAATAAGAACGCGGCGAGCCAGAGGAGTCCCCGCGGCTTGCAGCTTGCATGAGCAAGGTCAGGGAGACGAAGGCGAAGGCACATACGGAGATGGCGGACTCGGAACGCGGAAGTGGCGAATCGTGCTGTTCAAATGCCTTTAGTAATAGCTCCCGTGACGAATATACGTACATGTTTGATGATGGTCCATATTCGACGGATCCGCTTATTCTGCAAGTCGCTGGTGATGTACGTGCCGCAGCTGCGTTAGCGCAACAGAACGAGCCTCAGGACCACTGCTTTAGGTACGTTCATGATCGGAGTGATCAATACTTAATCCCGTGACATTCACACTACGACGCAGGAAACAATCCAAGTGTCTGTGCGGCGTCTGTGTTCCTCAGGAACTGGATGAGTACCTATATGCTGCAGTGCTGGTGAAGTGGTAGAGTTGTGCAATGACGGCACGCACCACACGCACGCATCACACTTTGTTCCCAGCTCCCTGTCATCGACCAGAACTTCTAGTGGTGTGTCTACCGCAGTATTGCAGCGACGATCACAGTCTTCGCCTACTGTGCCCACGATAGATAGGCACGTCGAGCAATCCTTATTTTCGTAGTTGTCGTCGTTGTTTGCACACACGACGAATGCCCCATGAAAGTTACGAAGGCTCTAACCAACTGTGCAACTCAAGGGCCGGGTTAGAATTAGAATGATTGTCAGGAAATTACTATGCTACGTGTTTAGGAAAGTGTCCTTTCTTTTTACAGCTACGTTAGGTTCACTGCTTATTGTGTGTTTACAAGCTGAGTTTGGAGATTCCTTGGACCGAAAAACAGACGACAGATACCTGGGTGTGTCGTCCGCATGATTCGCCAACGTTTTTCCATCCCGGTCCTATCAGGACTATCATCTTTAGTGTGCCTCATTTCCTGTTCACACCTACACCATAATAGACTTGCGTAGTTTCCAATTGAGAAGTGTGAAACAGAATCTGTGTTACCACAGTAATCCCGAGACGTGCAAAGGAATAGGCAGGAGCAATAAACTACCTGGCCATAAGTGACAGTTATACTTTTAATGATAGTGTAATGCTTCTTATCGTTGGCAGTATTATAGCATGTGAGGGATATAACACGTCAAATAATTTCAGGTAACGTTTCATAACTCACTAATGGTACAGTTACACCTCATTATCATAGTAAGTCATACATCTGTCTGGGAATGTCCAAAATTTGTCATTCCCACGGAAGATTGTTCTTCCTTGATACAGCAAAACAAATTTTGATACCTGCCATTGATCCAATTTTTTAGCACCACTGTCTTGAAAACAGCTTTCAAGACTGTAACTTCAGAGATCCTTGGCAGAGCATTACCTCTTGTCTATGTATTATAATAATTATTATAATGACAGGCAATAAGTTACGCAAATGTGAATAAATCTTTGTGTTGACTGAGTGTTGTCCATTCAAGAGCCATTGCACAAGTCCACATCCAACTCTTCACGCACAGATATTTATTATTTGCTACGCACAGACAGTTATCAGCGTGCACCACACTGGCAATGTCCCTTGGGATCTGAAGTGGGGACTCACAAAAATAAAAAATAAAATAAACAGTTTTGTAAGTACTTCAATTGCAGTGAAAATGGGACGATTGGACAGTAAATTGGACGGTTTCATTATGACAGTGGTACACAGGAAAAAAACTCGGGGTGTTGGGGGGGATCTGGATCGATCTCTGGGCATAACCAAGTGTAAAATTTTAGAAGGGTTAGTACATCCTGAAATGGCCCTCATGCCTCAGACCCCACTACTCGATTAATGCACCTCCCTTTTACAGTAAGAGGCCTCTTACTATCCATGGCATATCCTATATCAAAGCTCACAGGACAGCAAATTTGGCCAATGCTTATGTGACAGTGGCTCGTAGAACATGCAGGTTTTCTGTTGAATTGACACTACATCTCCGGTAGCCCCTTTAATGTCTGGAGGTAGGTGCATCATTTTACATTTAACCAGCAGTAATGTATAGCATTGCAAAAAAGGAAACAAGGGCTTAATCTCAACGCTGCATCAGCATCATTCATCATCTCACAATAGCGTTGTTGTTGTCAGCCTCTGCACAAAGATTTGGGTGGATCTGAAACGGACCTTTTTTTTTTTTTCATTTCCTGCTGTCAAGTTATTTTGTCTTGGCATGTAGCTGTGAGATGTCAGTAGAAGCCATGAAGTCATTCTCTTTACTTCTTGAACTTGGATGAAGAAAGCACTGTTCTGGAAGATCCTAATTTGTCAGAGGCGTCGTAAAGGCATTAGTGTAAAAACCAGGTCTCTCAGCAAAATTGCCGTGCACACACGTACATTGTTTGATGCCGTTTCATGGATGGATGGGAGTTGTTCAGCAGCACCTGGTCCTTCTATAACACAGAACATCAAAAGTGCACCTCAAGTTGGCTACGACAACCGCAAGAACCGCCGCCCTACAGCACACAAACAGTTCACAAACAGAGAGATAAAAGGTAACTGGGAAGTGGGTTATGGCGCTTATGTTACGGACAGAGGTACTGTTTGTATAGTGCCTGTTTCTAACACCAGCACACAAACAGCGTCAGTTCTTCCTTTTAGTGATCGGGGTTCATAGTTTGCGAATTGTTCTGTGTCCAAAAATTGTAAACACATATTATATGTATTTAAGTAATATACGTACCACTTGCGCTTGACCCTGTCGAACTGCCTGCAGCTGTAATACACATGAAAACCAATCATGTCTACCACATTCCACAAAAGTCACAGGTTCAGTAACAGTGAAAGTTTCATGATAACGCGTCCGACAACGAGAAAAGTCAATCACGTTCATATGAATGACATCACTTGAACTTGTTTATTGTATTTTATTTATCTAGTTATTAAATCATAGGTTAGGGGATACCTTACGTTGTACCGATTTCGTCTTTTGCTGCTAAGTTACTCACGCGCAAGAGTGACAGACCCGATTGGGAAACTACATAGACATTGTGACTTACTGTCGAAGTTGCTGGCTCGCTTTGTTCGTGGAACACTGTCGGAACGGCGTCAAGTTTCAATTCGTTCCTTTTTTGTGTCAATCCAAGTTGCACTTCCATTATGTTCTCATCCAGGTACACATTATCGGTGAAATGCGAGGAGCATACACGGACAGCATGAACACTCCTTGCTTCATCTGGATACCCGCTAGTGATGTAGCTGCTTCCAACTTTCGCTTCGTCTGTGGTCTGGCTGTAGCTGTATCCTTGGCGTGCGAAATCAAACATCGAGGTTTTCGAAGGAAGTTTTCGTGGAGTCGGGAACGCTGCGTCGGTTTCCAAACGACATCCCACGCGAAGGATGCAAGCGTAGCGATAGTATCCGAGTCACTAGAAAGTGTCACATGTGAATACGGGCGACGTTCCGGAAAAAAACAAAGCAGCCCCAGACTTGGCGGCAGACGACAGCGTCCTTCACAGCGGATTAGCCAGATTCGAACTTGCGTCACGCGATGTTGTTGGCGCTGGCGCTTTCGAGGATCAAAACGAAACCGGATCTTTTAAATTCGATTCCTCATCACCCGGTTCGTTTTGGAAGGAGAAAATTTCGCAAATAGCTCGTGCTAGTGTACCGAACACATTGGTATTGGATTCGTAACCACGGTTCCGGATGCGACAGTCCCTTTAAGTACTGGGTAGAAGGGTAGCGCTGACCTATTTCTCGTTTTGCAGGTGCTTTGTTGCAAAAGTTCGTCGCTCGTGTGGCTACCTACTATGGCAACCACTTGATGACGTACAATGTGCACCTCCTCCTCCACCTTACAAAGACTGTGCAAAACCAAGGACCACTGTGGGCAAACTCCGCGTTCGTCTTTGAGGGGGGAAATGGCAAACTTGCAAAGACTATTCGGGCTGCAAAGGGTGCACCCCAACAAGTGATAGAGCGTGTCATAATGGAGGAGGAAGTGGAAGAACTTCTCCGGACTGTACAGATGTCGTCAACAGTGAAGCGTATCTGTGGAAAAATGACTTCATCGCAGCACATCCAAAATGCTGTAGAGGTGGAGGGCGGATGGCTCCTTGGTCTCCCAAAGATGGTTAGATTAGAAATTAAAGAAAGATTAGAAATTAAAAAATACGTCGTGTGCATACGTTTACGTAGTTTCTCCATTTCCTAAGGAGAAACTACGTAACGTATGCACACGACGTATTTTTTTGATAATGGCTTTTCTGATACGAGCGTATAGGCGCGGAATTGACCAGATTCAATACTGTCGCATTTGAGACATATTTACCTACGTAATATGCTTCAGATAACAGTTTGTGAAATAATTGCTCTAAAGTCACATGCTGTTCGTCTGCCACCCGTGTTTTAGCAGTATATTGCTTAGCATTCGCTGAACAAAAGCTGCTAACGTACGGAATATTGCGGGTTTCGTCCAGGCTGATGGTCGTAAGATTCGGTAGGGGTCGTACTTGGTGCGCGGGCATGCCGTACGAAGTCTTGTGGCTGTCCGTAAGAGGTGCGTGTGGACTCTAAGATTCCACAGGTGTCCATACTTGGTATGCGGACATGCCGTACGAAGTCTTTGAGGCTGACCGCAAGGGGTGTCCATAACTGACCACAAAAATTGCATACGGAATCTTGTGGTTTTTCGTAACAGGGATACCCGTATTTTCTACGGGAGAAACAATGAAATTTTATTCGATAAAATATTTGAGCCATTTTAACGGCACAAGTCTTATTTAATAGCTCTTCACAATATCAAAACCTATTGAACTTATGAACCGCATCCGCTCTGTCCTGCCGAAAAAATGTTAAATTACTCATTTATAACTCTCTCATACTTTGGGTATTGCGTTATGGCCTGTTGGTTTGGGGCACCGCAACTCTTGGTGATATCAACAGTTTCCTAAGAGCTCAGAAATGTGCTGTTAGAATTATAGGCGGGGTTCCTTTTGACCATCACACCAAATACTTATTTATTATGTTCAATACCATTAAAGCAACAAGTCTGTGCAATTACTTTTTGCTGAAATCTTATACTGTAGCCGTTAAGCATAACAATCATTTCTTTCTTTCGTTTTTTCACTTAATCAGTTTGCTGATCGTACACGACACACTGCAAGGTGGAATCTTCTGAAATGTAGAACTACGGTCGCCAGTCGCTAACCTATGCGCTCCCACACATAATGAATAGGTTTGCCGCTGAAGAGGAGAATGTGAATGACTTATCATTGTATTCGTAATGCCTGTTGTGAGAATTTTAGTAACTAATTGTGTACTCTTGGCCAATTAGTCGCCCTGAACTTAAGCATTGATGCCGATTGATAATCAATTTCAATTTATTTTGTCGCTGTATATTTTCTATGCGTGCATGTCTTCTTTCCTTTCTTTTGTAGTAACGTCAAGTAATTGCTGTCACTCACGTGTGGTAGAAGGGTAGTGCCCTAGTCAAGCAGCGTCGTGCTGCTTTTTGGCCGCATGGTGACATGTATTCTTGGATTTAATGATGTAATAAATGATATCAGCATAAATATAAATAAATAGTAATTACCGGAACGCGTGCATTCCTTGTCTTTCTAAAGGCGCAACGCAAAGTATGAAAATCTACAGTCGACCACCTTTTTCCGCATTTAACACGTAACGTCTTTAAAAAAAAACATATAAGAATGCAGGCATTTTGGTAAATAGCATTTATTTATATTGTCAAAAGCTATCAAATAAGACCAGTCCCGCTGAAATCGGTCCATTACTTCCGGAGAAAAATTGGATTGTTTCTATCAGTTCTCAGGTGTAGAATTGAGCACAAATTTTTTGACCACGCGTAAATAAATAGACCACGTACTTCTATGAATATTTAACTTCACCGGGATCTTTCTCAGAGATCGTTACAGGGAAGGTGATATTTTCGTTTTGAGTATACATGTACGCACCTATGCGAAAATGAAGTATCCCGTGATGCCTCCTGTTCCTTTGCGCTCCTGCAAGGTCCATGAAGGGACCATTATATAGGGACCATGTTGTGAGAATGCACTACCAGACGCTCACTTCGCGAGACGTCGCCGTGCACTCGACAGCATGTATCAGACATGAATTGTCCCATCGCGTCATCTGCGCTCGCCAAGTCTGCTCCCGATGAGTAAATACGGCAGTGTTGCTGTCACACATACAAGGCAAAAATAGAAACGGGTGGTCTCCAGGCGGATGCACAGATGCGTAGGAATAGCGCTGCCGCTGATTCGATGAACTGTTGCGAAAGTGTAAATTCTAGAAGCTTCACTGAGGACATGCAGCCACTCAATTCGCAACTTGTGAATACCTTTAGTGAAGGAAAAATGCATGAAGAGCAACGCCATGCTGTAGTACTGCGTGCTGGTACTCCTGCGCAAGATCCTCTAATTACAAACGTAATTAACGAATTTTTGGTAATTAGTCACCTTGCAGTGGGAGACTTTCTTTGAGATCCTGTTAGACTGGCCGTAGAACTGAACTGCAAAACAGACATCAATGCTGCTCTCATAGCGGTTAATAAAAAATATGTAAAGGCTAAGAAAGCCCTGTACCTATATAATGGAGGCTAGAGGATAAACGAGACGGCACCAACCCGAGACGCTATAGGAAGCATTGGAACCCGAACAGCCCTTATGAAAAAAGTTTTCTAGATTGTGTAGAGTTTGTAAACAAGCCCAGTCGAAAAAAAAACTACAGAAAAATACGACAAACAACAAGGCTGTCGTATATTGGGACCTTGTCGTCTGTCGTAGATTCCTGTCGTGTGCCGCTTTGTCGTAGATGTCTGTCGTGTGTCGTTCTGTTGTAGATTCCTGTCGTGTGCGGCTCTGTCGTAGATGTCTGTGGTGTGTCGTTCTGTCGTCTGTTGTAGATGCCTGTCGTGTGTTGTTCTTTCGTCTGCTGTACTTTGTTGTGTCGTACGAATCTTGTCGTGTTGTTGTGTCATACACATCCAGCATCTGCAGGTGGCATAATACTGCTCTCTCAGTAACAATTAAGTGTCGACTATGTATAATTGCATGCAAACGTGCAAGATGAGGGAGAACCTGTGTATGAAGAAGTGTACATCTATTTATTATCTCTTTACTTACAAAACTCATACATGCACTGTCCACTGTAGCAGGATGTATGGGGCCACTTGTAGACTGTATGAAAGATAAAAAAGAGACTATATCAGTATCATAATATGACAGCGTTTGTTAAGCGTCATATTCTTATATCTTTCACATGCCATTCTGTGCATACAAACTAGGAAAAAAGCTACACCTTGACAAACAAAATTATAAAAATGTGGGGACATTTCAATCATATCGTACCGTTTTTGTCATGGCTGCTAGAGAGACTGGGAGTGGAGAGGTGCTCAAACAGGTCTTATCGGAATCTGTCAAAGTAGTTTGTACTTAATGGAAATAATAATTGGACTTGTAGTTACAGTACATAATGCTCTAGCCCCGGTGAACTACTTGTAAGAATTTTTTATTTATTTCGTATTTCTGAAACCCTTAACACATGTGCTCTGAATTATTACTCTTCAAAACATAAGCAGCTCACAAGCATTTACTAATTTAAAAAAAAAGTGTGATATGCAGCCTACTGCACAAGTTTTTTTTTGTTTTTACTATCAGATATGTTTGTAACCATGTAATTCTAACCTCTGACATTTATTACCAAAAGTTGCGACAAATTATTGTCCTGTCAAATTTAACAGAAATGACACTTCAACACACTTGCACAAGTATTCCAGCAGCTTTCTCATTCATGGCCTCAGTATTTATTTCTAATAAGAAAACGAAAAAAAAAAATAGGGACTCCACAACAGTCATATCTGGTCAACAGCACCCGCTAGAGCGGAGCAACAGTGTGACGTAGTGCATGTATGTACCTCTAGTGCATGTACACTTAGCTTTTAAAGCTATATCAATGTTTTCTGACAAACAAAGAATGCTAATCATATATATATATTCACAAAATTTGCCCAAAAGTATTCACCCACGGGTAAGTGCAACATAAAAATCACTTGTCAATAAAAACCACCTGTACATTCATAAATAAACTTGAAAACAAACAAGTTGGCGCAGCTGGCATACATATGCAAAGTTCTGTTAACCACTTTGAAAAACTTTTGAAGCGATGGCCTTTTGCAGCATATGATTAAGTTACGCCAGCGTTGCCACTTCTGTCTGTAAACTTCCCAGGTCTTCTTTTTATTTAGAACTCTCGTGGTCTTTGTTCACTGATTTTCGCGGAATCCAGGGGCAGAAACAGAGTCTTCTTCTGCATGCCTTCAGTGCAGTGCCTGCAGTGCTTGCTTGTCCTGCTTTGCCTAAAACCCGCAAAGACGACATGTTTCGATCAGCGAATACTGGTGTACACCGTGCGACGAGTGAAATCTGTGACCGCTATTCACTTCTAATCAGTCACTAGAACACCAGAATAAATCATTTCGTGGCACAATAGAAGTGCCGGTTCTAACCTTTTTTTCTTCTGCAAATGGCTCGCGATCCACTTTACACCTGCTTTAGCGTCGCTCATTCATCCTGCCTTGCTTCTGGAATGTTTTTGCAACAAAGAAGTAAGAAAGCTTATTGAAAATGATCCGTCGAAACCACCTTACCTGTCGTGTAACATGTGTCGTCTCGTCGCATTCTAAAATGCCCCGGAAACTTTCGTTTGTCGTAGTCATCTAAGTTCACAATGGTATTGTGCTCGAAGACATGCTTTTCCGATTCGTTCTGACATTGAATAAATAGGAACCTACCTGCAAACTTGCCAACGAAGGGAACCGCACCCAGCGACACAAATAACAATGGCGCCGTCACCCAGTAAACCCTAGACGTCTAGGAGATGTCCACCTGATGTCCCAAATTGGATGTTTGGATATCCCATGGATCATTGCAGAGAGCCCCTAGACGTCGCATGTACGTCTTGGCGACTATGGGTTGTCCCACTTTTTCCACATTCCACGAACATCCCAGAGACGCAACTCCGGGATATTTCGATATTCACAGGATGTTCTCAAACCTGCACATACTTATTGCCATAAATGTGTTATTTCAGAAATGTGCTATATACTATGCAGTGGGGTGCCACACATTCTCATAAGATATGCAACAATGTTTTATTTCAAGGCTACATCCCAGTAAACCACTAATATCCCTAGGATATCCCTACAAGGCTGTGAACGTCCTGAATATCTAGACATCCAAGCGATATCTGTGGGATATCCCAGAACAACATTCGCGTTTGTTTTACCCAGTAAATAACATATGTCCCAGGGACGTCTGTAGGATATCGCGCTTTGGATGTTTGAAAAGAATCAGCCAGCTGCATCACCAGCAAACCATATACGTCACACGGAGATCCGTCCGATATCCTGCTTTGGATATGAGGATATCCCTGGGAGTAGTCCAGAGAGCCTAGGGATATCCATGAGGGATCCAGGGGACTAGGATTTGGGCACTGATTGAACGTTGCAGGAACGTCCCTGTGATGTTATCTACCAGATATTTAGATAAATATGGGACATTGTATGGTTCTTCGTTTAAGTAGCTAGTTTGAGTAAATATTGCGTTTATTCATGTTTCCAGAGTCAAATTACACACTCATGCACTAAATGACATTCATGGTATTTTGTGTCTCTTCCAGGCGTCTGTTGCGAGTAGATTCGTCACGACGAGATGCACTTCTGAACTTCAAGCAGAAAGTTAGGTAATTTTATAATATCGCCAGGAAATATATGCGATACATACAAGTACAAGGTGTTCATTTGCATCCGCTACATATTTTTCACAGAGGTACGACAGCAGCATAGACATCGTTTTTGCAATTCAGTTTAACGGCCTGGCGGACATCCTCTCGAAGAAAGCATGGAACTATGGAATGGCTAATTATCTAAAATTAATTGCCTGTCTAGCTAGAAACTTTAGGCAAAAAAAGTTAGTAGAATGGAGTAACATAATTCAGTTTCAATGTTTGTTAAATGCGCACGTGCGTTGTCATATTTATTGTCGAATTTGATGTGCTAAGAAGCCAAACCCAGGAGCCCATGGAGCACAGCGTTCATTTCAAGTCAGAGGACGACATGATTCGGAGCAACCGAGATTATTGGAGGAGGTGCTGGTCTGCTGGCCAGATAAATTGCAATCAGGCTCAGACAAACTTCCATTGGTGATGGTGATGCGCCCTTGGGGCGTGCTTTCTCCGGTTTGGGTCATTTGTTTACCGAAATCCCACGACACACGCTCTTTTCTTGTTTTTTTAAATATACACTGAATTTCAACGAATACTGCCTTCTGTTCTGTTTGAAAATTCCCTAGTTAAAGGGCTAAATTAATGGATTTGAGATAATTAGACATCTTGTGGTTACATACTTTCTTAGAGATGGTGTCCGCCTGTATAACTCAACTGCAAAAACAAAATCAATGCTGCTCTCATAGCTCCTTTTCTAAAAAAAAATATGTTGTGGATAAAAGTTAACACTACACAACTTCATCATATGCAGATGGCACAATGAATATATAATATATTTGCTACCATCAGAAAATGTACAAGCTAAGATTAGAACCAACTCTCGGACAAAAATGTACCTGAATGATGATTGACATAAGAAGCTCCAGCATCCTTAAAACTAAAAAAAAAAGAGGCTATCCGTGAACATAAGTTAATGATAACAAAAATATCGATGCATACCTTCCTCAAGTTGAGCAGAACCTGAGACTGGTAAGAAAACGTTAGCCTCGAGCACCCTTACAAACTGAAAAAAAAAGAAGAAAAGGCGATCCATGAATAAAGGTTAATGAGTAGACCAATATTGACACATATACCTTTCTCAAGTTGGGCAACATTAGTGTGCAACTGGTAAGAAAACGTTAGCCTAGAGCTACCTTTCAAAACTGAAAAAAAGGAGGGGAGGGGGCTATGCATGAATGAGTGCAAGTGTTTCCATGGATCCAAGAAACTGGTACAATCCCCACCTCCTCACGGTCAAGGAAATGAACGATTGCGAACGACATCTATAACAGATGTGGGCAGGCAAGGAGATATTGTTTGAAATGCGGTACAGAACAGGCGTGGAACAATTACAACTTGGCTGGCAGGTTACAGAATCCTAGTATAAATGCACCATTGGCATTGCAACTATTTCTTGCTTGAAGGGAAATACAAGTATTTTTGTCACATTTTCTAGTGGCCATACCCTTAAAACTGGGCTTCGAGACACGAAAACGGGTTGTGAAACAGATCACGCTTTTGCGCCAATTTGTGCCCTATCACACACATCTTCTCTGACTCCCGCATTGTAGCAAAGTTTTTTATATCAATCATGTCACCGTTCACCATACAGAAGCTGTCAGGGCCGCTCGTTGTGAGAGTGAACTGATTTCTCGTGAACTGATCATACTGTGGCAGGGTGCATAATGGATGAAGTGGGCCTCGTTTGTGTGAACTGCTAGGGCCCACTTTCTTGGCCTTGAAGGACGTTTTGATCACAGTCTGCTGATTTTCACTAAATCTGTTGTACAGCTGTGCAAGCGTTGATGATGGCTTTCTGAGTAGCTTTTTGAGGGTATGCATGTTGTTTTCAAATGCAAATGCACTAAATGAATCAAGAGGACCATGATTCTTCGCATCATCTGCCAGATGTAGGAGACCGCTGACATTATAAGACACCAAATGGTCTCCATACAGCTCACCAAACATCTGCACAAAATGCGACATCAATGTGGAGGCGTACCCATTCTGGGTGCGGCACAGTTCACGTTTCATGAGGATCATAGATGCGCAGTGTAGTGTTAGAAAGTTCAGATAGTGGGGCTGTGGAAGAATACCTTCAAGGACGACAGGCCCTGTGTACAACAGGAAAAGACGAAACTCTGTCGCCTTCCATCTTTCCACCTCGTCAACTCCTCGTGGTTTCCGGGAAAATTCTCTTGGTATGTTTTTTTTTTTGTAGTGCAATGGTTTTAGCTGTTAGAGTATTCCTCTCAGACGGGCCAAGTCTTACATTTAATGGCCCAGAAACTCAAAGTGAAATTAATTTTTTGACCACACCAAGACAAAGAAGGTGCATGTAGTCTAGAGGTGCTGTCGTTATGATGTCAATAGGAAGGTCTATTAGTATGGATACTCCGCGATGGTGGTCAGGGTCTTCTTGGTTGCGGAAGCTGTCATCCGTTCTCAACGATACTGCTTCAGTGGAAAATTACAACCTATTCACATCATAGTGCCCTTCATCCGTACACTTTGCACAGCCAGAAAAACCGGTGTGGCCTTTGGTGCAGTAAATGTACCAACGTGCGGGGCCGTCACAAATCATGCTGTCAAAGAGGATGTGTATCGTCGAGCCATGTACAGTGATTCCATCAGAAAGCAAGACGACCAGCTTATCAACAAATTTTTGAAGATAGTCATTCGGACAGGACGGCTTTGAGGTGCCAGCGTAAGCCCAACAACAAACGGTGGCACATCACACAATTCTTTGATTTTGCATTGGATTGGCCATAATTCTAATTTCGAGTTTTTAGAAAGTGGAAGCCCATCTACGTTAAACATCAGAGACACCTGGTCTGGGATGTCAACTGAAGTTCCAAATATATTTTTGATGCATTCAGCCAAACCAAAGTGGCAGTATTCGCCAGGTGGCATTTTAGTTATGTGTTTTGTGCTGTCTCCTGGGTTTTTTAAAAGGGTGCATGCGTCACTCGGAAGTTCTTGAAAACAAACATGTTGCCTGAGAATTTTCAGAAGATTTGACCCGGAGGTGTGGGGAATGTTGTCGCTGGCGGCCCATGTTCTTAAACTCGCAGACAAATCGCAGCAGCTTAGATTGTCCGTCGGTTCACCACTAGATTCATTAGTGCTGTCTGATAAATCGTCCCAATGAATCATCCCTGTTATCTCGACATTGCCTGTAGTCTGTGAAATTTCCGACACAATTTCTCGGGTTTCGTTGCTGTAGCTGCAGCTCGGCACCGGTTCAGAGCTCTCATAACGACGAGAAGTATGCGGCTTTTCACGTAAACTTTCCGTTTCTATATGTTCTGGCCATAGGAGGCCACACGATGAGGAAATATCCATTACGAATTAATGTGCGCGTGAGGCATAAAAAGGAACAGTATCCTGAACTAATAAGAACTAAATTCCTACAAACTTTCCTAGCACATAACTAATCGAATTTTGGGAAATTACGTCCATCGAGCTATTTTCAGGAAAACCACCCAGTCAACACCGACTGTTGGTGGAACGTAGAACCTACGTTGTCTAATGCTGACTAATGTTGAACAATGTTGAATGTAGAATGATAACGCTGTACCGACGCTGTTTCAACTGTACCTGGTCAATGGTAGCTTGTGAACGTAAAGAAAAACGTTGATTTTTCATGAAAGAATCAACTCTAGTTATAAGCGGCAAATAGTTGCGTTGGTTCTACATTGTACCTTCAACATATTGTCAACCTTTATCACGAATGGAAACCCATTGCTTCTTCAGTGCGCACCCAATTGTTTCGCGCTGTATTTTATTTTTACGTTCCATTGTGCCGTTCGCGTGTAGAATAAGGCCTGGATGACGTGGTATTTATATCACTCATGCTGCCATTACTAATAATATTTATTTATTTTATACCCTCATAGCATTACACCTTTTAACCGTTTTTGTAAACAGCTCATCGCCATCACGAATCGCACGTATTCAGTAAACAAAAAAAAAAAACATATCTTTCTCCTCTTCCACGTCATTATAATGATCGGTCACGGAGGTTGAGGGATATTACAAGAAATCAATTTACCAAAAAGCGCGAGCCGAGCGCAACTACGTCTGCCACATCGCCATCGACATTCTCCAACCGCCGTTTTAAATAGTCGAGGCTGGCGAGTGGCGAGGCGCGTCGTCGTGGCAGTTCTTTAGGATGGACATTGATTTTATCACAGGGAAAGGTGCCCCACTAGGCAAAATACATCCCCATTACATCCCCACAATATCCTGTTCAGGATATGTGGACATCCGCGGGACTAACCAACAGGTCTCATGGACGTCAACAGGAGGTCCATGAGACCAGCATTTCGGCACTAAATCTACGTCCCAGAAACGTCTCTGCGATGTCATTTTGATACCTACGGACGAATGTGGGAGGTATATTACTGGCTCGTTTTATCAGCAAATTTTGAGATTTTGGCCCCTTATGATATCGATTTGGTCATATGCAATATGCAAAAGTATGACAGAAGCTTTGGTATAGAGCATACACGAATATTTATTTAGTGGTGAATAGCTATAAGAGACACGACATTCTTCGTCGGTGGTCCTCCCAGCATCAAGGAAAAGGTGGCAGTAGTGGCAGCTCAAGGTCCTAAACCTGAAAATGAAAACAAAAAAAGTCGGAAACTCTCTTCAGTGACATGCTGTGCATGTGGCACAGTTGTAGGTATCAGTGTGCATACTCTATCAGGCTAAAGATTCCATACTTTGCCTCAGCATGTTGAGAGATGTCACAAGTGTAGCACATGTGCAGACAAAAGTCCAAGTGCACTTGTTCTAGCTATCTATTGGAAAATTTTAGTAAGCTCTCTGGAACCAAGTCACTGAAATGATGTACACTTGGGGTTCCAAAGCATTTTCAAATCAGCTATACCAGTTGGCTGTATGAATGCATTTCGCTGGACATGTAAGAGACTTCCACCTTTAGAAATAGTCTGAATAGCAAACATCATGTTTGTTTATTGGCATGTGGCTGGCTATCGAGGTAGTAGCACGTGGCAGTGTTTGCCACCCTAGCCTGCAGTAATCGTAGGTGTAACCATGACGGGTGCACAACTTTTGTGTGGGTCTACTGCAAAATTATATAATACTGTAACGTACACAGTATGTTTCGAGTATTCTTTATGCAATAAATATCTTCATTCATGTGCATGTTACCCATCATTGACTTGTAGGGAAAATAGCTCCAATATGATAACAGTAGGCGTGTGTAGACGATGTGTAGCACAGGGGCTTCTCAATGGGGTTGCATATTATGACTTAGTCAGTATAATCTAGTAGGCCGTGGTGAACAACACTTTCAATATGCTGTTCTTTGCTGCAGTCTGGCGGGGAATGTCAAATATTTCGTTCTACCGCAATTCAATTTTTGTTACAGCGAGGTTGAGTACATCACAGTGCAGTGTGTTACACTATAAAAGTCTACCTGTGCTGGCACGTCATTCTCTCCTATTGCTTAATGCAAGTGAAATATTTCTGTTGTCTACGTATGAAGTTCTGCAGGGCCTTCAATCCTGGTAAATTTCAGAATGATTGAGCACAGAAGCACAGAGTCATAAAGCCAAACGTGCCATTATCGTAATCAAAATAATTAAGATAGCAATGTTGCATATGCATTAAGTAACAGGCGAATCCCGCATGCTGGCACACTTTTGTAAGGTAACACCCATGGGCATTCCCAGGATTCTTTTTGTTGGAGGGAGCAAAGTGCTTCTAGGAGGGGCAATCTTGCACCCCCTCCCCTCATACCTCTTTTTCTGGAGGTGGTAATGCTGGTGTTAAGAGGTTGCTAGTATGTCATCTGAGAATAGTCACGACGACCTATGACTAAAAGAGTGCAGTTTTCCAGAAGCGACCTTGGAGCTCTGAGGGGGAGGCACAGTCCCCCCTTGCCCCCTCTTAGTTAATCGTAAAACCATTCTAACCTCTTGGTAAAACCCTGTATATTACTCATGCATTAGACTATCGCACCCCCCCCCCCTCATTAGTGATCAAAAGAAGTGAACGAGTCAAGGAAGGATTGCTTGGTATATATTCATTTACCTAGCTTCAGTGCTTTGACCTCTCTGCTCGCTCTTTGGCATGACGGAGCCATTCCTTTATTTTGGGCTGCACTTCGTACTCTGTTGACTTTGCAAATCTCTTGTGGCTATGAATGGCACCTTGAATATGATGAAGAAAGAGAATGCAATTTCCCACTGTTAGAATCTAACTGCATATACTGCTCAATGAGATTATAGTAGCAGGGAGAACGATATAAAATGCTTTAGTATTGCGAAGTCGGGAATTCAGTAGATGTAGCCACTAACGTTGCAGTGAAGAGAAGTGGAGATGAAAAAAAATCACACAGTCCAAGGACGTCACCACTCTCAACTACCATTTTTAGTCCTCATAACACCAGATAAATATAGAGTTCTTGTAATTGAGAACCAGCATACTGGCAATACCCTAAAGGTGTGGGTGCTACCGAATACTTGTTTTCTTGAGTAGGTAAAGTCCTGGTTACTCAGGCCGCTGACTGAAATGCTGCGAGCAACATTTTATCACTGTTGTTCTTGATACACAGGTTCCTGAGGAATTATTGCAAGTGATGGCTGGCTGGCATATTGCTGGCCTGCCATGTAATCAGAGCTGTTTCGGGGATGTTTTGGGAAGTACGACCTTTAATTGCAGAGATGTCCATCAAGAGATGTCCCATGCAGGGCACTGACACCAGTACAGTTGTTGGATATTTTCCCTAAATTTAAGAGGTTTTGAAGACGCTGTGTGTGTACCCTTGCCAACCGACCACTGAAGGGGTACCTAAGCACTGTACTTCCCAAGAGGTCTAGGAAGCAAACCTAATTAAAGGGTCAGAAAAGGCATCGGCAAGCCATCACTTATGGTGATCCCACAAGAACTGGAGTACCTATTTTTAGTATTTATTCTGTTCTGTTTTGTTTTAGAACTAGATCAGATAACATGCACTTGTCACACCTCCGATAACTCCTAAAGAAAAGCTAGTGTCAGTGACACATACATATCAGTTATTGCACAAATACGGGTCTCCATTTCCTAGAACTGTGTATCTGTATTTATAGTGTGGTGTGTAGCTTTGGTGCCTTTAAATGTTATGCTGAAAAGTGGCTGAAACTTTAAGTAGCAACCCTGTTGGAAATTCCTACTTGACTCCATATGGTATTATGACACCAGGTCCTACATGATGAAGGAACCTACATACAAATAGGATCCTATTTAATTGTGGGTCCTACATGCAAATGCGATCCTACATATAAACAGGATCCTATTTGGTTGTGGGACCTACATGCAAATGCGATCCTACATATAAACAGGATCCTATTTGATTGCGGGACCTACGTTGGGTCCTACATGCAAATAGGTTCCTACATATACGCTAAAATGGCGGAATACCAAGTCTCTCGTGGTGATCCCGTATAATTTGTGCACCCTATTGTGCTGTGTATATTAGGAAATAACAAATCATGCAGCTTCTTTCTTTTTTTTTTATTGATATCGTTGATCATCCCTCTGACATGTCTGTTGAACAATCACACTCTTGCCTGATGTACAGCGTCTTTAACACCTTTACAGATCATGCTAGATGATAGCTCTAAGATATATTTCTTGGAGGCACCTGAAACAATAAAGCGAATTAGGAAGCTAGATTTAACAAGGGATAATACATTATATGTCACATAAAATGTGCCAAAACCCGTGCACAGGTTAACCAGACTTCCCACATATGCTGTTACTTGAGGTCCAAAGACAATTGTTTTGTTTGTTAGCAGCAAGATCAATTAACTATGACAACTGGGGCTACAGCAAGGGTGTCAGTAAGGCATTACGTGAACAGGGTGAAAACAATGCACGTTGAGTTATAATATCCGCGATTATTTACATTCTGTCCATATTTCTTCCACACTCGGGGAAAATATGCATGACTCAAGCTGAGTTATTATGAATTAATAACCAAACAAGGAAGATCTGTATCTTTAGAGCACCGGTACCCTGTAGCAGGGCCGCTGAAGCATCACACATGATATCTTCAACCTGATGTTAGTTGATGATACAGGTTAACCAACAGGGTAAGAGCACACGATTACAAATGGAGGATAAGGAAATAGGTAACAATAGGGTAATAATCGCACTGAGCGGATAAAGTTATAGGAACCCACACGCTAGGAAGAATACCAAGCAAAAGGTGCACGAAACATGGCATTACATGCACACAACTAACCTTCAATTCACGAAATCCAACGGCTTTCGGTCTTCCAAGGTACACACACAGAAACAGGTCCAGATACCACTAGTAAGGCATGAAATACAGTCACAGCACTGCGGGGCACCAAAACCACCAAATCTACGACGAAAGACGCTTCCCGAACGAGAGCTCTCTGGACACACGTCCGAACGCTTCTAAGATTTCCCTTTCAAATGAGCTGGAGGCATTCCAAGCTCCAAGGCCGCGCCGCCTGTAACGGCTCTCCGGGAACACTCTGTTTTACACTTCGCAAAATAAACTTCGAGAATAAACTCCTCGAAATAAATCATGAAAAAATCCACGATGTAAAGATAAAGCTGTAAAAATCAACTTTTGCGATACAAACACTTCAGATTCAAACTTTCAAAATAAATCGTCTCTGATTGGTCGACAGGAACGACAGCCTCATAGCAGCGAAGGCTTTTCGCTCCCGCGTTTCAAAATAGTTCCCCGCAGGGTGAGGCTTTTTGCGGTGGGCTGGGAACGAGAGTACCGAGTCTGGACGAATCGTTTACTGTATTCTTCGCCGGCTATCAGGATTCTGTTGAGACTGCAGTTAATGGTTCTGCTGCTCGCCTGTCAAGCTCTGTCGAATGTCGAACTCTGAATTCGTGTCTTGTCACCAAATGAGTTCCCGGTGTTGGTTCCAGCTATGGTGGACACCTGCTATATTATGAACATTGTCGCGAACATCGCCATTCTCCTGCAGGGCTGCCTTGGTTGTGAAATCGTATAGTTGAAAAGTGACGATGGACGAAAAAGCCTGATTCCGATACCGTGTGGATGTGTTGCGTTTGTCCGTCTGTATGTGTCTGCCTGTGTTCCAGGCTCAGAACCGTAGAATCGTGAAATCGGAACCTGCCTGTGGTTTTCCTTGTGAGCCTACGTTCTGATTAACGCACGGAACAAGTACTGGACAGACTCTCGAAATGCATTTCTGCAAATAAGCTGCATATGAATGTGAAGAAATTGTGTGTTTGTTTGCAAGAAAAAAACTATTTTCTCTCGAATGAATAACTTGAGTCAGCAGAGGTCCTAATTTTTTTGGTAACCAGCATACGGTAATCTCAAAGTGTAACGAAATAAGATTCTAATTTCAGGAACATCCACATTGATTCGCGCACCTTCCTAGACAACGATTTGCCATGCAAAAGCTGCAAAAGATGTATCTAGACATAATACTTCAAGCACTTTGTTTTCACTGGTCTTTGAATACACTGGAACCAAAGAATGCCATTTTCAAGGTATTAAAAACCATGAAATTTTCTCACAGAATTTTTGCATCTTTTTTTATTCGCGTGGACATACATTGTAAATTCTGGTTATCAGATGTCGGAACTGAAGAAAACTAAGAGCAATGAAGTAACTGAAATCAGAAGTGTGAGAAATGAATGGCACCCTCTGTTGTCTTTGTTTGCCTTCCTTTCTCTCCTATGATCTTCGCATTCAGAAATCCCCAAGTACGTTTATTAGCAGTCACTCTTTATGCCAAGCACCCACGCCAAGAAGAGGTCTAAAATTTACGGTACCAGCTACTTCACTGTATGGTACCCTTGCACCCATTTTTACAGCTTATAAATATTGTGCTGAAATATGAAATCGCTGTAAAACTTGCATCCTGTACGACATTACATTAAATGTGCTGCTTGCAGTTCTGCAGCGTTGTTTCTTCCTCACGTTCAAGTGAAAAGGCAAAAAGAACGCTCCGGGACTTACTCTCACACAGCCATTATTTCGGGGCCATGTCCTCGCACTAAATGGTCACGAGCATACTTTGGAAAACTATAGCGGCACATAGGGAAACTGACATTGCATTTGCACCGACCTTCTATTTCTAATAATTAAACGAGACCTAATTAGTACATTCGCTTCGGATGTAGAACATGTTGTCATCCTTTATAACTGCAAAAATATTATTTCTCTAAGAATAAAAAATCAGTCCATGGACATGCTATATGCACTGCACCTACTAGAAATTAACCAGTGCTTGCTGAAAATATACTGGTATTTGTGTCTTATGTGATGTATGGCCCACATTTTCTTTTTGACCAGCTATGCCAGTGTGAGAGCTCCTACGCCAGACTAGCTAATTCCTCCTCTTTGTCCTCTATGTGGTCACATATATGTTACGCTACAAGGAAGCTACCTGATACCACAGTACCAAAGAGGTGAATTTACATGAAGACAATCACATAGCAGAGTGAATAACAACCACCATTATTGACTTAGTCTGCTTGGTCGATGACAACTGAAGGTGGCATATTTCTTTCCTCAGATTTTTTTTTTTTATTGGTTTGTTCCAGCTAAAAACAGAAGCCATACACTGAGCAGCAGGGCATAATAAAACCCTCCATAAGCATCACTTTGCCTCTTTGGCTTTGGCAAGCGTGACTTTGCCTCCACAAGCATAGCTTTGACATAATTGCTTTGTGCCGTGATATAGGGTACTATGACTGTGTTCGCAGTACCATTTAAAACGTTAGCATCTATAGGGCTAGATTGTAGCCCCTTATTGCGTGCAAATATTCTGATGCCTGCAGAGCTGTTCTTCCGGGTGAAAGAAAGCTTGAAGACTGCATACGTTGTGGCTCACTGCCAAAGAGATGCGGTTGGAGAAGAAATTACTGGACATAAAGCACAGTGAGGCATGCTCCACCCAGGCCACAAGGAGGTACACAATTAATTTGAGCCACCTTCTGTTAATGCAGCAAAAACACCTATTTCCACTGAAAGAAAGACTGTTTTTTTTTTGTTTTTTTTTCTGTTGTGGTTGAAGGGCACACGAGATCATAATAAATTGTTTCCAAAAGCTTTTACGTCGCATTCTGACATGATCTGAGCCAATATGGTCAGCTGATGCTATAAGACCTACAGAAAACACATGCCAGCAGATTCTGAACTTGCTATAGGAGAGGGTATGCCCTTGAAATGATGAGATTTGTTCACTTTCCAGATGACTTCAGGTATGTGAAAACAATCATAAATGTTGACAAAGCTGTTATGAAGCAGCGACTGCAATTAATCTGTAGAACTGGGCAGAACGGTTGAATGCAGAATTTGTTCAAAGTGTGCTATAGCGTCATACAGATGGGATATAAATGAGCTGACGAAACATTTTTTCTTGCGTAAGAACAAATACACCTGTAGGTTCTCAAAATGGAGAAGCAGAGCTTCAATTTTTGCAAGAGAGAAGCATACTTTTTTTTTTCTTCCTAGATGGCCCCAACTGACGAACAACCTGCAGCACATTATGGTGACGATTTTTTTAAAAATATTTTTCAAAGAAAAATAAACCTGTAGATTTTCACTATGTTGCAGGAGAGGACTAGTTATACAAATAAGGGAAGATTTCTTTTAGACAAGCTGTATGTGAATATACTATCTGAAAAAAAGTAGATTTTTGCAAGTGCTTGATATTCTCAAACACATGGTTAAACAATAAATATAGATCAGCTTGATATTTTTATGTGAAGCTAATCACAAGTAATCAGTTACAAGCATAAATAATCTGGTACTCCTTCAAGAATGCTAATTTGTCAGAAATTTATTGTAAACTTGACTCCAAATGTGTTCCTTTCTCGAGTTCTCACCACGTCACCAGATTTATTCT
This sequence comes from Ornithodoros turicata, assembly GCF_037126465.1. Classification (NCBI taxonomy): domain Eukaryota; kingdom Metazoa; phylum Arthropoda; class Arachnida; order Ixodida; family Argasidae; genus Ornithodoros; species Ornithodoros turicata. The sequence goes on from NC_088201.1 coordinate 184,866,477, forward strand.
CGTTCTACATACCCTTTGGGATGGCAGAGCCGTGGCTCCCCTCTAACACCAGGCAAGGAAAGCGCACAAATGATGCATATGTAGATGTCAGAAGGAAGCTCGTAAGGGACAACTTCATATTTCGGCACAGTTTAATGTGCCCCCATTGTTCAAGAAAACAAAATGATGAGTTACATTCGATATATGCATCATCTAAAAAATGCACACAATTTTTTTCAGTGATATTTAACAGAGTCAAGCTACATCTCTGGCTGGTTTTGGCTGGAATAGCCCAGGTTGACAGTTACACAAGCTGATGTATGTCAGCACTGAAAATATAAAGGAAAAAAGGCAATTTAAAATGCCTCACTCAATTTACTACTTTTCATAGCTTACACCTTGACAGGTGTTTTTTATCCTAAAATGGTTTCATTGCCAAAATCAACGAGAATTACCGTCATCACATTAACAAGTTTCAACTGTATACCAAGTAATAACAAACATGTGCTTACTTTTTCTGCAATCAAGATGTAAATTACATCGTTGAGTTGCAGGCTTCAGTGAAAAATCACTGCTTGTGATGTCACTGCTGAGTGAGTACGGCACTGCTAGTGACGCAACATGTGATTCCAGTGTCTTTCACCCCACCCCACGTTATTTCATGAGCAGTTGGCATCAGAATCAATCAGCTTGCATGATGCACTTATGAAGGGTAATTTCATGTGTGCCAATAAACATACTGCAGTGCTAATTTACAATGTAGTTTGTGGCTGTGGAGCACACTCATATTCAGTATGCCATGTGAACTAGGGGAGCATTTTCTGGCATAAACATTAGATGAGTGAACCCCCAAAAAATGTAACCACTGTTTACGTGCATTTGACAACCCGCATTTTTATTGCTGAGAGGCTCTCTTCGTAGCAAGAGTGCTGGCAGTGGAGTAGCAGGGTGCTGGCAATGTGGCGCATGTTCACAAGATGTAGAACCAGAGACACAGAAAAAAACTGACAGCATATCATGATCTCAATTGTGTCATTGTGTCCGTGTTTCTGTCTCCTGTTCTGCATTTGTTAATCTTTTTGTGTAGTTGCTGGATTTTAGCCCAACAGCAGGGGTCAGCAAATAGAGCACATCCAGAACATGCAAGGCATACATTTCCTCATTCTCCGCATTCCTCATTCAAGTAATGTTGAAGAAGTAATCATGCGAAGAAACAATACAACAGTGAAGCTGGCTTCAGTACACTACAACATGTAACAATATACAGTATGCCTCAGTGTTTCCCAAACAGTGTGTCAGGACCCCCATTGAGGCCGCGATAGCCCAAACGGGGCCCAAGAGAAAGCAGATGAAGTGAGGGCAATATGCCACAAAGCCAAGGAAACTATCTCTCTACGACTGCATTATATTGAAGTTGTTTTACAAAAATGCAAGTTCAGTTCAGCACACAATCAGTCGGGAAACAAGCTAACTCGCAGCAATGCTTTGAATCAAGTGTGCAGCAGTATTCCTCACTGTATCATGACGAGACCGTGGACCTACATCAGACGCTACTTGCACGCACTAGTATAACATTCATATTTCTTTATTTATTTCGAGAACCCCAAGGGTCCGGAGGACATTACATGGGGGGTGGGAACTCGAGCGTAAGATACATTTACGGCAACTTGATAGAAACAAACAAGCAAGCAGAAAAGAACAACACAATTAGCAGTAAGTAAACAGGAAAATAAAGAAACGACGACAGTACAATCTTATATGAAAACAAGTATTAAAGCGTGAAACAGGGAGTTCGTTCACGTAAGTACAGATAATTAACAAATATGATAAGGGGGAGGTGAAAAATTTCATAGCAACTGACATACAAGCGTGGTGGTCTTGTGGGTGGAGTGAACGGGAGAGGGTGTTACAAAATAGTGTATGGTAGATAATAGTTGCGAGAGGTGATGGGAGGTTGTTCCATTCGATGGCAGTTGAACAAAAGAATGATCTGGATAATGCATTGGTATTACAATGAAAGCATGTGACCTTATTAGTGTGGTGGATGCAAGGAAAAATGACACTCGGTCGGGTGATGGGCGATTGGTGCGGTGGCAAGATGAAAAAGAACCAATGGAAGAGGGCTAACTTGGCAATACGGCGACGATGTTGGAGTGAGTCGAGATTAAGGTTTGATTTTAACGCGGTTACAAGGGATCGAATTTGTAGTCGTTGGAAATGAAACGGGCAGCCCGATTCTGGATGGCTTCTAGGGCGTCGCAGAGATACTTTTGAGGAGGGTCCCAAATAGGTGATGCATATTCCAGCTTGCTTCGTACAAGAGCCGTGAAGGTTAGGAGCTTAAGATGGAGCCCGCCAACCTGATGGTGCGTCTAACAAAGCCTAGGGAGCGAGAAGCGTTAGTTATTATGTGGTTGATGTGCTCGTTCCAAGTTAGGTTGGAGGAAAGGAGGATTCCAAGATATTTGTAAGAATCTGCTCGGGTTAATGTGATATCACTTAGAGTGTAGGGGAAAGGAGGAAGGCAGGAGACCCGTCTTCGAGAAAACGACAAAATGCGACACTGTGCAATGTTCAGAGGCATTTGCCACTCATTGCACCAATGCCGGATTAGTTAAAGGTCGCTTTGTAAGGTTAGTTGGTCAGAAGGAGAGAGGATTTGCCTGTACACTACACAGTCGTCAGCAAAGAGACAAATCGTGGAAGATATGCCTGAAGGAAGGTCATTTATATAGATAAGGAAAAGGAGAGGGCCGAGGACTGAACCCTGAGGGACACCAGAAAGCACAGGTACATCTGGGGATTGGTGGTTGTTGCAAGTAACAAATAACGTACGATTAGTCAGAAATTGAGCTATCCAATGGACGACATACGGGTCGAGGTTAAGCAGATAGAGTTTGTATAGAAGCTTAGAGTGCGGCACCATATCGAAGGCCTTGCGAAAGTCTAAGAAAGCGGCGTCAGTCTGATGATTATTGTCCGCGTGGAGAAAGATGTCGTGAACAAAACTGACTACTTGAGTTTCACATGAAAAGAGGTTTCGAAACCCGTGCTGCAAGTGATAGAAGAAGCATTTTTCTTCAAGGTACTTAACTACGTTGGAGTATGCGTTCGAGAATTTTACATACTATAGATGTGAGTGAAATGGGGCGGTAGTTATTAACGATGTGGCAGCTGCCTGATTTGTGAATAGGGACAATCTTCGCCATCTTCCAGTCCTGCGGTATGGCAGAATCTTGGAGTGACTGAGTAAATATGCAACATAGAATCTTGCTGGAAATAGATCTCGTGTTGTATAGAACCTTCGGGTTAATAGGGTCCGGACCAGCACTCGACGACAGCTTAAGTGACTCAATTTTACAAATGCCATGAGTGCTGATATGAATGGGGACCATAGGTGACAAGGCGATTACTGATAATGGAGTTTGGGTGTACCCGTTATCGGTGTTGAAAACGGATGAAAACAAGGAAGCGAAAGCGTTGGCGCAGTCGCTGTCGGCGGGTGTCAGACTGATACGGTGGGATTTTCGTGGAGATAAGATTTTCCAAAATTGTTTTGGTTTATTCGTCAAGAGAGACGGGAGGTCGATGGTAAAGAACTTGATGTTTCACTTCCTTGATCGAGCACCTGTATTCCCGTTCACAGTAGTGAAATTTAGCCCATGATACGTTGTCGCCAAGACGCTTTGCTTTCCTGAATAAGCGCTTTTTCTTGGTTAGCAAGATTTTAAGACTTTTCGTGAACCAAGGATTGTGATCATAAGATTTCACTCTTATCTTTGGAACATTGTACCCGGTAAGGTAGCTTATGTTGTCACGAAAGAGGGACCAGTTATCCTCAATGGAGTGAGGCAAGGTGCCATGAAATGAATTTTCATACAGAGCTTCAAGACCCTCGTTGATGGCTTGGAAGTTAGCTCGAGCATAGTCGTATATGGTTTTATCGTTGAATTTATGAACATTTGGACTACTTGAAGAGATATCTTAGAAAATGGCCTTGTGGTCACTGAGACCATCAGTGACATGCAAAGAAGTGATGTGCTCAGTATGGGAGGTTAAAACCAAGTCAAGGGTTGACTGCGTGGCATGAGTTATTCGCATAGGATGTGGAACGACATGCGATAGATTAAATGTAAGGCATAAATCCACAAACAGTGTCTCTTGTGAACTCCTGGAAAGATTGCCGTGGAGCAAGTCCCAATTTATTGACCGTATATGTATCAGCGTATATTGAAGGTGTATATTACTGTATATATGTATCAGGGCAGATTTCAAGCTTCCTGAGCGCGCACAGACGGTGATCTCAGTTGTCTCGCGACGTAACAGACGGAGAAAGACACCGGCTGACACACACAGACATCCCGAAGGCTATGCCCATCTTTGTTGATGCACCCACGAATCTACAGGAAGACTGCCGAAGCTCTCCCACTCGTATTAAGTACCTGTAGCTTGAACTACAAACAGTTCAGTGCACACTCCACAAAACGAGAACAGCTGATTGCTGCTTTCATGGGCGCGGCCATGCGAGCGGCCATGCGAGCCGAGAAGGACCGTTCAACAGAGGAGCAATTTTAGGTAAGTTCGAACGTGGCGCCAGTCGTCGGTGCAACAATTTCCAGAGTGAACCGAGTTCGATCAGCTCAGATAACGCTTTTTTCATTCTTTTTCTTTCTAGTAATATTTATCATTCTGTTTGATTCATTTCCAATTCTAATTCCAATTCCAGCTCAACCGCTCAGCGCGCTGACACTAGTGCAACGTAACGTAGAGTCAATAAAGCATTTCGCTTCCTCGCTTCCCTAAGGAGAAGAGTACTTGAAGTATATTCCTGTTGTGTGATTCCTTTTTTCCCTCTCTACGTTCCAGAAACATACGGTTTCTGAGCCAGGACAATATAGTTGTGAGCTCAGTTGACTTACAGAAGTATCCCATACAGATCCCGTACCGTGAAGACCACCACCCCAAACGTGGTTGCCACAGTTTCGGTTTTGGCCTTTGCATGTCAAAATTCAGGGATTGATATTTTAATACACGTACGCGTTTCAAAATTTTTAAACGTGGATTTTAACTAGGACAGTCTCTCATATCGGTATCTGGCTTTTGTTCAAGACGTCCTTATTAGAGCTAATTAATGAATTTAATTGATTAGTCATCCTTATTAGTCTCTCTTGGAAAAGATACGCGCCCGTAGAACTCAACTGTGAAAATGACGTGCTATCGTGACTAAGTTTGTCCCCCCAAGCTGAAACACACACACACACACAATAAACGGGGTGCCACAAACGCATACTCCGTGGTCGTAGCCATTTTAATGGAGATTTTTTTAAATAAAACAACTAGGACTTTGTGTATAGTTTGGCACGTACACGTACGCGAGTGGAGGAAAACCTTATCTGCAAGGTATTTTGGCATTCTAATTTGCATAATTCACTAGGGTGTTTTTTTTTTTGTGTGTGTGTGTGTGAAGCTCTTTTTCTTTCTTCGAGAAACAGAAAGAGCAGAATTGCTGGCAATCGGTTTAGATATGAGATGAATCCTTCATCTATATCCTTCAAATTATTATCCCCAGAGGTGACATTTGTTTTTAGTGCACCATTTCAGATTTTCCATTATTGAGATACTTCGCTCGCACTAACTCGGAAGTCGCCAAGGGGGAGCGAGCCTTAACCTAACCTAACCCAACCTAACCTAACCTAACCTGAAGGAGAGCACTGCTGGACATGGAGTTAGAGATTGAGAAGTACGGCATTTTCAAAGAGGTCCTCGGAGGGAAAATTCGGGGGTGGGGGTGGGGGCGGGGGGTAAGAGCCAGCACTGTGAAAACTCGAGGAGCGGTGGACTGTTCCCCCCTGCCCCCACATTCCGATTTATACCGAAACTAAACAGGAGCAGCTTTCCAAGCTAGGGCTCCGGAACGAACCGACAACAGTAAAAAACAATAAAAGAAAAAGAAAAAACAAGAGAGAAAAAAAGAGGAAGGAAGCACAAAAAAGATATGTTCGCTTGAACCGCAACGGGTCAAAAAACATTGCAAACTCGTTTTTCTTGTGCCAGTCATCGGCATTTTTAGCAGCTTTTCTGAACCGTGATGTGGATTACAGGCCCAAATAATCACAAATGAGCAAGCACGCATCCTCGCTGCTTAATTTTTGGTCACTTTACGTCGTATGAAGTGCAAATTGTTGCGCCTACCACTAGCGCCACATTCGCGTTCAAATTGCTCCTCTGTTGAACTGTCCTTGTCGGCTCGCATGGCCGCGCCCATGAAATCGGCAATCAGCTGTTATCGTTTTCTGGAGTGTACACCAAACTGTTCACAGTTCAAGGTACAGATACTTAATCCGAGTGGGAAAGCCTCGGCGGTCTTCCTGTGGATTCGTGGGTGCATCAACGAAGATGGGCATAGTTTTCGGGATGGCTGTGTGTTCGACAGCTGATATCTGTGCGCTGAACTAACTTCTATTTTTTAAAAACAACTTCAATATATTGCAGTTGTAGCGTGATAGTTTCCTTGGTTTTGTCGCATATTGCGTTCATTACATCTGCTTTTTCTTTTCGCCAACTGGTGTAACCCTCGCTTTGACTATTGCGGCCTCCCTAAGGTTTATGTGTCAGTTTTGGAAACACTGATATTGTTACATGTGACACATTGTAGTGTACTGCAGCCAGCTTCACTGTTTGTCTGATAATTTGCACGGTTACTTCTTTAATATTATTTGGATTACTTTCATCTGCTACTGCACCATTAAATAGGATAGAAATCCATTATGGTTCAGAATTATTTTTCCTTTGCAATGTTCCCACACTGATCTTGATGACAAGTTGTCTCTCATTAAATTCCTTTTGGGTTGTATTTCACACTGCTTACAGCATAATGTGAGAATGAGAAAATCTATGCTTCACATGTTCTCAGCATCCTCTACAGCAACTGCTCCTGGGCTTAAAACCCAGAAACTACACACGAAAAAAAAAAGAAAAAACTGTAGAACAGACGACACATCAAAAAGGACACGACAAAATGATTGGGACTGTGTTATGCTATACTTTTTTTTTGTGTGTGTGTGTCTCTGGTTCTGCATTTTTGTGAACATGTGCCATGTTGCCGGCACCCTTGCCCTCTTGTCACAAAAACACCCTCAGACATAAAAATGCAGACAAAAAAGTAGAGAACTCCAACTTAACATAACAAGAGAGAACAAAGATGGGGACACAGGAAGCTTCTAGAGTCTCGGAACATATGCAGTGACCCCTCGGTTTTTAAGAAAAACCGTGGCCCTTCCCCGAACAATACTCCCATCTCCTTAAATAATGACCGGTTGTGCAATCGCTCATTCAGTTTGGCACTGATGATGTCCGTCGCATGATGGATGAAACGTCTGAGTAAACCTTGTTATTTTGTTATGTTAAGTTGGAGTTCTCTACTTTTTTGTCTAGTTATGTCGTCTCCCGGCTTTTGGAGTACTTTTGCATAAAGATGCAGGTTGTGAGAGGCACGTAAACACTGCTTACATTGGTAACCTGTCTATCACAAGACATGTGAAAGGATTGCCAAATTAAAATTCAGTAATACAAAAATGATTCTGAAATACATAATTCCAGTAGAAGGGAGAGTAAACATTGGAATAACAGGTAAACGTAAAGCACTGAAGTGTTGGCATTCTTCTGATGTGTATGATATACTGCTCTATTTAACCCATGACATATATGTTGTCAAACATTAACTTCTTGCATTCAACATCAAGATGCGACACGTCTTTACACGGACACGTGGCACACCATTTTGGCACAAAGATTTGATATCTCTGCTTGTTGGACATATCAAGCAAATACTGTGCCAAAATTGTGTTACCTACATGACATACTGCTTTGCTGAGATATGTTACGGAAGAAATACTCCTGGAGCGATTATAGGAAGTGCATACGAGTACATATGCTTTGCAAAGTTGTTCCAAAGTTCCAAGTGTTGAATTGGCAAAGCATTAGTCATCTCATAACAAAGTGATGAAAGAAACTAGTGAGAAATGCGAAGCCGCAAGCACTGTTGCATGGCCATGTTCACAATGGGCAATGACGCTTTTCACTTTGCGTACCGCGGACTGACTATGCTCAATGAGTGGTTTGCAGTATCTATGATTGATGTAGGCCATGGCAACTACCGATGCACTTTGCAGAGTGTGCAATGATGTCTTTTGTGAACGAGACAAACCTCAATATATTCCCACGTAATTTTGATCCTACAATTAATTGAGTTGAGGGTTTCAGGTATTTAAGTGTGCACCTCTCTTCTGATATTTAGTGGGAATCACACATTAGTTACGCATCCTCTAAGCCTCTTAAAAAAATTGTGTTCTTGAAGTGGACACGGAAACTACCTTTCGCAGACAGTACACTGCTGGCATACAAAACCCTTGTACAAAGTGCCTTAGAAACGGTACAAATGACATCATACTGTCCATCATAAAAACAAATGACATCATACTGTTCAACAGTGCCACCAATTTGGTGCAGTTGAGCTACGCTCAAAGCTAGGGGGGACGAGTTCGCATCAAAAAGGCACGGTCTTGAGGGGATTATGGTGGTCTTTGACAGAGCACGCGACTTTCGGTCCTACTTTTCTTTCAAGAGGAGGCAGTGAACAAGTGCCCATTCGTGGAACCCAGCCCTCCCCTTCCGATTTGTTTCGGTATCAGTCTGTCTACCAATGTCATGATGACATTTATATTCTGTTGAGTTTCTTACATGCTGTCCAGGACATATATGTAGGTAGGTAGGTATGCCAAGAATTTTTTTTATTACTAACCTTTTTTTGTAGTTCGAATCCCTCGAAAAACCATTGCACAGCACCAGAACACAAAGGCTACATAATGACCCAGTTTCACCAACCTTTTCAGCATCTGAACTAAGATGAACGGTCATTAAACTATCTGCTTCACCACATCACCGATGGAAAAAAAGAAGTGTCTGTTTGAGGATTGGCAACCCTTGATATTGGTTCAGTTAACCAGAGTTGGTGAAACCGGGCCTATGGAAGTCACTGAAACATTCATCACATCACAAACCAAAGTTTGTAAAAAGAATTGAGTGCTAGCATGAAGTTTTGGCAATTCTGAGTAGCATTTTAACTGCTGCCTATGTAGCTGCTGCATAATTATAAGTAATTCAGAAAAAGTAATACAAAATTTGAGGGTACTCTACTCTACTCTACTACTCTGCATGGTATTGAAAACTATGATGATTCCAAGTGCTCATCATCTTGGCCCACATTCTGTAGCAGATTTATCAGCCATTTGTGTTCCTATTTGTGGTACTGTGGCAAACTAGTCACTCCACCCACATACCAGCATTCCTAGGTTACACATACATGTGGTTGATATACGAAGAGGGGAGTGAAGTCCTGTAGATTGCATAAACAAAATACAGAAACCCACACTGAAGATTTTTGTTTAAGTTTAATTTGTACAAGGTTTCGCATGGAGGTCCACGCTTTCTTAGGTCCTACCTGAGGAAGTGTCGGTTTCTGTATTTTGTCTGTATCATGTAGTTATAAGAGTGGTTGAAACCACCTCACAGAAGTTGCAGATGCTGTTCATCAACTTTATTTTGAGATGGACAGAGTTTCATTGCCTGGGGCGGTACTCTACCCCATAGTTGCTTGTGGTGTGAGGAAGGAAATAATGTCCCACGGAGTCCAAAATTGCCAAAAGAGCTTCGAGAGCAGGCATTCGTTGGCTCGATTTAGCTATAGGCCAAGAAATTTTAGAGAGAGGGGCAGGAGTTCAGATTATTGATATCTCAAAATGGCAGTTTGGAAAGCTCAGTAGTGTGGGCAATGACAAAGAATATACTCTGGATCTTCTACAGCACTGCAGTGACAGCACCTGAGAGAGCCAACTTGCCTCATGTGGTAATGACACTGAGCTGTAAATGTCCCATTGAGTCACAGTGCACCACATTGGCGAGAAGTGTTTTGTGGCATCCAGAAACCAAGCTCTGGGCCAACATTTCTCAGTATAGACGGGACGAAAACGTCAGTTGTCCATTGACAGGAACACTATTTAAACAATCCATTGATATGTTGGTGAACGAGATCTGCTTTCTACATGACCAGTAACAATTCCTTTGCTATCTTTCACTGTGATTTAATTAAACACATCCCTCATGTGACGGCGTTCCCGGCACAGTTTTACCTTGCTAAACCACTTTTCGCGGCGCTTATCAAACATAACATTAGCGGTTCTTCGTGGGCCGAGGCCGAGGAAAGCAAGAGACGTTTCCATGATGTTTACCGTGATGTACGTGATTACCGTCGTGACAAATGGTCGACACAGCAGTTTTACGGTACGTTTTCCTATCGTGGACATTTTTCGCTACCAGATTGCCTGTCCAAAACAGCTACGACTGCATCAATGTCACTTCACCAATGAATTCCTTCATAAGTTACACGCGCGTGTTAGCACACCAAGTCGTTACACGTCTGAAAAATACCTGACGAAATCGGCAGAAGAAACATATGCTTTATTAGAGCTTGCAGTGATTATCCTTTTCATGCAGCACATCACGCAACACCATACAGCTCCGTCGTTACTCAATTTTCTCTAATAGCCTCGTCCCCAATAGTAGCCGAACGGCCGAACCTCTGAAGCGTTGTTTTCCTAGTATTCATACGCGTAGTTATTTACGCCTCTAACTTAATTAAATTAATGAATAATTGAAAGATACATGCTGAATACCACACAGAATTGCATAAAGACTCGTTATTCTGGAGTGTGACCTTCTTAAACACTGATTTTCTCACGTAAAACCATGCTTAACACTGGACTGCATAGACCCATTGTGATTTATTTTGACAGTTTGAATTTGAAAGGATTGGAATTTGAAGGGTGGATTTCTTAGCGTGGATTTCAAAAGTTTTATTATTAAGAGTGGGTAACAGGGTACACCCGGCTCTCCTCGTCTCCTCCATGCTCTCCTCGCGCTACATCCAGAAAGCAGAAAGTCGCGCGTACGGGCGACCAGCGCCATTGGAATGAGGACGTTTTCCCCGTCAAAATAAGTCTTCAATCACATTTCTACGCCAACAAACAACCGATATCGAAAAAATGCCCCCAGCCCCATGTATAACGAGCCGCTGTTGCCATGTTGTCCTCACTCGAGAATGGAGAGAGATAGAAAGATCCCGCAAGTTTCTAGCCGTTCGGTATACGGAGTGCACGAATCCGTTAATAGGTGATTCAGATCTCCCGCAGGGTTCAAACCTAAAAACAGGGACGAAGGTTGCAGAAGGAGAGTCAGCCTAAGGAATTTCGGGAATAGCGCCATAACCTGTAGTAAATAGACGGGGGGTGCGAATTGAAAAGTTGTAGAGCAAAGAACGGAGAACGCGCATCCAAAATTTCCAGTAAATTGGACATTAGGTAAGCGAGATTACGGCACTAAAGGAACGGCACCCACGAAAGCGTCTCCGAGCGGGCGTCAGCCAGACTTGCTGGCGCCAGCGCCATGACCCTCCAACTCCAAAGCCCATATCTGGGGAACGGAAAGTCGCACGCTTACGGAATTAAAGCGGTTAGTAAGAGCACCTCGAGAGCTTCAAAACTATGTCAAACACGACTCTGTAGGTGCAATGGAAACGTTTTTAGGAAAAAAACGGCCGGCAGACCCATGTATTGGGAGGAGTGTAAACACGGAAACCGGTAGCTCGAGAACCAGAAGACTTTGAGAAGCTGTAGTAAATTTTGCCACGTTCACCGAGTTGAGGCGAGTACACTCCAGAAAGATGAAAACTGTCCGACGCGGGCTTCCTTCCGAAAAAGGGCCCCAAAGTTTAGAAAAACAGAGTTACGAAGGCGTCTCTGCCCACAACCCCCGAACCGCTAAAGACCGATCCATGGTTCCATTTGACCGATTGTAGAGCGACTCAAGTCCTACTAGGACGGAAATTCTGGCGTCGACCTGACTAGCGGGGCGGATGTTACGGAGCTCCGAATTATCGGAAGTGCAGACGGAGGCCTGGAATTTCCAAGTATCTCGACTACTTTTAGGATTTCCTGCCAGCCGTGAGCGTGCACGTGAAGGGGAAGGATTGGGGAATCCGTCACAACAAACCGCGTCCTGATAGAACAGGTTTAGTCCTAGATATTAGACCGAGAACCCCATCGACACCGCAATGTCGCTCGATGGGGCTCACCCGCCACCTCGACCGGTTGCGCATTGCTGTCGAAGTCTGTGCACTGAAAGGGATGCACGCATCATTGTATGCTTGATGTTTCGTCGACTAGTAATGGACATACTCTATGCATGTTCCATAAATGAATGCAACCAGTCCATTCAGTTGTTTTCAACCTAAAAATATATATCATGGCAAACATGATTGAATATGACTAGTTCGTTCTGGGCCCCAGTTTTGAAGGGTATATATATGCAATCAAATAACGTTTGTTGCTGTGTTAATATATCACTTCCATATCTCAAAATAATTCCCCACGTCCTCCCCACATGAAACCAAACAGGTCACGTAAGATCTCCTATAGCTCCTTTTTGATGCCTTGAAGGATCCTACAAGTCTCCTCGTAGCCGGATATAGGCAATGTAGTGTCCTACAACTCTCCTATATTGCCGCATATGGGACAAGTAGGACACCACAACTCTCCTACATAGCCTAATATGTGACATGTAGGATCGTATGACTCACCTATATGTGAATGAATATAGGACATGTAGGATCCCACAACTTTCCCACATGATACAAAATAGGACATAAAGGATCCTACATCAATTTGTATAGGATAAAAAGGATCGCATACAACCTATTTGGCTCTTTTTCAACAGGGAAGAATGGAATACTTACGCAAGATGATGTCTGGCAGACGAAGGTCCCTGAAGGGCAACTTGCCCTTTTTCCCCTCCCAGCTATATTGCTGGCCAAGTTCATTGTCGATTACGTAGGTCAGAATTCTTCTCGCAGCTATTTTTGTGGACTTGCCCCTATGTACTTGAAGCACCAGCACCTGCATCTAGAGCTTTGTTAGCACAGGTGCTTCGAAGTTAACAAAAAGGGAATAAGCAACCTCATTTTAAGTTTGCATGTACATCACGCATACACGTGTTACTGGACTACTTTATGTGTACATTGAGCACGAAGTTGAGCAAGCGCAGAACTTACTGCCAAGAGTCTCAAGCGATGTTCACTCATTGTGTCAGTGTGTCAACCCGCACTATACACACATAGAGCCTGAAGTTTTCTGGAAATATTTTTTTTGCAAATTAGGGCAGTAAAAATCGGGGAAATATACATGTTCTCTAAATTCATGCAAATTCGGGTGGAAAAACTTAAAGTATGCTAATTTCGGGATGAATCGGGTTGCATTACTCAAACAAATTGTAGTGGTTTGGTACAAATGGTGATGTAATTGTCTTTACAGCCAAACAAACTAGTGTTCATTCCTCCAGATGTTTCAGTAAAGGCAATTTGCCAGGCAGCCTTCAGTTCAGGGTGCAAATTTGGTGAAGAATCGGTTGCAACCCTAAAAGTTCAGGCTCCAATTATACAGTGCATCACAAAAGTTTACATAAGACACAACCACAGTATTCCACTCACAGAGCGGCACCTCAGCTGCTGACACATGTGGGCAAGTACACTTGCACTGCTATCGACATGCTGTTGCAGTGTACGTTTTATAGGAAAGCAGGTACCCTGTAGGCAAGCTAAAGAACTAACATGCATAGTTGTGCTGTGCGAAAAATAGATAAACGTGACACCTACAAATACTGTACCCTCCCACCCTCTGCAGGACTGTTGTGTCTCTTGCTGCCGTCAGTAATTAGGTGCCGCGGTGCAAAAATGTTGTGCCCGTTCTGTCAGTAAGCTTCTGTCACCTCAATGGTAAGTTGTGTTAAACCCATGATGAACAAATTACCTGCACATATTTAAGGTTGCCTTACTGTTATAGCTCATAAAAGGGGTTGTGAATCCAAATCCAAATATTACACAAAATGATGCTTGAAATGTAGATCTATTGGTGCCAAACATCTCCGTCGAAACCCTTTCACGCTGCGCTTCCGCGCCACGGAGTTATGACGCTTTGAATATGAGGAGATCCTTTCACTCTTGGCTCGCCTCCTCCTCGCCCGATCTCGGTATGACGTAGTACCGAGCGCGCCACGGAAGTGCGGAGTTCCCGTTCTCATGGCGACGCCTGTAAGCAGGAGCGCGGCGAGCGCGGGGACGCGACGCGGCGAAGTGAAATGAGCGGAAGGGCTATGACGTAGAGCCATAGAGCAACCGGTCAAGGCGTCACTTCCCGCCGACTTCATGGAGCTGGCCGGCACCGTTTGGCGCCACGGTCGGAGGTGGCCTCAAAAATTGGAGATTTTTAAAACCCTGTAGCATAAAAAATAATAGGAGGCGGGAGGTGGGACTTTGAGTACGGAGTGCGTGGAGTAAGGCGAACAGACTCTGCCAGAGACAAAGCTCTATCCGTGTGGTTTCTCAACCCCTTTAAGTATTTTTTCATTCTATGCGCCGCTTTATGTCAAGTTCTAACTCTCATGATCTGCACCTTCTAGTATTACTGTCGTTATCGAGTATACACTAATGTAACAACAACAACTTTATTTTGAGATGGAGAGTGGGGAGGTTCATTGCCAGAAGCGATACCCTACCCCATTGCTGGTGGGGATGTGGGGAATAAAATAATGAGCCCCTTTACAATAGCGATCAAAGTCCGATGGTGTCCAGAAATGTCAAAACACTAATGTAAAACAGTCACTCACTAGTTGTTTCTCCTGTTCCTTCGTAAGACCTCCTTCAAAGCGCTCAAGCTCCTCAACAGTGCTCAGTGGACTTTCAAGTATTTTTGGCTTCTCGGAAAGGGATGTCTGAAGTGGCACAAGATTCCGATTATGTTGAAGTTCTTCACAACCAAGATGCTGAAGACCTGGAAAATAAAAATATTGTAAATGTTGCGGTGTGCAAATAGTCAAAATTCTGCAAGCACAGAGAATATCTTCAATGCTTGATATGTATTTACAATTTTGATATTAGCAATTATTTAATATTCTCTTCTTTCTTCAAATGCTCATCCTGTGAAGGGTGCTCCAAATGTTGTTTGATATTCAAGGGACTATTCTGCGTTCTTTCTGTTGTCCGTATATGCCCCTCATCTAAAAACCACATAATATATGCTGTAACTACATTGTGTGCACTTTCTCCCACATCACATACCACAATCCCTCATTGGCAGACGTTCAAAATGGCCGAGAGTCAAATCTCTCTCAAAGCATTCTGGTTCGTCGCGTCGTGCTTCAATTTCATTGCGAGCTTGTTATGCTTTTTTGGAATACAAGTCCTTTTGCTGGAGCTTCGGCATGATGAGACGCGTTCGACACACGCAACTCGCGTTCTCAAGCTTCATCAAATGCGAACGCTGAATTCACTGCTTGTGCAACTTATACACGGACAGGAAGCTTAGTATTTACGTTTCGATCCGCTTCTTTCACAGTTGCAGCCGTGACCAAACTCCAAACCAAACCGGCTAACAAAACTCGGAGCTTCAGAACGCCACACTACAACAGCTGCTGCCAAAACGGTCACTTGTGCGGCTCTAGATTAGGATCTGGACTTGGATCGCGTCCATGTAGCGTCTGTGCGACACTTTGCGGATTGTTTGCCCCTTTACGCTTAATTTTGAAAAGAAATCGTAACAAAACTGCTACAAAAACTTCATACACAAAACATCATGAAAAGTATAGAACCGCTGTTTATGCGCGCTATAACCAGTACACGCTTTCCCGAACTAAAAATATATTTCTTTCTGCTGTGAGAAGTGTTATAAGTGCTTCTCTCATCGTATAAAGTGACTCCTTATGAAAGCTAGTTGACAGTTGAAGTACTTTGGGCCAAAGCACAAAGGACATGAAGTCGTGGGGGGCGTATGGAAACGGCATTCCGGTTTGTTGAGATGAGCAGCGCTTGATATCTAGCGGATGTCCCTGGGATGTATGAGTTGAGACAAACTGTGACGTCGTATTTCGAACGTCCATACGACATCCTGAGCATACACTGGACGTGTGCGACATGTGCGACTTTTCTGCGACGTCTCAGGGATATATCGTGCCTACTGGGTGTGGGAACGTCAGCATCATGCGTATTTCGTACTGCAATCTCTGAAGCAGCGAGGCAGTACTGGCCAGTGCGGTGAACAACTATGTTGAGCGTAGCAGCGAATGCCGTAATGTGCGAGAGGCAGCGTTCCTTTCTTCTCCGCCCTTCAAGTTTCACAGGTGAGTTTTCTTTCTTCATTTTGCCTCACTTAAGATATGTGCGTTCTTGTTTTCTCAACGAGCACATGTGGTAGAAGTGTGCTGCATAACAGTTTAGTATACGAAGTAAACAGCTTTGTGTTGTTTTCTGTACCTGCAGAATCTGGTTGCGTATCACTGACAAATTTATGCAAACTGTGGAACTGTGTGTGGTGTGCGTGTATGATATGTAGTTTGGTGTATCCGAATGTTTATGAAATATGTTCTGATGATGTCCTACTGGGGTAAGGTTTAATGCTGTCTGGTTTACGGTTGCTGTAAATGCTTTCCCAGTGTCGACATCAGTTTGCAACGGAGCTTTACTCCATTGTTGAAGTCGCACGTTCAAACAGTACGTAGCGCAGTTATTTCAGATGTTACAAGTTGCAAAATGCAGATATTCTTGTTCATATCTCTTCATGCACTATTTTATAGGTGCTCGTGATATCTTGAACTGGGAGTGGTGAAAGCGGTGGCCTATTCTATCAGCAGTATGATAGTGCAGATAAGATTGGCTGCAAAGGAAATGAGTTACCTTTCCACATCTGACTGCGCTGTTCTCCAAGGTTCCTTTTTTTTTATAACCGCTAATTTGGTTGTTGAGTGAGCTACTGTCGCTGTTTGTAGTTTTGTATGAACTAATAGCTTCTGTTACAGTGTCAGAGAGCTTGAACTGCATGTGATTTCGTCACCTCGAGAGACAGCGTCAAGCATGTGCAAAGGACCTGGTGTCTCTACAACAATGAAGAGCAGACCATAAACCAGAAGACGAAGACATCGCTTGGACATGCCAGTGATTAGGTTGCTTCCGCATCACACCATCTATATTCCGAAAGATGCTACGGTAGGTGTCATGCACGTGTTCCCAGTGGTTGTAGAGTGTCTGTTTTTGACTTCTATTTATGGAAGTGTTTGAGCTGCTATCCCACTAGATGGAATATGGCCTATGTTATCGGTTATTTTTCAGAGATCACCGTTGCGAAGAGGCGTAGCGACCATCCATGTGATTATTATGGCCATTATCACTGGTTAGCTTTTTTGTACATGTTTCATTACTTGATTTCAGATTTTAATAAACAAGCACATAAATGGTCGTGCCCCTCATTATCTTATTGAATATTCATTATTACACATTTGGACACAGTTTGGTTTGGGGATACCTGCGCTTTTGCCCCAGCAGAAGTGGAGTAGCATAGTAGGAAGAGGTAGCAATAGACAACGTAGAATAAACAGTAATTCACAACATTTGGTGAACGTTCTATCAACGTAGAAAAAAAAACAGTCAACGTAGAAATAGCGTTATAAAATTATTGTAGATACTACGTGTTTTTGGCCGGACATTTTCTAAGCAGAATCTACGCTGCACGCTATCGCAGATTCTACGATGGTGTTGTAGATTTGCAGTGTTATTTCAACATTGATTCTACATTTCGTGCTTGACTGGACATGTGTCAAGTATTCCTTGTTTCGTTGTACTTAAAAAAGTAACTGTCCAGTAAAGGAACGTTTGTTGCTCATATTTCCGTGTCTTTTTTCACTACATTTCTTGGTTGACTGTCTTACAACATGGCGACAGTAACGCGCACGAAATGCGATTTCAAGTGTATCGTCGTATCGGCGAACATGAGACAATTTAAGGTGTTTTTGGTGTTGGTACTTGATGTCTTTGTCCTTGCGTTTGTATTTTTTTGTACTGTCGTCAAGCATAGATGTAGTGAACTTCATTTTGTGAGAGAGGACGCTAGTGAGCCTGCGCCCTCAAACCACTGTCGGCAACTCTGCATTCACCGGCCCCCAGAGCCGCTCACCAGCAAACAAATGTGACGACACGCCCAAGCTACCAATAACAACAGCAATTATAACATCATCGATAATAAGATAATAACAGCAATAATAACAATACAACAGATGTCGCGTGGTTTTTTTTTATCCTTTTCTTGTTTTTTATTAGGTGCCACTTTCCCATCCTGTTTATCGCACAATAAGTACCTGTCGTCACAGCGAGATCGGCTCTCTGCAGTGACGGGAGATGTGTCTGTCGTACGACAAAGCTACTTGTTGTACAGCATCCATTCTTGTCGTTACTACAGACTATTTGCAGTTACAACAAGACCGCCTGTTGTAACGACAGAACAGTCTGCCGTGACGACAAGCGTGTACGTCACATGACAAAAGTGCTTGTCGTTACGACAGCTGCTCCTGTCGTAACTACAGACTATTTTTGTAGTTACGACAAAAGTTCTGTCATGACGACAGAAATTTCTGTAGTGACGACAGAAGTGCCTGTCGTACGACAAAAAATCCTGTTGTCACGACCGATATTTCTGTCGTGTTTTTCGATCGGGTAACATAGAATGAGAGCAGTAATCCTGAACCGAAAGTGTATACAGCATTTATCTGGCTTCACTGTGGTTCCTTTCAATAATTGGTGATAGAAACAGATACAAACTGTATAGCAAATTTGAATAGAAGCTGGAAACGATATTTTCTAGAAACTAGAAACAATATTATGTAGGAATTGGAGAGCATATTGCATAGAAGCTGTATACAGAAACGATTCACGCTTGTATCCACTCTGTATATGGAACCTTAAATGCGGTGTGCCAAATCCCAATGCATGCAGCAATGAGAACGCTGTCATGCATTTGAAAATATAACTTCAGTGTTTCAAAAACTGACTAGTGGTCCACAAATCATATGTAAAGTCCCACTGCACTAAAGTCCGTCTGGGCTTGAGATGCGACCGTAGGTGTCAGGACGGCACGCACACATTGTTATTTCGGGAGCAAATAACAGCCACCAAAATATTTCATCCGACTCGTTCACATATTGCTGCATTGAAAACTGTGTTTCTCATTTAAATTACTCCGAAACTAAACCAACACAATCTCTACAACAAAATAATTTGGTGCTGCACGTTGCGCGCGTGTGGAGCCCCGTATTCTACAGTTGAAATAGGTACAAAACTGCTACTTCAGAACTGGCTTACCCATTTTGTACGCACATAGCTTTTCCTTTGACAGTGTAGAATCAGCAGTGTGTCAAGTACAATATTAAAAAGCAAACAATAAATGTTCGCGTTGCCTAAAGTGATATGTCACATTATTGCTATTGACATTTATATCCATGTTCACACTTTAACAAATAATATGCATTACTTGTTATGCAAATGTGTAGAAAAAAAACTAGTACTACATGTCGATAAATAAGAACTTCCTTGCCTAGTATGAGCTCTTTACAGACTGTATAGAAAGTCTACACATTTTATTTCCTGATTCCTGGATAGAAAGTGTATAGAGTTTACCACTGAAAACCTACAGATCCTGTCTATTTCCCATGCACAAAGTTGACACTTACACGATCGATAATCTATAGGTCCTGTGTCTAAACTAAAAATCAATTTCATCAGTGTATATACGCTCCTCTCTCTTCATTCGCACTGCTCGGTGCCTACTCAGTATCAATGCGCTCTACAATGGGTGAAAACTGCATATTTGTTACAATGCCGACATTACTGCACATTGGAGGACGCTATTTCCTTGCACAAAATATTTAAAAAGTACACAGCCCGATGTGACATGCCAGTCTATCTACTTTTTAAGTAAACATTTGGTGCAAAAAAGTAATGCCATCAAATGTGTATTGATGTCCTCAGGAGGTAATTACATGTAATTAACATCAATTAAATTGAGAGTATATAAAGCAAATAAACGTAATTCAGCAGAAATATATGATATTCAAGATTACTTTAGGTAACCTGCGGTGACCTTCAGTAATGAAAGGCTAATTACAGGGTAATTGAAGTTATACAGTCGCTAGAGTTGGGTAGAGCACGGAGGTGGACAACCGGAAGTGGATACCGGAAGTCAAGTATAGACGGGACGTGGACAACCGGAAGTCGAGTTTAGACCGGAAGTGGACAATGCGAAGTTTGGTTCAGACAGACAGTGGATACCCGCAAGTCAAGCATGGACGGAAACGCTAACGCATTTCTCTCGCATTTACCACTAACGCGCCACTGAAGTTTTTTTTTTTTTTATTTGAGGTTCCTGCTAATCTTAATATTGTTGTGAAGATGATGAGGAGCTACGAAAGATGATGAGCAACGCGCCCCGCGCGTCTGCCCCTTGTCGCAGAATAAACTAGCGCGACGGAAGCAGATACGTGTTCACGGGTCAGTGACTAGTTTATTCTGCGACAAGGGGCAGGCGCGCGGGGCGCGTTGCTCATCATCTTTCGTAGCTCCTCATCATCTTCACAACAATATAAACACGCCATGCCAGCATCGGACAGCGTCTTGCATGGCTCTCGTCAGCACTGTAAATCAGGCAACGTTTAAATGAAACCGTGATTATCATCATCAGCTTTATTCTATAAACAATTGTAACAATTCATAGCAGTTAATTGCAGATAAAAATTATGCTATTTAACTGATAAAATATTGTATATTCCTAATAATGATTAATAAATAGTATAATTCTGCTCATTACAATTAATATTTATGCCGTTTAATTATTAGTTGAGTAATTAACAATATTATACCACATGCATGAAGTCATACTGCACCGTGGCCCAAAATCCAGACGTATTGATGAACTCGCTTATATGTATACAGAACAAATCCAGAATGGAAAGAATTATGCTTGCGATGTTTGTATTGAAAATCTATAGATTATGAGAGATAAAGTACCTATCCACTCTCGATGAACTTTCTATCTAGTGTCTTGGAACTGGATAGAGGAGATAGATTATCCATTGGAATTGTATAGAAAGTGGAAAATCATTTTCATAATGGAGGGAAGGCTCTCCAAGGTGTTAGGTGTCTAGCGGGTGGGGTGACGTGAGAATACGTTGAAAGTCCGCTTCTTCCTTTATTTATGTTCAACATGAAAAATATCTGATCGGATGACGTCCGATTCAAGGAAAATTATCTGCGCAATAACGAAGCTCTCTCGTGAAATGGGGTCAGCCTACTTCTATGTGCACCTGCTCAAACACTGAACGCGCGTGCACCTAACATGTTAGATAGAGCTTTGAGCTTCAGAGGAAAACGTGTGCTAAGTTGTCATGGAAAAAAGGGCAATAATTTTCTTGTTGATGGGGCTTACGAATTTCGGTCTAGCTGATGTAGCCAAGATAAAAATGTGCGGCAGCGGAAAATTAAGTAAGTGTACCTCATTTCATTGAATATCGTGGTTAACTGGAACTTTAGTTATATTATTTGTAGGTCCTCGCAAAGGAAAAGAGGTGTCCTGCGGTAACAATTGATATGATGCGGATGGTAACAGAGCTGTAGCTCCAAAGAACAGAGTGCAGAACAGAGGTTGTGCAACTCATTTGAGTATTAAATCAAGTGTGTTCCTGGTTACTGGGAAACGGAAATTACGATACAATTGATGGGGGGGGGGGGGGCAGGATAGATATACGCCGCGTAACGGACATTCACATGATTATGCAACATGGTTATTATACAGTAGAGCTTCGGTTTGAAAGTTACAAAAATATCAGAAATCGTCATTGGACTCACATGGAAACTCATTGAAATAAAAGAAGCATAACGATACACACGATGTAAAACTTGGCGGTGCATATTATAAAGTGGGTAGGATATACACTACAAATGAGAAATAAACTGGGTGGAATTGAACCTTTATGGAGCGACTGAGCTTTAGCTATTTAGCTGTTTCATACTTATCCGTTGTGGAAAAAGTCAACCTCGTAGCAAAATTGATAAATTTTGCAAATTGATGCAATTTTTGGCCCGTAAAATAGTCAAATTGCGTACACAGACCGGCGCATATCGTTTTTCTGCGTTTTTGATGATTTTTCTTCCTAGAAGCCTGCGGGATTGTTGCTAAGCTATATCCATATTGCTTTGTTCCCTGTTAGCGCCGCGAGACAACTGTGGCAATAAGTGGTGTGCATATGTGGACAAATGAAGAGAGGACAGCCTGAAGGAGAGGGAGAGAGGCGGTTAGTACTTGTCCTCGGCTGACCTCAGGAGGAACTGCGACAACAGTAGTAGACGTGAAAACGACATTGGTTACCCACTATGGGCTACCGGCGGCATTTGTCGTGCGTGTTGGAAAAATACAATTACGTTCATTACCCTTTCGTAAGGAAGTTCCTGTGTGTGAAGCAACTTGTGAGAACGCTCTCCATCTTCTTGGCAAACGTTAAGGCGGACTCACTTCTTAAGAAAGTATATGGGGAACTTCTATCTAGGGATTGACACATATTTCAAGGCCTAAAGCCGCTAATAGTCACTGGTTCAGTGAATATTAGCGAAATGTCATTTTAAAAGATCATGCAAAATATACTAGAACAGCAGCATGTCAGCGTAAGTGAACATCAAAATATATTGCATGCTATTGCACACGGCGCGGGAGGCAACACACTGGCTGCACGATCCTCCCATCAAAGTCCTAATGCTGCTTCATGCGCGCCCCACCAGGTAACGCTCAGAGCCTCAGTATTCCAAGCAAAACACTGGTAGCTTGGTGCAGTGGCTGGTGTGTGTCGGCATCGATTCCCTAGCTTTAAACTGCTTTCGAGGGGTCGCAACCACGGGCGCGTGCCTCTTCTGGCAATGACTACAAGTCATCTTGGTACGGCATTCTTTGGAACAATGCCTCAACATCATCTTTCACTTGTTTTCCACGGTTTGGTTGGCAGCATAGTGCGCCGTACTGTGATCGCTCGATTTGCAGAAGAAACAGTTAGGAACTCATTTTACGGATGGGTACTCCTCTTCCTCGCTCTGTTCATGTTTTCCACTACTGGGTTCACCCTCCTCTACTTTAGTCCTGATAGCTCAAAATATTCCAATTCAAAACAAAGGAAGTTGGGCACATTCGACAGCTCGTCGGTCGTCCCTGCGCCGGTAGTAGTGCTGTCTTCTGACAAAGGCGAAACAGCACCGGGTTCCTCGGTCCGTTGCTTAGTCTCCGAAGCCCGCATACTTTGCAGTTCAGTGATACTGCACTACCATCTCTAGGAATAGAATCGAGGGTAATATACATTGTCACGGAAGAGAAGCTGGTAGTGGGTGCACAGACCCTCATCGGACCGCTTACGTTGGCTTGAATGTAATGTTACAAGAATCCGAGGCCTGCAATGTCCCTTGAGGACCTTACTGTTGGTAGACTGCACAATCGTCACAGATATTCCCGCTGAATCAGCGTGGCATAACCGAAAAGCTGCGACACAATATTGGTCACGGCATCATAACGTGACTCAACCGCCTGCGCAGCACAGATGGCCACTGCTCCACAGCCATTCAGTGATGTGTCCAAGTACTGGAACTTTTTTGAATTGCTAATACCACGGTTGTCTCTGATGTACTGCGTTTTAATGCGCTCCCAGAATGTTTCCTATCGCGTGAGTACACCAGGAAGGGTCATCAGCTGAAGTTTAGGGAGCCTGCTTACCCCCTGTGGCTAGGAGCTAACCTCTGCTGCTGAAAGTAATCGCTTCACATGAGCTGATGGACTAAAGAGACTGGTGTGTTGAACGGCGGCTGTCCCGTATACCCGCGGATGTTCCTGCCGAGAAATAGTGCCACTTGCGTCTGGAAAGCACGAGATCGAATCGCTAATCTTGCATTTCCACGGATGTACTTGTCACGTGCCAGCTTCTGTGCTGTTAGTCCCACATCGTGTATTCTATGCTTCCTGCATGCATTCCGTTGCACATTGAGGGGGATTTATTGGCAGACAAATAAAAAAGGAAAAGGAACAATAGAAGGTTGCACCTTCAGCAACGCATAGAGATGTATGATGTGTGGAAACCTTCGTTCCCACAACCTCAGGGCGTCAGCCCATCCGTTCCGTGCGCGAAGGAACAAGCAGCACAAAAGCAGATTTCAAGCAAACATACTTGGTTTATTCACAAGGGAAAACCAACGCTCCAGCCAACAATCACGCAACGAATCACCACTTTTCCAGCGGATCACCGCTTTTATCCCTGTGACTGGGGTACGCCCCCCTGGAGCACGGCTGCCCTCTGTCGCCATAACACGTGGCGCTCTCTAATCGCCACAGATGTGATGTGCTATGCTCAAGATCGCGGGCTCGAATCCGGCCGAGGACGGTAGCAACGTGAGGGAGGCAAACATTGCTTCCAGCACCTTGTGTCGCATAAATCCGGCGCACGTCAAAAGAACCCCAGGTGGTCGAAATTATCCGCAGTCCTACCCAGCGGCACGTGCGGCATATTGCCACAGAAATAGGTTGACTCACCCTACGTGTAAATTTACTGCCAATTTGAATTTTTGCTGTGTGGGCCTGCCACGATCAGGATGTGGATCTCGAGACAGGCGCGCTTATATAACATCGAAAACAAAGTTCAACCAGGCTTTGGTGTTTTGCAGTCTGCGTGCAGCGAATAACCTATGTTGCATAATATGTGTAGTACCTGCTTTAAAACAACAGCTTCAAACCTGCGTTCTGGGACCACCGAGGTTTCCTAAAGAAAGACGAATCGTGACGTTGCACACTCACAGTGAAACGTGCAGGTTTCCGCAGCGCACGAGTACACACGCAGACTGTTTCTGTCGCCCCTAAAGGTGATGATGATGATTGCAGTTTTTATGACGCATGAGCAACTAGACTATAATGCGCCAAAACTGTGATGTGTGTGGAAAGGTAAAACTAACTGTTCAATTAAAACCGAAATATCTCAGAATTTAAAATGTAAACCACAGTAAAAGAGAAAGTCATTCACTTATAGGACATCGAAATAGCCGATATTTAAATGCATAAGAAGATGCTACGTAGAATCTCCGTCGACTCAATGACCACTTGTTACATTCCACGTACAGACTTTCGACTGGCGAGGCCCGGAATGCTCCCAGTACCAGTCCTAGGCCCTGGTGGTGAATGGGGTCTAGACATCTCGGGACATATTGCCGTGCTGAGCCATAAACCACAGAGCCATAGTCAAGTTTGGAGCGAATAATTGATATGTAGATTCGGTGTAAAGTGGCTTTGTCTGCTCCCCACGATCTGTGCGACAGCACTTTTAGAAGGAGGAGGAGCAGTGTCGTTGGGAGGTACCCGAGAGGTCTGCCTGCCTGATTTCTTGCCTTGCCAGGCAGAGGTCTGCCTGCCTGATGATGTTTCTCGGGAAGGGAAAGGTGGTGGAGAGGAGGATAGGAAAGGGTGAAGTGGAAGACCGAGCGGAATCCGCTCGGGGGGAGCATAGCTGCGTCCATGGGCCGACTTCAGGGGAACTGTGCCGGAATACGCCTATTACACATCTGAGGGAAACCCAGGAAAAACCCCAGACGGCACAGCCGGCCCGCGGATTCGAACCGCGGACCTCCCAGTCTCCAAGCGCACGCGTTACCGCTGCGCCACCGGAGCTGGTACTTTTAGAAGATTTAAGAATTTCATGCATTTTGTCCTGAGGTATTTCATATGAGACGAGAAGGTGAGCCTTTTATCAAAAATAACACCTAAGAATTTGAACTCTGACGTGACTGATAAATCATGTCCATTCATTTTCAACGTGGGTTCGGGTGTTGTCCCCCTTACTCTGGAAAATGGAATACTGGTTTGTCTGGTGAAAACTTAAAACCATTTTCATTGGCCCATTTGCTTAACTTGCTTATGGTTAGCTGCAACTGTCTTTCGCACCGACCAGGGTCAACGGAAATGCAAGAATTTTGAATATCGTCCACGTACAAGGCATAGCTGACAGAAGGGCGAATGACCTTTCCAATGGAATTCATTTTAACGATAAAGAGTGTGACACTCAGCACAGAGCCTTGTGGGACACCGTTTTCCTGTATAAATGGGCGTGATAAGGACGTGCCAAGTTGAACTCTGAATGTTCTCCCTTCCAGAAAGTCAGCGATGCAGCATCGCATGCGACCACGTATTCCAAAAGATCACAGATATCGCAAGATACCATAGCGCCATGCGGTATCATAAGCTTTTTCTAAGTAAAAAAAGACAGAGAGGCAGTGTTGCCTTCTGACAAACGATTCCCTAATAACTGTTTCCAGCCGCCGCACGAGATGATCAGTTGTTGAACACGCAACCCGGAACCCACTCTGGTAACTGTCTAGGCATTCGTTTTCCTCAAGGTAATAAACGAGACGATTGTTTATCATACGCTCAAAAGTTTTTTCAAGTGCTATGGGCCTGTAGCTTGATGGATTTGATGGGTCTTTCCCTGGTTTAAAGAAGGGGATAATGGTTGCAACCTTCCAACGGGAAGGAAGGTGGCCCTCTTTCCACACGACGTTAAAGAATTGAAGAAGGCCCTCTAGTGATTCCCTTGACAGTCGACAGAGCATTGAATGTGATGCGGTCTGGTCCAGGAGCTGTGACTTTTGATTATGATAATGCTTTTAACAGTTCAGTCATTGTAAACGGCATATTATATGCATACTTGTCTCCTGTTCCCTTTGGAATATTCTGTTTATCAGCTTGCTTTTTTTATTTTTAAGAACTCATTGCTATAGTGTGACGAGCTTGAGATTCTTTGGAAGTGTTCACCGAGCGCATCTGCCTGTTGCTCTATGCTCTGACAGGGTGTACCACTTATTTGCAGTAATGGAATAGAGATGCTCGCGTAATCCCCTTTGATCTTATTGAGTCCCATACAGCTTTGGAAGGTGTGTTATTGTTTAGAGATGATATAAAATTGATCCCCGATTCTCGCTTAGCCTGCCGTCGGGTCCATCGTGCTTTAGCCCGAGTTTTCTTAAATGTAAGTAAATTTGCTGCAGTGGGGTACCTTCGGAGGACTCCCCAAGCACGGTTTTGTTCTTTGCGTGTAGTCTCACAGTCGCTTGTCCACCAAGGCTTGGAGCGCTTAGGGAGGCGACCGGATGTTCGTGGGATTGACTGTTCAGCAGCATTTTTAATGGTGTCAATGATAAGACTATTGGCATCTTCTATACTTAAACCTTGGAAAGATGTTGTGATATTGGCCTTCTCCTTGACGAGAGACCAATCGGCCTGTGACAGTTTCCACCGAGGTGGACGTGTACCTAAGGTATTTGCGGTATTATGCAGTTTCAGGACAACCGGAAAGTGGTCGCTACCGCGAGGATTCTGCTCTACTGCCCAGTGAATGGTTTGAAAGATTGATGGGCTTCACAAGGAGAGGTCGATGGCAGAGAAAGATTGTTTAGCGCTGCTTACATACGTAGGACTTCCTTTGTTTAGAAGGCAGATAGACCTAGAAAGTAATGTGTTTTCCAACATTTTTCCTCGCGGACGACTCTCGAGCTACCCCATAAACAGTTATGGGCATTAAAATCTCCCAGTAGGAGAAAAGGCGGCGGGAGTTCGTCAATTAAAGATTCGAGAGTGTTCTGAGCAACCACAGCTGATGGTGGTAGGTATACGGAACATACAGTTATGACCCCTTGGAGACATATTTGAACAGCAACTGCCTCGAGTGCTGTTTTTAGTGGAAGGTGCTTTGCAGGGAGGGTTTTTGATGTGAGGATAGCAACACCTCCAGATGTACGTGTTGCATCAAACCGATCGTTTCGGAACAAGTTCCATCTTTGGAGTGTATGTGTTCGATGTGGATTCAAATCAAGTCTCCTGTAGTGCAAAACAGAGTGTGTCATACTTGTCCGAAAGATCATTGACATTGACAGGATGGCGTAGATGCAGGCTAGCTGGTGGATAAATTCCATGGTAGGCAAGCCTGAGCGATGGGCAAGACACGTAAACAAACACAAACACGAAGACTCAATGTTTGTGTTTGTGTGTGTGTTTGTGTTTGTTTACGTGTCTTGCCCATCGCTCAGGCTTGCCTATCATGGAATCATTGACATCATCAATATTAGTGAGAAGCCCTCGACAATTCCACTGAAGGATCGCCATAATATAGAAAATGAGAAACGTGTGCACAAGAGGCGTTTTCGTCATGGGGAAGAGACTACTGTGTAAAGAAAATTTCATTATTTCTTCTTTGGGGGCATTATGGGCTGACGCTCGCGAACGAGCCTTACGAGCTCCTGCCATCATCGCATTCAATGGAGCTTGCCTCCACGGTTTGGGATGAAGAAGGTGGCGCCTGTGAGAGTGACGCCACAGAAGAGGGTTGGGAAGCTGTGGTTACAGTTATACGAGTTTGAAATCGTTTGAAATCGAATCGTTTGAAAAGTGATGTATGCGTTTGCTGATATTGTGAGACTGGTTGTCAAGAACTTCATATGTTTAAAGGGCACAAACAGAGGACATAATATACTGAAGAACAAACCAGTAATGTATATGCAATGAGGACCTTATAAATACGGCAGTCAAAGGGTGTGGGTTCGATCCCCGGTGATGGTACATTTTGTTCAACTCCCTCTATTCAGTTCATATAAATACTGTTGCGGGTTATCCTTGTTTCAATTTTTTTCGCGAACGTCTATGGTACCGGGTTCTCGGATGTATACGAAAAAAAAATGAAATTTCGAATATGCGGAAACATTCTGTTTTAGGGAGCTCCCAGCAACCAAGAGCTCGGCAACGAAAGGCATTCCCAAATAAGCGGTTGTCGACCGTGGGTTCGGCTGGTGTGTCCGTTGATGTGTGCAGCAGCTACATGTTGAAACACACGCACTAAGATCGGATGCAAGGGAAAGATTCCTATAAAAAAAAGAGCGACATGAGGTTGGATGTGACTCGGAACACTTTGTGCTAGCATCAGCTGATGTTAACATCAGAGCTGTGCAGGTTGATGTTCACATTAGACCTGCTCTAATGCTGATGCTAACATCCATGCGGAATCAAGCGTCTGCTGTGGGAGCAATATGTTCGCTAGGGGTGTACCCTGTTACCCACTCTTAATAATAAAACTTTTGAAATCCACGCTAAGAAATCCACCCTTCAAATTCCAATCCTTTGAAACTCAAGCTGTCAAAACAAATCACAATGGGTCTATGCAGTCCAATGTTAACCATGGTTTTTACGTGAGAAAATCAGTGTTTAAGAACGTCACACTCCAGAATAACGAGTCTTTATGCAATTCTGTGTCGTATTCAGCATGTATCTGTCAATTAATTTAATTAAGCTACGGGCGTAAATAACAACGCGTATGAATACTAGGAAAACAACGCTTCAGCGGTTCAGCAGTTCGGCTACCATTGGGGACGGGGCTATTTGAGAAAATGGAGTAACGACGGAACCGTATGGTGTTGCATAAAACGGGGGGGGGGAATATGTTTAATGCAAAGTAAGAAGAAGAAGAAGAAGTAAGAAGAAGTTGCATAAAACGGATAATCAATGCAAGCTATAATAAAGCATATGTTTCTTCTGCCGATTTCGTCAGGTATTTTTCAGACGTGTAACGACTTGGTGTGCTAACACGCGCGTGCAACTCATGAAGGAATTCATGGGTGAAGTGACATTGGTGCAATCGTAGCTGTTTTGGACAAGAAATCGAGTAGCGAAAAATGTCCAGGATGAGGAACATATAAAACGTACCAGAAAACTGCTGTGTCGACCATCTGTCACGACGGAAATCACGTAAACATCATGTAAATGTCTCTGGCTTTCCTCTGCCTCAGCCTACCAAGAACCGCTAATGTTATGTTTGATAAGAGGTAGGACCTGAGGAAGCGTGGACCTCCACGCGAAAGCTTCTACAAATTAAACTTAAACAAAAATCTTCAGTGTCAGTTTCTGTATTTTGTTTATCTGATCTACAGGACTTCACTCCCCTCTTCGTATACACTTCAACCACATGTCATGTGTAACCTAGGAATGCTGGTATTTGGGTGGAGTGGCTAGTTTGCCACAGTACCACAAATAGGAACACAAATGGCTGATAAATCTGCTAAAGAATCTGGGCCAAGACGATGAGCACTTGGAATCATCTCAGTTTTTAGTACCATGCAGAGGAGGATAGAGTAGAGTACCCTCAAATTTTGTACTACCTTTTCTGAATTACTTGTTATTATGCTGCAGCTACATAGGCATCAGTTAAAATGCTACTGACAATTGCCAAACCTTCATACGAGCATTCAATTCATTTTACAAACTTTGGTTTATGATGTGATGAATGTTTCGGTGACTTCCATAGGCCCGGTTTCACGAATTCTGGTTAAGTGAACCAATATGAAGGGTTGCCAATTCTTGAACTTAACAGATACTTCATTTTTTTCGATCGGTGATGCGGTGAATATTTCAGTAATAATAACTCCTTTAGTGAAGCAGACAGTTTAATGACCGTTCATCTTATTTCAGGTGATGAAAAGGTTGGCGAAACTGGGTCATTATGTAGCCTTTGTGTTCTCGTGCTGTGCAATGGTTTTTCGAGGGATTCAAACTACAAAAAAGGTTCATAATAAAAAAAATATTGGCATACCTACCTACATACATGTCCCGCACAGCGCGTAAGAAACTCAACAGAATATAAATGAGTGAACTGATGTTCTGAGGCTGGAACAACATACAAGGGACAAACACATACAAAGCCTCAATTTGCCTAAGAAATTAATGATGAAAGATGAAATATAAATGTCATAATGTACATTGGTAGACAGACTGATACCGAAACAAATCGGAAGGGGAGGGCTGGGTTCCACGAGTGGGCTCTTGTTCACTGCCTCCTCTTGAAAGAAAAGTAGGACCGAAAGTTGCATGCTCTCTCACAGACCACTGTAGTCCCCTCAAGACCGTGCCTTTTAGACGCGAACTCGTCTCCCCTAGCTTTGAGCGTAGGTCAACTGTACCAAATTGGTGGCTCTGTTGAACAGTATGATGTCATTTGTTTTTATGATGAACAATATGATGTCATTTGCACCGTTTCCAAGGCACTTTGTACAATGGTTTTGTATGCCAGCAGTGTACTCTCTGCGAAAGGTAGTTTTCGTGTCCACTTCAAGAACACAATTTTTTTAAGAGGCTTAGAGAATGCGTAATTACTGTGTGATTTCCACTAAATATCAGAAGAGAGGTGCACACCTAAATACCTCAAACCCTGAACTCAATTAATTGTAGGATCAAAATTACATGGGAATGTTGATGATGATGATAATTGGGGGGTTTGGGCGCAAAAGCACATGGGAATGTATTGAGGTTTGTCTTGTTCACAAAAGATATCATTGCACACTCTGCAAAGTTCATCGGTAGTTTTCATGGCCTACATCAACCATAATCAATGCAAGCCACTCATTGAGTCAGTCCGCGGTATGCAAAGTGAAAAGCGTTATTACCCATTGTGAACATTGCCATGCAACAGTGCTTGCGGCTATGCATTTCTCACTGGTTTCTTTCGTCACTTTGTTATGATATGACTAATGCTTTGCCAATTCAACACGAACGTACTTTGTAACAACTACTTGGAACTTTGGAAAAACTTTGCAAAGCATATGTACTCCTATGCACTTCCTTTAATCGCTTCAGGAGTATTTCTCTCGTAACATATCTCAGCAGATGCAGCATATGTCATGTAGGTAACGCAATTTTGGCACAGTATTTTCTTGATATGTCTAACAAGCAGAGATATCAAGTCTTTGTGCCAAAATGGTGTACCACGTGTCCGTGTAAGACGAGTCGCTTAGATGGAACAGGTATAGCATCTTGATGTTGAATGCAAGAAGTTAATGTTTGACTACATATATGTCATGGGTTAAATAAAGAAGTACATCATACACAACAGAAGAATGCCAACACTTCAGTGCTTTACCTTTACCTGTTATTCCAATGTTTACTCTCCCTTCTATTGGAATTATGTATTTCAGAATCATTTTTGTATTACTGAAATTTAATTTGGCAATCCTTTCACATGTCTTGTTATAGACAGGTTAGCAATGTAAGCAATGTTTACCTGCAACTTTATGCAAAAATACTCCAAAAGCCGGAAGACGACATAATCAGACAAAAAAGTAGAGAACTCCGACTTAACATAACAAAATAACAAGGTTTACTCAGACGTTTCGTCCGTCATGCGACCTACATCATCAGCGCCAAACCGAATGAGAGATTGCACAACCGGTCCTTATTTAAGGAGATGGGAGTATTTGTTCGGGAAGGGGCCACGGTTTTTGTTACAAACCGAGGGGTCACCGCGTATGTGCCAAGACTCTAGAAGCTTCCTGTGTCCCCATCTCTGTCTCCCCACTTGTTATGTTAAGTTGGAGTTCTCTACTTTTTTGTCTGCATTTTTACGTCTGAGGCTGTTTTTGTGACAAGAGGGCAAGGGTGCCGCCAACATCGCACAGGTTCACAAAAATGCAGAACCAGAGACACACACACACACACAAAAATATAGCATAACACAGTCCCAACCATTTTGTCGTGTCCTTTTTGGTGTGTCGTCTGTTCTACATTTGTTTTTGTTTTTTTCGTCTGTAGTTTCTGGATTGTAGGCCCAAAAGCAGTTGCTGTAGGGGATGCTGAGAACATGTGAAGCATACGTTTTCTCATTCTCACATTATGCTGTAAGCAGTGCGAAATACAACTCAAAAGGAATTTAATGAGAGACAACTTGTCACCAAGATTAGTGTGGGAACATTGCAATGGAAAAATAATTCTAAACCATAATGGATTCCTATCCTATTTAATGGTACAGTATCAGATGAAAGTTATTCAAATAATATTAAAGAAGTAACCGTGCAAGTTATCAGTCACACAGTGAATCTGGCTGCAGTACACTATAATGTGTCACTCGGAACAATATCAGTGTTTCCAAAACTGACACACTTCGCGAAAAGAAAAAGCAGGTGAAGTGAACGCAATATGCGACAAAACCAAGGAAACTATCTCGCTACAGCTGCAATATATTGAAGTTGTTTTTAAAAACTAGTTCAGTTCAGCGCACAAACACTCGGGAACCGAACTAACGTACTTTCCGTCAGGTCCCTCGCATTATTTCTCGCTATGTCATGACGGATCCCTTAACCTACAGCATACGTGACTTGCGCACAGTAGTATAACATTTATATTATTGTACATGTGTCAGGGCGCACACAGGCACAGAAGAGGAAAGATATCAGCTGTCGCACACACGGCCATCCCCAAAACTATGCCCATCTTCGCTGATGCACCCACGAATCCGCAGGAAGACCGCCAAGGCTTTCCCACTCGGATTAAGTACCTGTACCTTGAACGGTAAACAGTTTGGTGTATCCTTCAGAAAACGAGAACAGCTGATTGCCGATTTCATGGGCGCGGCCATGCGAGCCGACGAGGACAGTTCAACAGAGGAGCAATTTCAGGTGAACGCGAATGTGGCGCGCTAGTGGTGGGCGCAACAATTTGCACTTCAAACGACGTAAAGTGACCAAAAACTAAGCAGCGAGGACGCTTTCTTGCTCATTTGTCATTATTTGGGCCTGTAATCCACATCAGAGTTAAGAAAGGCTGCTAAATGCCGATGGTCGGCACAAGAAGAACGTGTTTGCAATGGTTTTTGTCCCGTTGCGGTTCAAGCGAATATACCTTTTTTGCTGCTCCCTTCCTCTCTTTTCTTTCTTTTTTTTTCTTTATCGTTTTTTACTGTTGTCGGTTCGTTCCGGAGCCCTAGCTTGGAAAGCTGCTCCTGCTTAGTTTCGGTATCAATCGGAATGTGGGGGAAGGGCGAACAGTCCACCGCTCCTCGACTTTTCACGGTGGCTCTGCCCCCCCTCCCCCCCGAATTTTCGCTCTGAGGACGTCTTTGTATATGCCGCAATTCTCAATCTCTAACTCCATGTCCCGCAGTGCTCTCCTTCAGGTTAGGGTAGGTTAGGTTATCTTAGGGCTCCCTGCCCTTGCCGTGATGGACTTCCGAGTTAGTGCTAGCGCGAGGTATGTCCGTTATGGAAAACCTGAAACGGTGCACTACAAACAAATGTCACCTCTGTGGATAATAATTTGAAGCATACAGATGAAGGATTCATCTCATATCTAAAACGATTGCCAGCAATTATGCTCTTTCTGTTTCTCGAAAGAAAGAAAAACAGCTTCATACAAAACTACATCTTAGTGAATTACGGAAATTAGAATGCCAAAATACCTTGCAGACAAGGTTTTCCTCCACTTGGATACTCAACGCTAAACTGCGAAACTAATGTACACGTAGTTTTTCATTAAAAAAAATCTTCATTAAAAATGGCTACGACCACGAAGCATGCCTTTGTGGCACGTTT
Organism: Ornithodoros turicata; assembly: GCF_037126465.1. NCBI lineage: Eukaryota > Metazoa > Arthropoda > Arachnida > Ixodida > Argasidae > Ornithodoros > Ornithodoros turicata. The sequence continues at coordinate 184,900,846 of NC_088201.1, forward strand.
CCGTTTATTTTTTATTTGTGTGTGTGTGTGTGTTTCAGCTTGGACAAATTTTTATAAAAAGTCACGAGAGCACGTCGTTTTCACAGTTCAGTTCTACGGGCGCGTATCTTTTCCAAGAAAGACCATGATGACTAATAAGGATGACCAATCAATTAAATTCATTAATTAACTCTAATAAGGACGTCTTGAACAAAAGCCAGATACCGATATGGGAGACTGTCCGAGTTAAAATCCACACCACGTTTAAAATTTTTGAAACACGTACGTGTATTAAAATACCCATCCCTGAATTTTGACATGCAAATCGGTCAAAACCGAAACAGTCGCAACCACGTTTGGGGGGGGGGGGGTCGTCACGGTACGGGATCTGTATATACTTCTGTATGTCAACTGCGCTCGCAACTATATTGTCTTCGCTCGGAAACCGTATGTTTCTGGAACGTAGAGAGAGGAAAAAGGAATCACAAAACACGAATATACGTGAAGTACTCTTCTCCTCAGGGAAGCGAGAGATTTATTGACTCTACGTTGCACTAGTGCCAGCGCGCAGAGCGGTTGAGCTGGAATTGGAATTAGAATGGGAAATTAATCAAAAAGAATAATAAATAATACTAAAAAGAAAAAGGAGCGTTATCTGAGCTGATCGAGGTTGGTTCACTCTGGAAATTGTTGCACCGACGACTAGCGCCAAGTACGTTCGAACTCGCCTAAAATTGACCTCTGTTGAACTGTCCTTCTCGGCTCGCATGGCCGCGCCCATGAAATCAGCAACCAGCTGTTCTCGTTTCGTGGAGTGTGCACCAAACTGTTTGTAGTTCAAGCTACAGGTACTTAATACGAGTGGGAGAGCTTCTTCCTGTGGATTCCTGGGTGCATCAACAAAGATGGGCATAGCCTTCGGGATGTCTGTGTGTCTGTGACAGCCGGTGTCTTTCTCCGTCCGTTACGTCGCAAGACAACTGAGATCACCGTCTATGCGCGCTCAGGAAGCTTGAAATCTGCCCTGATACATATACAGTAATATATACCTTCAATATACCCTGATACATATACGGTCAATAAATTGGGACTTGCTCCACCACAATCTTTCCCGGAGTTCACAAAAGACACTGTTTGTGGATTTATGCCTTACATTTAATCTATCGCAGGTCGTTCCACATCCAACCCGAATAACTCATGCCACACAGTCAAGCCATGACTTGGATTTAACCTCCCATCCTGAGCACATCACTTCTTTGCATGTCACTGATGGTCTCATTCACCACAAGGCCATTTTCTTCGATATCCCTTCAAGTCGTCCATATGTTCGTAAATTCAACGCTAAAACCATATACGACTACGGTCGAGCTAACTTCCAAGCCATCAACGAGGGTCTTGAAGCTCTGTATGAAAATTCCTTTCATGGCACCTCGCCTCACTCCATTGAGGATAACTGGTCCCTCTTTCGTGACAACATAAACTACCTTACCGAGTACCATGTTCCAAAGATAAGAGTGCAATCTTATGATCACTATCCTTGGTTCGCGAAAAGTCTGAAAAATCTTGCTAACCAAGCAAAAGCAGCAAGGCAAAGAGTCTTGGCGACGACGTATCATGTGCTAAATTTCGCTACTGTGAACGGGAATACACGCGCTCGATCAAGGAAATGAAACATAAGTCAATTACCATAAACCTCCCCTCTCTCTTGACAAATAAACCAAAACAATTTTGGAAATTTTATCTCCGCCAAAATCCCACCTTATCAGTCTAACTGTGACCAACGGCGATACTATCGCCGACAACGACTGCACCAACGCATTCGCTTCCTTCTTTTCATCCGTTGTCAACACCGATAACGGGTACACCCAAACTCCATTATCAGTAATCGCCTCCTCACCTATGGTCCCCATTCATATCAGCACTCATGGCATTTGTAAAATCATTGAGTCACTTAAGCTGTCGACAAGTGCTGGTCCGGACTCTATTAACCCGAAGTTTTTATCCAATACGAGATCTATTCCAGCAAGACTCTATGTTGCATATTTACTCAGTCACTCCAAGATTCTGCTTTACCGCAGGACTGGAAGCCGGCGAAGATTCTCCCTATTCACAAATGAGGCAGCTGCCACATCGTCAATAACTACCGCTCCATTTCACTCACTTCTATAGTATGTAAAATTCTGGAACACATAATCTTCTCCAACGTAGTTAAGTACCTTGAAGAAAAATGCTTCTTCTATCCCTTCCAGCACGGATTTCGAAAGCTTTTTTGGTGTGAAACTCAAGTAGCCAGTTTTGTTCACGACATCTTTCTCCACGCGGACAATAATCATCAGACTGACGCCGCTTTCTTAGACTTTCGCAAGGCCTTCGATATGGTGCCGCACTCTAAGCTTCTATACAGTGAGGAGTACTGCAACGCACTTGATTGAAAGCATTGCTGCGAGTTAGCTTTCTCGACTGAATGTGCGCTAAACTGAACTTTTTTGTAAAACAACTTCAGTATAATGCAGTCGTAGCGAGATAGTTTCCTTGGTTTTGTGGCATATTGCGCTCACTTCATCTGCTTTCACTTGGGCCCCGTTTTGGCTATCGCGGCCTCAATGGAGGTCCTGACATATGGTTTGGGAAACACTGAGGCATACTGTATTTTGTTACATGTGACATATTGTAGTGTACTGAAGCCAGCTTCACTGTTGTATTGTTTCTTCGCATGGTCACTTCGTATTTCCTCATTATTCGCATGGTTACTTCTTCAACGTTACTTGAATGAGGAATGCGGAGAATGAGGAAATACGAAGTAACCTTGTGAAGAAACAATATAACAGTGAAGCTGGCTTCAGTACACTACAATATGTCACAGTATCCGTTGCATGTTCTGGATGTTCTCCCTGGATGTGACCCTTGCTGTTGGGCTGAAATCCAGCAAGCACACAGAAAGATTAACAAATGCAGAACAGGACACAGAAACACGGACACAATGACATGATTGAGATCATGATATGCTGTCAATCTTTATCTGTGTATCTGGTTCTACATCTTATGAATATGTGCCACATTGCCAGCACCCTTTCCGCCTAATGACGAAGAGAGCCTCTGAGTAATAAAAATGCAGGTTGTCAAATGCACGTAAACAGTGCTTGCATTTTTTGGGGTCTTCGCTCATCTAATGTTTATGCCGGAAAATACTCTAGTTCACACGGCATACTGAATATGAGTGTGCTCCACAGCAACAAACTACATTGTAAATTAGCATTGCAGTATGTTTATCGGCACACATGAAATTACCCATCATAAGTGCATCATGCAAGCTCATTGATTCTGATGCTAACTGCTCATGAAATAACATGGAGTGGGGTGAAAGAGACTGGAATCACATGTTGCGTCACCTGCAGTGCTGTACTCACTCAGCAGTGACATCACAGGCAGTGATTTTTCACTGAAGCCTGCAACTCAACGATGTAATTCACATCTCGATTGCAGAAAAAGTAAGCACATGTTTGATATTACTTGGCATACAGTTGAAACTTGTTAATGTGATGACGGTCATTCTCGTGGATTTTGGCAATCAAACCATTTTAGGATAAAAAACACCTGTCAAACCATTGAGTCAGGCATTTTAAATTGCATTTTTTGCTTAATATTTTCAATGCTGACATACATCAGCTTGTGTAACTGTCAAGCTGGGCTATTCCAGTCAAAACCAGCCAGAGATGTATCTTGACTCTCTTAAATATAACTGAAAAAAAAAAAAAAACTGTGTGCAGTTTTTACACGACGCGTATATCGAATGTACATCATCATTTTGTTTTCTTGATCAATGGGGGCGCATTAAACTGTGCCGAAATATGAACTTGTCCCTTACAAGCTTCCTTCAAACATCTACATATTGATACGTGACGAAGTGTGGGTGCCGCGCGGCTAAGCGCGCGGAGATTCATTCTCTCGGCTGCCCGGCTTCCGGCTGCTCATTAAAGCTTGCTGTTCCTCTATCCTACCTATCCTACAACTTGCGTCAATATACATCATCTGTGCGGTTTCCTTGCCTGGTGTCAGAGCGGAAGCACGGGTCTGCCATCCCAAAGGGCATATAGAACGAGTATAGATCTGGTGACGTAGTGAGAACTCAAGAACGGAGCACACTTTGCGTAAAGTTTATGATAAATTTCCAGCAAATTAGCATTCTTGAAGGAGCCCTAGATTAGTTATGCTTGTAACTGATTGCTTGTGATTAGCTTCGCATAAAAATATGAAGCTGATCTATATTCATTGTTTAACCAAGTGTTTGAGAATATCAAACACTTACAAAAAATTACTTTTGTTTCAGATAGTATAATCATCGATAGGTCGTCTAAAACATATCTTCTATTATTTGTATAACTAGTCCTCTCCTGTAACATACTGAAAATGTACAGGTTTATTTTTCTTTAAAAAAAACAAAAAAAAATGTCACCACAACGTGCTGCAGCTTGTTCGTCAGTTGGGGCCATCTAGGAAGCAAAAAAAGAAAATGCCTTTGTGGCTGTCTTCTGCGAAAACAGACACCCCGCTTTTCCATTTTGAGAACCTACAGGTGTATTTGTTCTTACGCAAGAAAAATGTTTCGTCAGCTCATTCATATCCCATCTCTATGACGCTATAGCACACTATGAACAAATTTTGCATTGAATTGAATTGAATTGAATTTATTCAAGAGATGGGAATGTAACTTACACTGGCTATGTACAAGGGATGGCCTAAAAGCAGCAAGACTGCTGCTTGACGAGGGCACACCCCCAAGAGGATACTCGGCACAACGGCAGTAAAGTACATACAAGCAATACACACGTGACGACAATACACAATATGATTCGTGCAATGTAACTTTGAGCAAAAAATATTAATTGAAAAAAAAAAACAAGAATATACAACATAAACAACAAGTGAGTCAAAGTACAAATGGAAACCATAGACTCTAAACAGGTGAAGTCAGGTGACAAACACAGATCGCAGATCTTTCAATGAGAAGCTCTGTATGTCTAGCCCATGCACTGTATATTTGTTAAGAAGCGACGAGATATGATACGATACAGTTTGGTCACCATAGGTTGTACGCGATCGAGGCACTTGCCAAAGCTGAGCCTGTCGAGTTTTTTGGGTAAGATTTTGTTTTAGTTTGAACAGTGATAAGATTAACTGGTTATCATGTCTAACTGCAGTGAGGTAGGCTTTGAAAAGATGATAGTCATAGTAATGGTCTATTTTAATGATATGGAGGCTACGGAAGGTGTCAGCAGTATGCGAAAGAGCTGGTACACAAGCAATATACCGTATTGCACGTTTTTGCTGTAGGAGAAGAGTAGTTAGGTTTTGTTGTGTTGTCGTGCCCCATACGAGATGACAATAGTTGAAGTGAGACATGATTAGGGAATTAAATATCAATAACTTAACAGACTTAGGTAATAAGTATCTGTGCCTACTCAAGATTCCTATCGCTTTGCTTATCTTTCCCTTTAGATAGCTTACATGGGCATCCCAGGAGAGGTGTTCTGAGAAAAACACTCCCAGTGTCTTTACAGTTTTGACTATTTCAATAGCTTCATCTCCCAGGGAAATGTTAAGCGAGTGGTGTTCTGGCTTATTTCTCGGCCTGTAAAGTATCGCCTTTGTTTTAGCCGCATTTATGATGAAACGATTTTTTGCGCACCAAGTGCCGATATCTGCCAGGGCTCTGTTCGCCTTCCTAATAAGGTCGTCAATTACATTCCCCGAGGAAAATAAGGTAGTGTCATCGGCGTAGATGAAAAATTGCCCGAGTTCAGTGACTGTGGTAATGTCATTTACATACGTGTTAAATAAAAGCGGCCCTAAGCTACTACCCTGGGGTACACCCGCGATTAGCTGTAACATGTCAGAATGACAGTTATTATTGTACACATATTGGTATCTGTTTTCCAGGTAGGACCTCAGAAGAGACAGTGCCACCCCACGTATGCCGCAATGTTCGAGTTTTTCTAACAGTATGCCATGGTCTAGAAGGTCAAAGGCCTTTGTAAAATCAATGTAGATACCTAATGTATAGAACTTATTTTCAAGATTTTGAATGATTAATTCTTTTTGATATAAAAGTGCAGCCTCGGTTGAGTATTTCTTACGAAAACCGAACTGTGAATCTGAAATGACATTATGTATGGAGAAGAACTTCAACTGTGCATTCAACTGTTCTGCCCAGTTCTACAGATTAGTTGCAGTCGCTGCTGCAAAACAGCTTTGTCAACATTTATGATTGTTTTCACATACCTGAAGTCACCTGGAAAGTGAACAAATCTCATCATTTCAAGGGCATACCCTCTCCTATAGCATGTTCAGAATCTGCTGGCATGTGTTTTCTGTAGAGCATCAGCTGACCATATTGGCTCAGATCATGTCAGAATGCGACGCAACAGCTTTTGGAAACAATTTATTATGATCTCGTGTGCCCTTCAACCGCAACAGAAAAAAAAAAAAACCCACAGTCTTTCTTTCAGTGGAAATAGGTGTTTTTGCTGCATTAACAGAAGGTGGCTGAAAATAATTGTACCTCCTTGTGGCCTGGGTGGAGCATGCCTCACTGTGCTTTATGTCCAGTAATTTCTTCTCCAACCGTATCTCTTTGGCAGTGAACCACAACGTATGCAGTCTTCAAGCTTTCTTTCACCAGGAAGAACAGCTTACAGCTCCGCAGGCATCAGAATATCTGCACGCAATAGGGGGCTGGAATCTAGCGCTATAGGTGCCAACGTTTTAAATGGTACTGCGAACACAGTCATAGTACCCTTTATCACGGCACAAAACGTTATGCAACGCATAATGCATATATGCAAAAACGCATTATGTCAAAGTAATGCTTGTGGAGGCAAAGCCATGCTTGCCAAAGTCAAAGAGGCAAAGTGATGCTTATGGAGGGTTTTATTATGCCCTGCTGCACAGTGTATTATGGCTTATGTTTTTAGCGGGAACAAACTGATAAAAAATAGAATCTGAGGAAAGAAATATGCCACCTTCAGTGGCAATCGGCCAAGCAAACTAAGTCAATAATGGTGGTTGTTATTCACTCTGCTATGTTATTGTGTTCATGTTAATTCACATGTTTGGTGCTGTGGTACCAGCTAGCTTCCTTGTAGTGTAACGTATGTGTGACCGCATGGAGGACAAAGAGGAGGAATTAGCTAGTCTGGCGTAGGAGCTCTCACACTGGCGTAGCTGATCAAAAAGAAAATGTGGGCCATACATTCCATAAAACACAAATACCAGTATATTTTCAGCAACCACTGGTTAACCTCTAGTAGGTGCGGTGCATATAGCGTGTTCAATGACTGATTTTTTCTATTCTTAGATAAGTCATATTTTTGCAGTTATAAGAGATGACAACATGTTCTACATCCGAAGTGGATGTACTAATTAGGTCTCGTTTAATTATTGGAAATAGAAGGTCGGTGCAAATGCAACGTCGGTTTCCCTATGTGCCGCTATAGTTTTCAAAAGTATGCTCGTGACCATTTAGTGCGAGAACATGGCCCCCGAAATAATGGTTGTGTGAGAGTAAGTCTCGGAGCGTTCTTTTTGCCTTTTCACATGGAAGAAACAACGCTGCAGAACTGGAAGCAACACATTTAATGTGATGTTCTGCAGGATGCAAGTTTTACAGTGATTTCATATTTCAGCACAATATTTATAAGCTGTAAAAATAGGTGCATGGGTGCCATACAATGAAGTAGCTCGTACCGTAAATTTTAGACGACTTCTTGGCGTGGGTGCTTGGCATAAAGAGTGACCTGCTAATAAACGTACTTGGGGATTTCGAAATGTGAAGATCATAGGAGAGAAAGGAAGGCAAACAAATACAACAGAGGGTGCCATTCATTTCTCACACTTCTGATTTCAGTTACTTATTGTGCTTGGTTTTCTTCAGTTCCGACAACTGACAACCAGAATTTGCACTGTATATCCACGCGAATAAAAAAGATGCAAACATTTATGTCAGAAAATTTCATGGTTTTTAAGACCTTGAAAATAACATTCTTAGATTCCAGGGTATTCAAAGACCAGTGAAAACAAAGTACTTGAAGTATTATGTCTAGATACATCTCTTGCAGCTTTTGCATGCCAAATCTTTGTCTAGGAAGGTGCGTGAATCAATGTGGATGAACCAATGTGGATGTGTCCTGAAATTAGAATCTTATTTCTTACACTTTGACATTACCGTATGCTGGTTACAAAAAATTAGGGCACCTCTGCTGACTCAAGTTATTCATCCGAGAGAAAATAGTTTTTTCTTGCAAACAAACAAACAATTTCTTCACATTCATATGCAGCTTATTTGCGGAAATGCATTTCGAGAGTCTGCCCAGCACCTGTTCCCTGCATTTATCAGAACGTAGGCTCACAAGGAAAACCACAGGCAGGTTCCGATTTCACGACTCTCGACTCTCGACGACTCTCGTTCTGAGGCTGGAGCACACACAAACACATACGGACGGACAAACACAACACTTCCACACGGTATCGGAATCAGGCTTTTTCGTCGATCGTCACTACGATGTCTCAACTTTACGATTTCACAACCAAGGCAGCCCTGAAGGAGAATGGCGATGTTCGCGAAAATGTTCATAATATAGCAGGTGTCCACCATAGCTGGAACCAACACCGGGAACTCATTTGGTGACACGACACGAATTCAGAGTTCGACATTCTCAAATCTGATAGGCGAGCAGAAGAACAAAACATAAACTGCAGCGTCAAGAGAATCCTCATAGCCGGCGGAGAATACAGTAAATGATTCGTCCAGACTCGGTACTCTCGTTCCCAGCCCACTGGAAAAAGCCTCACCCTGCGGGGAACTATTTTGAGACGCGGGAGCCAAAAGCCTTCGCTGCTCTGAGGCTGTCGTGCTTGTCGACCAATCAGAGACGATTTATTTTGAAAGTTTGAATCTGAAGCGTTTGTATCGCCAAAGTTGATTTTTACGGCTTTATCTTTACACCGTGGATTTTTTCGTGATTTATTTCGAGGAGTTTATTATCGAAGTTTATTTTGCGAAGTGTAAACCAGAGTGATCCCTTCGCTAGGAGAGTATTTATGGGGTAAGAACAAAATACAGTGGTGACACATTTGAACGCGGCCAAAGATATTTTTTTTTTCGCCCCACTTTCCATGCTCCATTAACCTGCAAGAAATATCATTTCAGAACACACCATGGCAGCATACCCATGTAGAATAGTGAGGAGACATATCGCATACCGTCCGTAAAAAACATGCAGTCGCTAACAGTTTCGTCTGGTGTTCTATCTCCCCATCGTTGTATACATATGCAATATATTACTTCACAGTTATATTAATTATACACCTGAAACGACAACAATCCTGAAGAGCGATTTGGCTTCAGATCCAGGGCCGTGTCTTCACTCTGACATTTCAAACGAGACTGACTGGTCTGCTGGCGGTTGGAAGAAACGCTTCCACTTACGGACAGTTGCAATGTCAGACGGGTTCCTAGAACGACCGCATCAAATCGGAACAACAGTAAAAAGCTTATACGCTATAATATATAATACTATAAGCTATAATACGCTGCAGACCTAGTGGAACAAGGATTTAACGCTCGAAATTATGCGAACTACATGCGGCGACGAGAAACCGAGAAACGTCCGGTCACAGCCAAAGCAAACCAAACAAAACCGCGCATGCGCGAAAGGCAACGCTGGCTGGTGGGATGGTGAACACGCAAGGACGCGTGCGCGAGCCCGCGTTGGCACACAGCCATCGCCGCGGTACAATCAGTCCTCCTGAGGTAACCGAGGGTGCGGCTGTAGAGTATGTACCACTACGCCAACCTACAACGTTGCAAGCTCATTTGCCTAGACTGTGCGCGCTCTCTGATTAGTCGACAATGTTTTTGAAACGGCCGTTTCAACATTTTCAGCATAGTTTCGAAATAGCTCGCATCGGCCGGCACGGCGTCCGTCGTCTTGCGTCCCGTGTTTCGGTGATGTCAATCGGCAGAACGGTTTGTGATTCTACGCGTGTTGTGCTCTTCCTGGGCACGACTATTATCCCACGTACAGTCTACCAACTCTGGAACTAGAATGCTTCGTGAGTTGGAGCGGTTGGAGAGTGAAGAACAAGCTCGGGCCGTGACGGATTTCGAGGGCTGTGTTCGTTTTGCTTCAAGTTCGAACTTAGTTACAGTGCGTGAACAACGCAATGGACTTTGTATTCACAGTGCACCCATGTATCAGGTCTTTGAGTGAGTGCTTTGTGTCAAATAAATATTTCTTTTAGCCAAAAGAAGCTTCAGTTATTTTGAATATCGGGTAACGGCGGTAGGCGTGAAATCCCGTAGAAGTCGATGGTAGCCAGAACCGGCCAAAAGCTCAGCCAAAGTTAAGCCTCCTGATTGGCCGACTGGCATTGCATAATTTCTACAACGTTAAACTCTCATTGGGCGTGTGCCCAGTGTTGTGTGAATTATTTCAAACTATGGGCTCTATGGGGAGCTGTTCGAGCCTGGTACAATGGCGCGGCGGACGAAATATGACGAGGGTAGCATCGTTCTGTCTCCTGAGCTTGTGGCGGTTCCAGGATGTTTTGGGAAATGTTGCGTTTTCATCAGAACCACTGAATGTTGCGTTTGAAGTTTCAACTGCAACGCGTCTGTTCGCTTGCGCAGTTAGGTCCCCGTTACATATGCGCTACACAGCCGCTACACGATTTAGAGTAGTATACCATATGCACATCAACACGTGAATATAAACCACAACATGTGTATGCATGACATACACACGGACACAACGTGACGCGGACCTTCATGCAAGCAGCACTCACTTGTTCTTCCACCTCAGGCGCTGGCCGTTCAGCACCAAGGAAAATTGGCCAGGTCTAAGCTATTAATTACTAGCTATGATTGATTAGGATGATGAATTTGTGTCAACAGACCGGCAGCGCAATGTAAGAGCGAGACTCCGATAGATCACAAAAAAGTGCACTCCCTGCGTTGCAGACCCTTTCTTTATCGTTTTTGTCTTCTTATCTTTTGTTTTTTATGATTAAAGAACGCTACGTTAACTGCTACATTGTTCAGACTACATTGTTGGGGCATCAGAACATATCTGAGGAACCTGATGCTAGCACAAAGAGCATGAATAAATCTTGATGCGACACGAGAAAGTTCTGCCGTTTCTTGATGTCACATCAGGGAATCATGATGTGACCAGAGAGAGTTCTGATGCTTCTTGATGTCACATAGAGAATCATGAAGAAACATCAGATTTTTTTTCGTTCATTTTCAATGGGGGAGGCTCGACGACTATGTCATGGATTATTGGTTTTAGCAAGGGGTACTAAGATTTTCAGATGCTCATATCGGTTGGTATCCGTGGTACAGATGTCGTTGTCTACATGATTTCCTGCATAAGAAGACCAGCTTTTCCCACTGTTTTCTCACTAACGATACGAGGTCAAGGATAAACTATGAATGAAGTTCACTGGTGCTGAAGTACGTCCGCACCGCATTTTTGAGGGTCTTCATCAGACTCTGTCGTTAAGACGTATCGTTGCCGACTTCTGCATGAGGCTGGAATAGCAGGTGCCCACCTGAGGGCGTGCACAGTTAGAAAAGTCACACGGGGTGAGGGGTGGGTGTGGGGGGTTCGGCAAATGTTAGCGGGGGTGATACTTGGGGTTAGCTGTGGTGTCGGGGGTGTAGAGTGTTCTGTATAATTCACTGACAGTGATGATTATTGACTATATATAAAGAAAAATCTATACATAGAAAATCTATAAAATCTATAACATATGAACGGTTCATGAGGCACTACACGTGTTGTTCTATGCACGATGCGTACATATAACCGCTTTCATATTTTTGTTTTTTTGCATTATCTGTCTATCAACCAACTAGTGAAGAGACTCCGCGCGAATATACATATGCTTCGCGCTATTTGTACGTCTTTCACTAGCAGTTCTCGCATCGGCTCGGTAAAGTGGCTGCATCAGGTGTCAATGGCTTGACTACAAGCGTTTCCCAACGATTAAAAGCAGTCAACATGCAAACATTGCATTTCATTGCATTTCAAAAACAATTGATTGCTACCATAGGTAAGCGCACGAAGACATGTGGCTGGAGTTTTTCAACGTGAATCCGCAACGTCCGCGACGATCGCATGCCGCCGAAGGTCGCCCGCTGACTTCAAGCGAGGAACATGCGGTAAACACACTAGTCCTTCTAGCTCACCGTAGCTGCAGTTGCAAACTGGCCAGTTACTTATGGGTCTGCAAGCAGTGTCGAGAGTTCACCAATAGGCCACCTGCCGCGACACGTCATATCAAGTTATCACGTGATTGTGAAAGAGGGGACCGTTGACAAAACAAGCCCACGTTGCTGTTGCCGACGTGTAACTTCGTGGTTTTCGCCGTTCGTGAGGTGAGGTCAGAGTAGTATCTGCCTCGCAAAATGAAGTTTTCCTTCGTACCTCCTTCGCGCAGCCGCATCCATCATCGGAAACAACCCTCAAAACAATGCATGTGATCGGCGACTGCCAACGTACTTGCCAAACATACGGCTCGATTTGCCAGCGGCGGGTCGCGACATCTGGGGTTGTGATGTACACTGTTTGCAAACTGCAGGTCGTCTATTGCGTTCGTCGTTGTTCGTCTTAGCTGAAGACGACTTCACAATCCGACGCAATGTCGTCCTCCTTGAGCAGTGGATCAATGTCTTCATTCACTTTGCGCAATGGCGATCGTTCGATCCACTCACGGAAGAGGTCCCTTCAAGGTCGTCTTGCTTCCGCTAATCTCTTGTCTAAGTTCGTTCACCTCATTGGCCAGCTTTGTTACGTGGGCACCCCTTGCTTTTATTGTCGCCTTCAGGCGAACCATAACGTCTTCGGAAGACGTTCGATACCGTGCGACGAAGTCACCCCAGGTAGATGCACGAATTTCTGTCATGCAACTTCCACTATGTGAGGGAAAGAACTGGCCTGCGCCGTTCTATATGGTCCGAGACTATTTATTCAGAGGACCGACAATGACTTGCCCCGAACTACGCAAAACGTTATAGAAAAAAAAAGTCTCGCGACTCCCGACCCTGTTACAAAGCACAAACTGCCCCTACTCTTAACCAAATCGAAACATAACAGTTCTTACGGATTGTGCTATTGATTGAACGCATTTTGTGAGATTCCACCTGAACTGCTGTACGGTACCTTTAACATTTCAATTTCTGCCTTTCAACGTTTGCTTTACTTCTCCTTCTCTCAAGATGTCATTGAAATGGCACGCGGTGGTCGCATCGCAACGTCAGCTTTAATGTCCTGCAAACACGATGTGATAGCGCAGAATATCAACTCTTCGGTTATCAAGGTAAGGAGGATGTATGTTATTTGTCTTCTTTTTTGAGTTCTATCGTGCAGTAACCTCCGTATTCTTACCACAACTTGACCTTCATAGTGCCCTCTGCGCCGTATTTACCGCCTCAGACAGGTAGACGCCGATATGTTGAACAGTGGCTCTCCTTAGTCAAGTACAAAACAAGAAATACCACTTAGCACCACCCACAAGGTATTCACGCGACAAAAACAACAAATACAAGAAATAATGACGCATCTCAAAGCAATTTTACTGGATGACGAGCTTTGGTGCACACCGTGTACACCACCAGGTTGTCCTACCAGTGTTACATCTCCATCAGTTGCAGTGTATATAACGGGTCGTAGATTATGTGTTAAAGAAGCGTAGTGCACTGAGAGTCAACTCTTGCACATGTTCAGTACTTTATATATTATTGCATTGTAAGTCTCCATTAATCAACAGCAAGGAGCGAACTGCCACCTACAGGGCTAGTCCAGCAAACGTTACACATTTCAACCACATCATAAAAATAGAAGGGGTTTAACCAACCCTGAACTTTGAAGACTGATAGCCATTTGTGTTCAATGAACCGTTTCTTGAACAATAATGACACGTCTTGAGCAGTTTGTTGGAAAAAGCTTCCCACTGCTGGAACATATACTTCCTCTTGCTTGCCTCTCCCTGTTTGTGTCGTCTCTTTCATAGTGTGATGTTTGTACCCAGCGTAGTTCGTGTTACCAGAGAGTGAAAGCCGCTTTCTAATTGGTGCGGTGAGCAAACGTCAATTACTGGTTATTAGTAGGGATGCCTGGACTGACTACGACGGGCAATTCATGGGCACTTAAAACTGAGTATGTTCAGCGACGGCCGTTTTTGTTTTCACAAAATGTCATAGGAATTTCATGAACGTTGTTGCGTGTATTTTCTGTGTGTAATTGTCATCGAGTCTTCTCTTTTTATACGTTCCGTGTTAACGCTGCGAAGCAACTGTGGCTATGGGCGGTGCATAGATGTAAACAGATGGCGAGAGGATAGCACGAATGAGCAGGGAACACCGGGATTAGTTTGCATCCTGGGCCGACTACACGGGGAACTGTGCCGACAAGGAGCCTTCTCAGTGTTGCTAGATGACCGAGTCTGTAGCGTGCACCTTACACTGAAATTTCATTGACATTATAGCGCTAAAAGGTGATCGATGTTCTGATCTGTGTGTCCGAAGTCCCCATGCTACAAGGAAGAACTAACTGCCTCTCAAGGCATATGACTGTCCCTTTAATGTCTTGTCCCTTGTCTTGTGACTTTGTCTTGTGACCTTGTCTTGTGACCCTTTAATGACTTGTCCCTTTAATGAGTGACACCAGTATCACATCTATCAATGTGGTTCAACCGAGGTGTCACTTGCTGAGTGCTTCAGGTTTTCTATGTGATAAGATAAGCGTGGCCTAAATGCATTTTGTTCTCGCTGCACAAGTCCTAAAGCATTCCCTTTCTTTAGAAAGCACACATTTGTTTTAGCCTCAATCGTTTTGTTTAAACAAGTGTTCCTTGTGTCTGTTCAAAGGAAATGGAGGCGGCCTGCGCAGGAATCCGGATATGTTATGCAGTTTCTGAACCCTTCGTAAAGGTGAGTGTGCTGGAGTACGACTCTCGCAGACGGAAGTTGTTTTAATGTTGAAAGTTCCGTTTAGGACCCTTTCCGGGAAGAAACACCTCCCATAAGCGTACTACAATTTTCCTGCTGTTCCCAAGGCAACTGCATCCTTCTTAATCCCCCCAGACAGGTTACTGATATCTAGGTGGTCGCGGAAAATAGGGTAACCAGTGATGGCCAGTAGTTAACTACATGTAGTTAAACTACTAGTTAAACTACCTGATTGTAGTTAAAAAGTAGTTATCAACTACTTGCAGAAATGTAGTGGCAACTACTAGTTAAACTACTATTTTAAGTAGTTAACTACAGTAGTTAGGTTATTGAAGGCGCCAACTACTTCCGATTTTGCCGCAACCTTTACGGCACGATTGTGCTTCCGACTTTTACCTTGAGCTACTCGTTTGATGAGAACGGAGGTGCAGAGCAATTGTGTCGTGCATGTGTACTAAATCTTCACTTTTAATGCTTTAAAACGGGTTGCTTTAAAACAATGTTTAAAACAGGTTGTTGAACGTACACCATAGCTGATCTATTCTGTTTCCCACCACTGTACTACCACACATGCTTTATCTGTTGTTTTTTGTAACGTCCGCAGTTTGATTCCAAAGCGTAAGGATTTGTGCAGTTTGTTGCAATCCTGTGAATGTGATCCTGTTGCACTTACTGAAACTTGGTTATCGCCAGATATAAGAGACAGTGAGCTGTTACCAGAGTGTCCTGGCTTTACCTTCTATCGCTGTGATGCATTCATCCCAGAATTACACAAATCACTACATCATATATTTCACAAATTCCCGAATTCAAAGGTTATTCTTCTTTGTGATTTCAACTACCTCTCAATTAATTGGAGATCCACCGCAGCCTCTCGCAGTGAAGAACGTTCTTTTCTTTCATTGATTTGTGTCATGTGTTTGACCTTCATCAAATCGTTCATGAACCCACCCGTGTAACTCCCACCTCATCAAACATCCTAGACCTAATCCTCACTAACGACCCAGATATAGTAGGTTCTGTATTTTCTCCATGCGCCTTGAGTGACGGCAAAGTACTACACTTTACAATATCTGTCGCCAGCGTGCCCCGTCATTCCTCGTGCAAACGCATAAGAATATACGATAAGGGTAACTACGACCAAATAAATTCTGAATTATCCAATTACTTGGCTAACTTTCTCGCTAATTTTGAAGTACGGACAGTCGAGGAAAACTGGTATTTATACAAATCAAAGATTAATGCACTTATTGAAGCCTATCTACCCTCCATACTCGTCAAGACACATTGTCATGCCTCATGGTACAATCATGAAATCAAACTGCTCGCCCGTAAAAAGAAACGTCTGTACAGGTTTGCTAAAAGCGCTCTAAGTCTGCATCATCTCTGCTAAAATATCAAGAGTGCACCCGGAAATACAAATCATCGGTGACGTATTCGAAACGCATGTTCTATAGCGAGGGCCTCGTTAACCTCTTGGAGCACAACCCCAAAGCATTCTACAAAGTGAAAAACCCAAAATCTCCATCGGTAAACATCCAACTGAAGATCGTGATGGTAATTTTGTTAGAGATAACCAATGTTCTCTTATCTTCAATAACGTGTTTGCAAGCGTGTTCACCAACGACGACACAACTCCCCCTGCCGCGCTTCCCAAATCCATATTCAATAGCATGTCACCGATAGCGATATCTCCTGCTGTCATTGAAAAGATTATCTATTCCATCAAGGTTTCCTCCTCTGCTGGTTTCGATGGAATAAACAGCAAAATTGTTAAAAACACACAGGCTCACTCGAGCAGATTTCTTGCTGCAATATTCCAACAATCACTTAATAGTTCATAGATGGGTAGAAATCCAGCGAACCGGTAGAGATGTAGGAAGGGAGTTGCCTCAGGACAGAAGCCGCCGATATTTCGAACAGAGACTGTTCTTCTTCTGGGCACCGTCCTCATCATTGGCATGGTTTAAAGGGACAATTCGCATGAACCTTTATACACGTCACACCTAACCCTTTAAATACCATGCCAATGATGAGGACGGTGCCCAGAAAAAGAACAGTCTCTGTTCGAAATATCGGCGGCTTCTGTCCTGAGGCAACTCCCTTCCTACTTAATAGTTCAGTTCTGCCAGAGGACTGGCGTCGGGGAATGATAATACCAGTGCATAAAAGTGGTGTCACTCATTCACCGCTGAACTATAGACCAATCTCCATTACCAGCGTCCCCTACAAAATCATGGAACACATTATATATTCGCAGGTAATCAACTTCCTAGAGTCAAATGCTTACTTTTCCCCCTGCCAGCATGGCTTCCGTAAAACTTTCTCGTGTGAAACACAACAAGCTGGTTTTATCCACCATCTCCACTCAAGTATGGACAGTTCTACTCAAACAGATGCCGTGTTCCTGGACTTTGCTAAAGCCTTTGATTCTGTACCGCACGCTAGATTAATGGTAAAACTCTCACAACTAGGCCTTGATGCACATGTTCTCTCCTGGATTCATATGTTCTTAACTGACCTCCTCCAGTCCACTTTCGTGAACAACCATTCCTCGTCCTTTTGCCACGTATCATCTGGTGTCCCCCAGGGTATGGCCTTTGGGGTATGTGAATAAATAAATAAATATTGCTTGTCTAGTGAAGCCTCATTTGCTGTGAAATAATTCTGCAATTTAGTTTATCGCGTAGGCACAGAAAGAATTTCGCCGCAAGCTTTGTATTTGGCGATCGTAGCAATAGCTTGAGCCAAAGTTTATCATTGCTTGTGATTCATATTTAGGTGTCCAAGAACACTGCAAGGGGTTGGTGTTGATGGACAACGTTAAGTAGTTATAGATGTAGTTAAACTACATTGCAGTAGTTAAAGAAGTAGTTTTAACTACTCCCCTGAAAAGTAGTTGAACTACTAGTTAAACTACTCAATTGCAAAGTAGTTAGTAGTTATAGTTAAACTACTGTAGAAGTAGTTAGTGGCCATCACTGGCTAACTACATTGTAACTCTACCGCTTATTCAGAGTGACAAAACTGCAAAAATGTCGCCGCTGAATTAGCGTGTTTCTACGTAGCTTTCAACCGCGTCCTCGGTGCTCGCCTTCAGGCAGTCCCCAGACGTTGGTATTTGCCCTCGCGCTCTTTCACGCCCCCTTACATTCTATGTACCCCTTTCCCCCACTTCACCTTCCACCACGGCCCGCTGCCCCACTCGGCTGTCGAAAATGTGCACAATATACAGACGAAATTCACTTGATTTTCAGTGTCATACTGTCTGTGGAAGAAATTCCAATAAATAAGCCATGTACGAAACGGATTTAGACCTACCTATTAGAAACCGTTGTAACGGGAACACGGGTGGATGGGCAGGAAAAAGAAACACATGCGCACACGATAAGCACTTTTTCCTGTTCAATTGCCGTTATCACAGCATGCACGTTTGGTGGCGACAGTCTTTCACGGAACTCCGTTGACACATTAGAGTTCAGCAGAGTGCGCTGCACTTTGACGCTTCACTGTTGATTAGTAGCTGCTTCATCAACACGAAGGACCAAGCAGACACAACGGACTACCGGGAACAGCTTCTGACGAAATATTCAGATCAAAATTCGGGCCAAGCAGTTTATCTTTCAAACCTACGTGCAGTGATCCTCTCGCGTGATCTAAGGGACCTGCACTGTTTAATGAAAACATCCTTTAGGTATCGTGGAAATATGTTAACGGTAAGGCATTACTCCATTATGTAAAAACCTGAGTCTGGGCACACAGAGGGACACACAGAGCAGTACCTCTGTGTGCCAAGACTCATGCTTTAACGTAATGGAGTTCCTCCACTTGCCTGCCTCCGTATACGCCATCTTGTAAGACATTAGCTCGATTCCAGCGTCGGTCTCTCCAACGCTGCAGCAGAGAACAAGATTTCAATATAAGTGTGGTACGAAAAAAAGAAAGAAAGCACCATTCAGCAAGGTGCACTTGTGCTCTCGACTTATCTCCGTTTGCCATTTGGTACAGCAGCAATCACGGGAACCCGCGAGTTTCGAACGAAATGTGAGAAACTGCTTCTGCCCACACAAAAGACCAAGCAAACGAGTCTTTTGAAATGTTTATTTTCAAAGTACAGTTTCACAGCAAGCAATGAAACAATGTGATATCCGCATGCGTACAGTTCGATGAAAAGATTGCTAAGAAGCAAGCGAGCTGGTGAACTTGATGCATAATGGAAAACCTGAGACTAGGGAACACGGAGGGACGGACACAACACGAAGTCGCAAAATGGAGACTTCGTGTTGTGAAGATGTTGTGAAGATGTCCCAAAATTGAGACTTCGTGTCGTGTCTGTTCTAGTGTGTTCCCCAGTCTCGGGATTTTACATTATGCATCAAGCTCAAGTAACGAGCAGAACTACCTGTATCGGCAAGTTCGCTGAACGAACGATGAAGCGAACGTTTATGAGTTTTTCTATACGGACACGTGAACAAGTGACATCAGCAAGCTCGCCACGCTCCTCTGTCAACAATCACCTGTTATCTGCATTTCGTTTTCAAATATTCTTCTGACGCCACATGCCATCCAACCTGCAATGATTTTTCAGTGTAACAAAACAGATGCTGCCCACGACTAACCTTGAACACCAAACGGGCTGGTACCCAACGTAGTCTGAATCGTTTCCCTTGATACCCATGAAAAAGAATAGGAATAACGAGTGACGGTGTGGCGAGTAAGGAGTAAAAAAGGTCCAGCTACATACCGATGCCTTTCCTCATAAGTACGTAACAGTTCGGAAATCAACGGAGGCCCTGCGGTCCCTGCGACAAAGATTATGAATGCCGACCGAATAATAAATAA
The DNA here is from genome assembly GCF_037126465.1 of Ornithodoros turicata. Taxonomy (NCBI): domain Eukaryota; kingdom Metazoa; phylum Arthropoda; class Arachnida; order Ixodida; family Argasidae; genus Ornithodoros; species Ornithodoros turicata. The sequence continues at coordinate 184,920,677 of NC_088201.1, forward strand.
AGAGAAGCATAAGGTTCAGTTACGCCCCGGTGCCTTTACACATAAGGCCGTTGTGGTGTGGAACTGCGAAACGCGAAAAATGACGCCACGCAAACCGCGCTGGCTCAACAACATGACTGAACACGGGCGCAAGCATGCGGCTACCGGAACACCGCCAACATAATCCTTCCGTTGACGAGAAGTTCATGAAGTACATACTTTTTCTTTCTTTTTCGTGGCCGAGAGCAGAATGTTCATAGGGGTTTCACAGTGCAGTTAGGCGGTTCAAGCAATCGGAGACTTAATAAACTCACATGTACCGCTTAAAAAAACTTTTCATGCTGCAGCGTTAAACTCACGAATCAGACGGTTCTCGAAGGCACACCGTCGGTGAAGCTCCTAATTTTTCTGAATCGCTTATTTGATCGGGTGCGTAGTGGGTAGAGATTTTAGAGTGTAGGGGGTTAGCGTCCACTTTTTCAAAGTACACGATGATGGCTCTAAAAGGTCAGTCGCATCTTCGCGCGTGACGCGATACTTACTTGACATACAGGCTTCCGCCGCCCCAGCCTAGAGAACTTGTGCGAGAGACCGACGAAAAAATCGCAGTCATCAAGCACCGTGTACCAAAATAGACACGACCACACAAAATTTCGTCTCCATGCATTAGATGTGCGCATTACAGAATAAACAACGCGATCTGCCAATGGCTATTTATAGTATCCGCCTAGGGGCGTACAGCCGGCATGAGTTTCTTTCGGTTTCCCCATCCCTATCGCCCCTAGGCATAAGCTGAACACAACCACTGGTAGAGCGCCATGATTAGAGCAGTATAGCATATAGGAAATGCATCAAGACGAATATTTTAATGCGTTAGCATTAGGAGCGTCAAACTGGAAAAAGCGCTATGTAAGTACGTGTATGGGTCCGTGTGTGAGGTAGTAAAACCTCAGCGAGGCAAAGGTATAAGTGGACATGTAGAGAGGATATAAGAGGGAGAGTCTAAATGGATATAAATCATTTGAAATAGATGTAGTCGAAGGCAAGTAAGAGTAAGTTGTCAGAGCCATTTAAGGTAATTAAAGGTAATTAGAGGCATTTAAAGCAAGAAAGTTGAGTTTAAAGGCAATGAATGTAAGATATATCTAATAAGGATGAATATTAAATGAAACTAAAGATCATCGAAGGTAACTACGGTTAATTAAATGTAATGAAATTAAATTCAAAATTATCTCAGGTAACCTGGGCTTGCTTTGTTGTCGTTGCGCCACTAAGCTCCCAATCATCATCATCATCAACCTGTGCTTGCCTTCGGTAATGAAATGGTAATTACAGGGTAATTCAAAGTAATTTTAGCTAATTAAAGGGACGGTCTCGTACAGCCGGGGCGATTCTGAAACTTAGCCAAAACTAGTTTCCCGAGTACTGTACACACACAAGTTGCATTCGGAATAACCAAGTACGTTTTTTCGAGGAATTTGTTGAAACGTGCTGTAAGAGCAGATGACGAAAGCTGCGCTTCTCTCATGCATACGTCACGTATGAGTTTGCCAGCGGGTGCGTCGTCGTTGTCATGGTAATTGTAACTTGCAGAAGCACCTTGGATTGAGTAATCCCCTTTGCTGTCGAAATGGGGACACTCAGGCATATACCTCCGCGAGCGGAGAATGTTGTCCGAGCATTGACTGTGGAGTCACCCATAATGTGGCGCACAATCGGATACGTGGAAGCTAAGTCACGTGTTTTCTTTTCGCAAGTATTTAATGCGGTTTTTAAATAAACACGTACTCCTTATCCATGTACGCCATCAGCACACTTCATTTGGAAGCATGATCAGTCTACAACGGGGAGTGTAATGGAAGCGCGCGTAATATATTTTTGGTCGGAGCTGTAATGCGACCGCGCGCGCTGATGGCTGGCGGCTTCATATTTGTGATTGTGGATGGGGTTGTTCTGCGACTTTTAACTTGCATTTGAAGATTAACATAGGTGTTCTGAACCACCATGCTTGCCACTACTTAGAATGCGCGTTTTTCACCTGGGAACTGAAAGAAAATGTACAAGAGTTGCCGCGGTGCCCAGTAACTTATGAAAGTCGTCTGCTCACGCCGATGCATTAGCGCGCGCAAAAGCAGACGATTTCCGTATACTATCACGGACTTACCCGCAGGGCGACGTGGCCATTCTTATTGTTCCCAACATAGATCGTGGCATGCTCTGCACTCTTTATCAATTTAATTCGGTTATTTAATAACTCTGGCGTGTTTTGTCGGGTAAATTAGCAGTATTCCATTTTCAACAAAGGGCAATCGAATGGTACACCTTATGAAAGGGGCAGGGGGTACGAGACCGTCCCTTTAAAGGTTCATTAAATGGACTTACACATGGTAATTGAAAGTGTCGAACGGCAAGTCAAGTATAGACTGGAGGTGGACAACAGGAAGTCAGGTTAGATCGGAAGTAAAGAACTGGACGTCGAGTTGGACCAGAAGTGGATATCGGGTGTGAGTTACAGACGGCAAGGGGACAACCGCAAGTCAAGTGACAAGAAGTGCACAACAGGACGTCGGGTTTAGAGCGCCACTGAACACCGGAAGTCAAGTATAGATGGGAAGTGGACAGCAAGAAGTCAGGTTAGACCGGAAGAGGACAAATGGAAGTCGAGACGGACTGGAAGTGGATACTGAAAGTCAGATAAGAAGTGGAAAATGGGAGCTCACGTAAGGCCGGGACTCGGCAACTGGAAGTCGGGTTTAGACTGGCAATCGGAAGCAACGTTAGAAAGTTGACACCCGCAAGTAGAGTTACACCGGAAGTGGACAACCGGAAGTCAGGTTAGAACTGAAGTGGAAAATCGAAAGTTGAGTTGGTCCGGAAAGTTAGACAAGAAGTTGACAACGGGAAGTCGGGTTTAGACCGTCAGTGAACACGCAGAAGTCCGGCTGAAACCGGAAAAGGCGCTTAATGCTAACGCATTTCTCTCACATTTGCCGTAAATCGTCACTTAATTTCAATACCTATTTGTGGTGGTATTTATTTTGCTATGCAGTGGCCTTCGACCACGATTTTTCGTACGTTTCTCTGGCACAAATTATTCACTGTATGGTAGCGAAAAATGGTATGTCAAGTAGATATAGCGTCACGCACGAGAATTTGACTGACCTTTAACGAGGAGTAGAGATACAGCGGTTAAACTTTCAGGTGAGTTTCTGTACACCGTTTAGCAGTCCCCACTGTATTTGGCTACTGAAATGGGCGATCCTTGGATGAAAGCATAAATCAAGAAGTTACCTGTAAAAAAAAACATTACGAGTCAAGTTACCGTGTGGAAAATGTGACGAAGTCAATAACAAAGTTCTTCAACCTGAAATGTTTCTCGCAGTTTTGAAGTTGCTTGAAAAAAAGAATAAGTTACTTCAAAGTTGCTTCGGACTAAAAATAGCTCTACACAGGTGCAGGGCGCGTGAGCATTTGAGTTCGACCTTGAGTTGCCTGCGGAGGAGTGCAACACGCTTCGGTCGTTTTCCTTTATGTCTAATGATTTGAAAGCTTTGCATCTTATTCCCTGAGGGCATACAATGGTTCAGCTTCATTTCAATGGCAGCTGTTCTCACTTCCTGAATAGAATAATGTCACTGATTGAATATCACGTTTCATAGCATCAAATGTCATGAAAGAACAGGAGAGGAAGCAACAAAATAGGTGGATGTTAGATAGAAGAGAATATGAAGTAACTTGGAACTGAGCTCATGTTACCTTGGCAAAGTTACACGGAAAAGAAATGAGTTCCTCTGCAAGTTATTACGGCACAAATGTACAGAGTAAAGTTACAAGTTATCAAAAAAGGAATTTAGTTACAGTAACGAGTTATCTCGAACACTGGGTGAAAGTGGCACTGTGATGGAGAAATGTGCAGCGAGCAACCAGAAAACATTTTGCCGCACATAATGTTGTCCCCCACCCCTGTAGTCCTGTTATTGTCCATGCACATTCGTTGTGCAGGCTCTTTGTCAGAGTGAGCTCTTCAGGAGCAGTTATAGCTAGTCATATCCAGCCGTCCGGTTCATGTAAGAAAGTCGATGACAAACCCCTGATGTTCAAAGCGAGTATTTTTCGAGCGCATAAATGCGTCGAACCTGCTGCAGTTCGTTCTCCAGTCGCCTCGAAATCCATGTGTCCTACAAGATTGTGGTGCTAGTTGTTCAAGCAGGCTAAATAACAGTTGGCATCAATAGTATGGGATGGACCCTCATAGTGCACAACGCTCAACTGTCCTGAACACAATTTAATTAGCAATTTGAGCTAATTCGAACCCCCACATTAATCAGCGCCCTCTAGGGAGCCACCACACTAATTGGGGAGCATCTAACTCGTGTCCAGACCAGCTGAGCGTTGTGCACTACGAGAGTCCATCCCATACTACTGGCATCCGTCCTCCCGGTCACCAATCAACTGTCCCCTCACAGGCCACGGGGACGTCCGCCTTCGTTCGAAGTAAATTGTGCAGGCGGAGCTGAGCCTTTCTTCCCAATCCCTGGAGAACCTATCTTTTTTCAATCTCCTACGAGCTCCTTAACAAGATATTGACTGTGAAACGGAATCTTTTTCTATGGACTTTTCACCACTTGCAAAACATAGGCGACGTCGATTAAGTGGTTATTAAATCAAGGGTAGTGACCGAATTCCACCGTATTGGCCCTTACCCCTCAGTTGCCGTATGGTGAGCGACTACAATCGAACTCTTCGTATTCACAAAATATGCGATGATTTGAGGCCCGTTGTTCCCAGGGAGGTTCACTGTGCCTGCGCTAAGCAAAGGCAGATTCGACGGTTTGACTGCACACCGGTAGCGTTGAGATGAGAGTCATTTTGACTTCAGTGATATGTTTAAACAGCCACTATGGACTAAACCTCGAGTCTTAAGAATCCTACAGAATTTGTGTCATTGTAATCTGCGTCTCTCACGCTGTATTCTCCCAAATATTGTTTCTCTGTCTGATGCGGAAGTATCATAAAATAAATTCCGACTTTAGAAATGTAAAAGGGACACCTTGTGCTGTCCAATCTGCCATGCGTCTGCAATATTGCGCCGCAGAAGTAGATTTCCACTCCTTACCACCAGTGCTGGCCAACTTACGGCACAAAAGCGCTCTTGCTAGGAGAGACACGTCAGAGCGCCCGGGGACGCCACATCCGATCCTATGAAGTTTTTGCAGGTCCTTTCGAAGGTGGAAACGCGTAATGTTCATTCACGGTATGTATATTTATATTCTGCGTACTGGGTCTTTGTACGTGGTTGAGTTTCATTGCAAAAAATATTTTCGTGTGAAGTGCGTCGTGACACTTGAACTTCTCCCATGGCGTTTTTTCTTTCTTTTTTTTTGTCATGGTCGTGTGTTGCAAGGTTCGTTTGGTAATATACCGTGTATGTAATGCCGAACAGCGGTCTGTGCTCAAGACCCCGAGGCCATAGGCGCTATGGGTCCTTGCCTGGAGTGCACCAGGGTAGGGGCCGTCGTAGGGGGCTGGAGGGTTGGTCGAGGGGCGTTGTGACTTCTGAAGACGAAAGCAGTAGTGGTAAGTTCTGGCTGAATAAAGATGTTGCGAAGAGACAGACAGGGTACGCAACTGCTCGGCAGGAGAACCAGAGCTCGGTTGAGCTCGGTTGAGCTCTCATTCCTTGCGCGCCTCGGCGCTAGAGTGGCGCTGACGATCTCAGCAAACCACAGATATTCCAGCGATATCCCAGTAACATCCCGGTGTGGATGTTCGCATGTGAGACGTCAAGGACCCCCGGACTGGGTGTACCTCAGATCCCAGGGATTCGCCCAGAGAGCCCGTAGACATTTTTCCTACATCCATAGGACTAGCAAAAGACCCACTTTTGTATGTTTCAAGAACGTCCTATCAATATCGCGACGGGATATTTGGACATTCAGAGGATATCCCCGTTTGCATGCTTCGTCTTAATATTGTTTGGAATATTTATAGGGGTTTATGCTGACATGCAAGATAACGATAACGATAAACGATGCTTTATTGCAACTTCCACATAAAGAATACAACCAGGGGGAAGCCAAAAAGCAGCACGAGGCTGCTTGACAAGGGCATTACCCCTTTAATATAATCGTCGCGACGGCATGCAGCAAATGAACAAATCATCTATGTGGTGTCATATATGGAACGCTATTTTAAAACCAACCTTTAAACTACCTAATCTTTAAACATAACCTTTAAAACTAACACAAAATGACAAAATACTACAATGTGTGCAGTTCGGTATGTACAATACTGCACAATACTACACAATACAATATGTACAATACTACATTGTGTATAAAATAACAAGAAAATGAGCTGCTATCCCGAAGTATCAAATTAAATAAACAACGATCTTAAGGAAGAAAAGGAGAGGTCATTGATATATACCTTCTGGGTATGAAAACTGTTCACACCGTACGGAAGGGTATAAGACAGGGACTGATGGCCGTAGTTGGTCCTAAACCTGGGTATTGTCCATTTGTCACAGTGACGAGTACGTTGTGACAAGTGTCGTAACGCAAACAAGGATAACATGTAATTATTATTTTGTCGTGTGGCAACTAGAGAAGACTTGAACATATGATAGTTATACATACTTGTTATCTTCATTATCTTGAAAGTGGTAAACTGTGTGTGTGCATCGTAAGGTACATCGGCATTTATACGCACTGCCCGTTTCTGTAGGGTCAGTAAACTAGTTATGTCTCTCTGCGTTCCTGTGCCCCAGACTAAAAGGCAATAGCGCAAGACCGAAGAAATTGGTGAATTGTACACAAGTAATTTCACCCTCAAAGACATGACGCAGACGGTCTACGTAGACGGTCTTCACCTACAACGCAACAAGAAACGCTGTACCACATCTTTTTTGTACCACACACATTTTTTTTCAGTGTATCGCATAACATTTTCTAACGTAGTTAGGGGTGCACAAACTCAAAACCTGTCACGCTCACCTTTTCACTGTCCGCTCGGAACGAGAATTGCCCGGTTCCCCATTCACTTCCCGTTCCCGTCCTCTTTTTGTTGCGATAAAACGTAACTATAAAACAACTAATATTGCTTCACGTAAGCATTTTAAAAATACAGAAGAAGGAATGCGCGAACGTTTGTTAGGCCTAAAGTTTCGGATTACAAGCATCATCTGCCTAGTTCTCTTTCTCTCTCTCTCACACACACACAAATTCCTAGTTTGTTTTGCGCACAACCGCGAGAAGAACATTTACATTGTTTGCTGCAGGAGTCATTCTTGTTTTGCACAAACGGAGACGGATCCTTCGAGAAGCACAAGCACGAGCACCAATGTATGCACATCTTACCATCGTACATCCCGCTCCAAAGCGGCGTGGATTGTGGTGAATGGGATTGCGCTTCGCGGCCGTGGTTGTTCCTCCCATAAGGGGGTAGCATGCGCCCCCTTGCCAAATAAAGTGTTAGGTAAGCGGTGGAAACTGATATTTTTTGTGCACTCTTATGTAACAAACCTACCAACACACTTTGCGATCACGTAATCGACGTATATGGCACTATCGACGTCTTCATAGTACACAAGCAAACCGGAATGAACCGAAGGTTTTAGTGGTTAAGTGCAAATGGGACTTTTACGAGCGAAGAATGGATTACGGGGGCCATCTTCAGTCATTTTGTGTACAAAACTCTCAGACCACAGAATAGTCCACAAATATCTATGTTCCAACACATAATTTTATCACCACTGCTGCACATGTACTCACGCATAACACTAGGATTAAAGGGACCGAAAAGTGAATATAAACCTATCGAAACTTTACGTTCAGCAAAAAGCTTGAACCTTCAAAAGTTCAAATATCAAAATACTCCGCTGAAATCGCTGTAGTTTTTCTGTAATCAAATTTTCCATAATTGCATGTCCAGGGACCAAGTAGGAAACCGGGCAGTCTGTCAACAATTGCATAACCCTGCGCCATCTGTCGAGGACGCATGTAATACGCGCACTTCTGGGCGCTAATCCGGCGAAAACGAAAATGGCAGTGGGCATTTGTGACCAATTTCTACGTCGAGAATGTCGAGCCTCTTGAGCATGAGTGCGCTCACACAGAACTGTGGTTTGTGCGTTAGCGTGCTGGAAAGTGTGTTCTTCGCAGCAGAAGATTCCTCGTCCAGAGATTAATCGGAGTCACATTCGTCCTCAGCAGTAGCTCACCGTGCCGTGAACATGGACTGCTTTGTGAAATTTCCATGTATCAGAGAGAAGCATTTGTGTAAGCCGAAACAAGCGCTGTTTTTTCGTCGTGCAGGTGTTCATGTGTGAAATGCAAACCGACGGATAATACGGATGGATACTACGGTTTTGGCTGCCGAGAGGTAGAGAATGCGTGTGAAAAGCAGACAGACAATTGCATCAGAACTAACGAATATTTCGAAATACTGTGCCTTGACACCGAAGTACTGGAAGTGTATTTTACATACATCCGAGAAACCGAAGAGCATGACAACATACACGGCAGCGCCTTCTGGTCTTTACCCGCTACTTGAACGGCAAACTGGACGGAAAACCCTTATTTCTGCAGGAAATTCCGTTATACCACCTGTCGGCCATTCACAAGATAGATATGGGGTGCTCCGAGAAAATACAATAGAAAGTACTCCACTGGATCTCGATCGGCGTCATGCATGCTATTAGAGATGCTTTCCCATCAGTGCGCTGACTTGTAGAAATGGTGATGTCAGCATATTTTCATTTCTTGTTTGCTGCAGGTTTTCCTCATTGCTTTTTCTTTGCTGTCACAGCATATTATAATTACTAGTTTGTTCCTGGAGGGTTAAGTAACCTGTGGGCATAGATGTATTTGTAGGTTATACTGAATTGTATATGTGAGGAGTAAGTAAGATAATTTTCATCAGTGTCATTCAGCTGAACTGTGTTCGTAAAACCTTTTAGTACTTCTTAGTGACTACGTTTCCAAATGTCAATTAATATTTGAACCAAGATTGCGATTTAACACTAATTTAACTCTGTTTGCTAAACGGAGTAGTACTTGTAGATGATTCATTATTACGTCATCAACTAATATTTGTAAAGAAGGACTTGAAGGCTGACTTCAAGTATTATTAACCCTTGATCTCGGTTCAAAGTTAACCATTCACCATAGGTGTGCATAGTACTCCAAAATGGCTAAATAATTTATAGCATAAATTCTCTGTTACTGTAATTGAGATGTACTTTTGTAAAGTACTTTTGACAGCCCTGCAAATTGAAACTGGCTTCAGTGTACACTACAAATGCATCGCAACATTTAATTGAAATATAATATAAGAGCAGAAGCAACATTTCGTCACAACTCAAACTATATCTTTCTTAACGAGAGGATAGAGAGGTAGCAAGCGAGCTGGTGGTATAGATCCATAGCTTAAAAACCCGAGACTAGGAGACAAAAAAACGACAAACACAGACAAGGTCTCATCTTTCTTTATTGTCCAGGGATTTAGGAAACAGAGTAAGACTTCCTGCCCTCTGATGTTTTGACGTACTTGATAGAGTTGTAAAACCTGCAACAAAATAAACAAGAGAAGTATAAACAGTTTCGTCTTTCCCTTTTGAATTTAACAAGCTAGTTATATTTTACCATTTGTGCACTTTTGTGTTCTCTGCTGGTGAAAAGATTACAGGGACAATAATGCTGCAGATCCAACAGTGACCTGTCATCTTGATGAAGATAAGAACTTTTCTTCATGCATGCTAAGTGAGACGAAAGAAAAGTACAATAAAGGTTGTACAAAAACAGCCAACCTCTGTCGACTAAAATTTTATATATGTGGATGTTACCACATCGTGTAGTTTCCATCCAAAAGTAGGACTAGGCAATGTTGTTTGGTTGTTGTTGGTGGGTTATTGGCATGTTGATGTGCTATACCGTTATGGCACATCAATATAGATTGAGGCAAACACAGTAGACAGCGTGATGGCTGCAAACTCTCAAGTGAAGATTTATTCAACAGAACAAGAACCTGAAAGCATGAGTAGAAAAGGCAGCGCCCATGCAATTCATGGAGATTCATGCATAACTGCTTTCAGCTATTTCTGTCATGTCAACTTGAGTGCCTGGATCACACAACACCTAGTAGTCTTGCGCCACTTCAACACTGGAAGGCCCCTAAAATTAAATTTGTTGATGTTGACAATGTTGAGTACGGGACAAGTAGGATAACATAAGTTAATTGGAATACGTCATCGTTATATTGTAATTTATACATGTGTGACGCCTGTACATACCTATGAGATGTGTTAACTCGTCACCTCGGTGAAGCAAAATCACTGGTTACTGAACGGCAGTTTGCTTCGGACACCTTCGCAATTCGCCGTCTACGGCATCTTCTTCGTAGTCATCGGCAGCAAAATAAGCTCAGCACACACGACACGACTGCTGCATCTAATAGCCGAGTGTTTCGAACCACATTCGTTCTCTCCTCTTGTGGCACAAAACGAAGATGAACGACCATGATTTTAGCATCCCCGAACACCAAAACTACACCAGGCATATGTAGGTATCCTGAATACGTGACACAGGAGCCACGAACATCCACTTCCACTTACTATTTCGCGCGACCAGCATGACCACCTACGTCGTAAACAATAAACACGATAACACAGACGGCCTTGCAGATGGCGCGGTGGATCGTAGCTCGTAGCGGCGAAGTATGGAAGTGAGCGTCATTTTTAAAATGTCGTTTAGTTGTAAGATCCTGTGCGTCAACTTTGTTCTCTATAAAATTAGCTCTCACGTGGTAAGGATTGACCAATCTCTGGGAGCCCTAGACCGGAAACCGCTGAAACCCAAGTTTCTCTTTTTCGCCGTTTGTTTGCAGCACCGTCCATGTTCTGGCAATGTTCAAAATATTTATACGTAAAAAATATGCCGAATTGAGAAGAAATGCTTTCTGTGTCTTATCAAACAATCATGTTGTGCACGACAGTGGGCAAAAATATGAGGGTTATTTTTCACTTTTGGGTCCCTTTAAGGAAAAAATTCACTGTACGTAATGCAAAATAAACAATTCTTATTCACAGTCAGAGATGTCACGGGATTTTCATAGGACGTTGAAAGTTTGGAACGCCTTCGACGTATTTGGGATCATAATATGGACGTCCCCTAGACGTGCGGGCAATATTGCGATATTCGAGACGTTCACGACCTATTCTGGACACCCATGGGATATTAGTGGTTTGCTGGGATATTGCCGCTACAGTGCCCCCCACCCCTAACAATTGCCTGGTGGACAGCAACGAGTGATATCCCGTAGTGTGGGGGACTAGGTGACGTGACGGGTTGTAGCCATTGGAGGAGGGGGGTCAAAAGTGCGGAGAGAAACAGCAAGGACAGGCATCGAGTAGGTGAGTTCGTCCCTTACGAAAACAATTATGGCCAACCTATACCATGTCTACAGACAAAGTGTCTATTGGATATATATCCTGTCTGTTTGAAGTCTATAGACATCTTTTCGACTACCGTTTATCCTTTTCTTTGGTCAGTTTATGGGAGATTGGCACAGACAGACTATAGCCAACCTGCTATAAAAAGGAAATGGATATCCTCCGTTGTCTGTCTATTAACTTTCTATAGACTGGCAATACACGAGCCACGGGTCCACCATGCCCTTTCTGCCATCATCATATGAACCCTATGCGGATTCATTAACTATGATATGTTGAATCCGAATGTGGAATTCTGTTGAGTTCCTGTTGTGTGAAAGTGTATTGATGTTTTTTACCTGTATTGAGAAGCAATACGTGGCCATCATTGGCACTCATTGACCAGCATTGATAGTCCTTGAAATTGTGGGAGGGTCGAATTGAAGCTGGTCGGAGTGCGTAGAGACGTAGTCCGAAGTAGCGATGGGTGGGTCGTCAGCGCGGGAAGACACGAGCTCAGCGGGAAGTCGGAGGGTGGTTCCATGAACCATCTCAGCGGCAGTGCAGCCCAAATCGGGCTTAAAGGCCGTGCGAAAGCCAAGCAAAGCAACTGGCTGTACCTAGGGGCAAGGCGTTTGCGGTGAAGCGCGGAGGGCTAGCTTGAGCTGGCGGTGCAGTCTTTCTACAAGGGCGTTGGACGCGGGGTAGTACGAGGTCCTCCGGATTCACTTAGCACCAAATATGTTGGTAATAATGATTTCCCAAGAACTTCACTGCCGGGGGGGGGGGGGGGTGCCCTGCTTTCAAGGGGGTGTTACACTTGGTGAAGGTTCCACTTCAAGATTTTTTCTTAGACACGGAAAGAATCGTGGCACAATGGTGACATCCCTGTACAGATTTCCCGTTTTATTGGTATATGTGAATACGTTAGAACACACTACATTAGAATACAGATTCATAATGATCGGCATTTCAACATTACGATGCATAATCAAATTGCAAATTGTTCTTGATGATCCACATTGAGTTTGCGTGGCCGCACGCATTTTTGCACGCATATGCGTGCAATATATGCATTGAACAGCCACTTTCAAATGATTTTGGACAAATGCATGGTACGATCATCTGCATGACTGTGGTCCTACAGCCCAAGTTTGAGAGTGGAGGATGTAATTCGATGAGTCGGACTCTCTACCAGAACGTGTTAGTGGCTGAGCTGGGTGGGGTCACCTGAGAAATTTCAGTGGGGGGGGGGGGGTCGAAAAATGTAGGGGGTGTACGGAAATCATTGGTTGGTAGGGGCAGTGAACAGCGACAACACACCACTCCACAATCAACTGGTTTATTTCTGGAAAAACAGAAAAGGAAGGTTGAACGTCGGGATTGGGGGTTTTGAGACGACCTGATTAAGAAGGAACTTTACACCTAGTGGTGATCTTTTCCTGCTGTCCTTGTCTGCCATAGCTCCGTAGTGAAGAAGTCTGGCATTGAGCACTCCTCAATGCCATAGTGCAAGCCAGTGAATTATAAAGAGGGAAAAAAAAAGTCATTAAAAAATAAGTAAATGACGCTAGACGTGTTTGAAGTTCATACTTACAAATTAAGGTGGCTTCTATGGCTGCAGGTCATTTCGTGGCAACACGGCCAGGGCGGATTCGAACTCTCGTCCTCTGTCGGTCGTAATGATCAGCGGTACGCCAAAAAACAATCCAGGTGCTGACGAGAGCAAGCGCATAGTTGAGGCTATGGAATCGGGGAGGGGGACGGCTTCTGGCCAGCTCGTATAACGATCGACGATGGTAAGAGGGTAATGTACACCTGAGAAAGCGGCAGGGCGCCCACAAGATCGCTGTTGATGTGGTCAAAGCGGGAATCAGGTGGTAGAAAATTCGAAGGGGCCAGGCGTGTATGTCGCTGAGTCTCGTTGCGCTGGCACTGTTGACAACCGCGCACCCAGTGCTTGATGTTAGCATTCATTTTGGGCCTGACGTATCGTGGCCCGATAAGCTTCTGTGTTTCGCGGACACAAGGGTGGGACAATGAGTGGAGGTTCAGGATGAGATGTCGGCGAAGCGTGAGAGGGACGAAAGACCGTGTGCGACCTTGAGAGGTGTCACAGGCAAGAGATGTTTAGGCGCTCGGGAGTAAGACATCTTCCATTTTTAAAGCAGACGTGAGAGTGTTTCGAAAGGACGCTAGGTCCTCCGCTAGGTGCTTCAGTCGACTGCGCTTCGGCCAAGGCGTCCAAGGAAAGGATGGTAATGGTAGGTTCAGAAATGGAATGGATCCGGCTGAGGGCATCTGGCACGGGATTTTTGGCGCCGCTCATATGCTGGTTGTTATTCGCGAACTCTGAGATGAAAGACAGTTGCCGAATTTCGCGACGGGAATAACCCAACGCGGATGACGACAAGGCGTACGTCAGCGGCTTGTAGTTAGTGCACACTGTGAACGTATGTCCCTCGAGAAAATAACGGAAGTGCTTGATGGCAAGGAAAATGGCGAGGAGCTCATGTCCTGTGCAAACCAGGTAGCGGGGTTACGATCGCGATATGGAGGCAGTTTTACCGCAACGGCACAAAGAGAAGGAGCGACAGGCTGAGCTTCGGCAGAGGGGCTGTCTCCGTGGGGCATTATTCTGGTAGATCGAACATACGGGTCACCACTGTTGCAAACACACAGACAGGGTACGCAACTGCTCGGCGGGAGAACCAGAGCTCGATTGAGCTCGGGAGATTTTATTCCTGGCTCCCCTCGGCGCTATAGTGGCGCTGACGATACTGCCGCTACAAAGAGTAAGACAGTAGTAGTGGCTCCGACTGGGGCCCCTTAAATCTTAACAGTGCGACTGGCACCGGATGGCAAAGTGAAGATGGTTTGTCGTGGGTAGTGTCGTCAAATAAGTGGCCGGGAAGGATCTATGTGTCCCGAAAACAAGATCAGCAGGGTAGAGCGGAAACCGCTTTAGCAGCGGCACGGAGACCCAGAAGAACTAACGGCAACCACTTGGCTCAATGCATTAGGCCGTCGGTGGAGCGCAGGACACGTTGCAGCATGCGGTGGAAGTTACGATACAACGCTGTGCTCAGGAGGTAGCACGCACCAAGGAATAGGAAAATACCGACAAACGGTGTGGACGTGTAGTGAAGATGACACTGCTATCGCTGTCACTCCTTGCACATTGCGTGCGAAACGGCGTGTTTTTATTTTTGCGTTATCATATTCGTTTAGTTTATGAACGTACGCATATGCAAAAATACTGATCTACTAACTATTGAAGTAAAGTTATTAACTTTACTTCACTTACACAGCTTTACCTATGTTAAAAAAAAACTACTTTTTTCGTTGATGGGTAGAAATCCAGCGAACCGGTAGAGATGTAGGAAGGGAGTTGCCTCAGGACAGAAGCCGCCGATATTTCGAACAGAGACTGTGCTTCTTCTGGGCACCGTCCTCATCATTGGCATGGTATTTAAACGGTTAGGTGTGACGTGTTTAAAGGTCCATGCGAATTGTGGGTCAACAGCCCGAAGGGAAGAAAGGGTCCGTACGGGCTTTCTGCTCTCTTTATTGCATGCCACAACTTTGTATTACAAATATATAATAAAAAAAAACTTTGCTCGTTCTGGAATTTTCCCCACGTAACCACTAACCTCCTTATCTTTCGCTATGCTTGCCAATTCTTGCCTGTTGTCCCGTTTCGTCCACGTGTTCGTGAACCTTCCATTTTTCTGTAACCGGTCTATAGCCTAGATCACTACGTTCACATAATCCCCACCACACTCTAACAAAGCAGCCATTCACTCCAGCCGTAGAAGCCCGTACGGACCCTTTCTTCCCTCCGGGCTCTTGACCCACAATTCGCATGAACCTTTAAACACGTCACACTTAATCCTTTAAATACCATGCCAATCATGAGGACGGTGCCCAGAAGAAGAACAGTCTCTGTTCGAAATATCGGCGGCTTCTGTCCTGAGGCAACTCCCTTCCTACTTTTTTCGTTGCTTTTCTGGTACTGTAAAACACAGTCATATTCTGGGCTTGAAGGTACGCCCTGATTGTGTCCTCCCACATTGCCCTGCTCAGTGGGGGCGACAGCCGAAAAAGAATGCTGTCGAGTACCACCGCAGCCGGTGGGGACAGCTGTTTTAGAGCAGTGGAGTGTTTCAGAAGAGGGACCACTTACAAACGCAGCTGGAGTGGGCCTGCTGTTGTCTATTATACGACAGTAGTCATTTTCGATAGTATCCTTCTTTATTGTATTCCCAATTCTTATAAAATGTTTTCCCGGAGCACTTGTACAGCAACACGCTTCCAGTAATGGCAGCTATTGTGCATTCAAATGCTGTCAACCTCCGCTATAAGCGAAAACACTATACGTTAGTAATTATTCTTCATAATAACAGATGCAAATTTCGGGGAATATTATAACTAACCGTGCCGTCTTTTCGATGATGTTTTTCAGAACACCACAGCGTTCAAAGAGACACTGCTGACTTGCCTAGAACGAGGCCTCAGACTTGTGGAAACCATGCATCCAGTAAGTGCAGTGTACTGGGATTCCAGAGTACTTCTAAACTGTGTTTTGTGTTTGTACTCATAGTAGTTCGTACGACTCTTACGCTAAGACCACACTCTCGTCCCTGGGATATCCGATGGTTATCGTACAGGGACAGACAGGACGTCCGCCGGAGGGCGAAATCGGTCCTCAGGGCATCTCCCATGTGTTAAAATGGGACTCACAGATGACATCACGACATCCTTGTGATTGTCCCTAGGTGGCCATCAAGGACCGATGTAGGAGAGTGAGATGACACAGCAGGGACGTAATCTAGCATCGCTTTGTTGTACCTTATTTGTTTTCGTCGGAAACCACACGCAGTCTTGACAGCTTATGTTTCACTGATTGATTACTGTGTATTCATATTGACAAACTGCCGCATAAAGTGTAGTACTTTCCATAACGGAAATGAGCGCGGTGATTTAAAAAGAAGACAGACAGAAGGGTGAGTTTGAGCGCGGTCATCGTTTGAGAGGGGTAGATGAGCGTGCTGCAAGCTACATACTGCGGTAGTTTCGGTATTGCTTCTCACGATAGTGCCTGTGAAGTGAGTTCGAAACAACTGCAGTGTTCTGCGACACCACGCCACTGAAAGATTGTGAGAGAGCTGGTAGCTCTCAGGTATTATTGGGGACAGAAGAATTGACAGTCAGGGACAATCATTGTGGAAACACGATACTGTGTTGCCCGTATTCAAAAGCGAAGAAGCATTACATATCTTCTAAACGCATTAATTGTTACGGAACATAGCTGTGATGATATTAAATATCAGACGTGACCAGATGACAGCTTCCATACACAGTATTTCAGTCACGTGGTGTTGGAGAGCACTGCAGTGAAATCCAACGGACTTCGTGGGCACGTTAAAGAGAAGCGAGTTCCGAGCAGCACACTCATCCAAGCCTCTCTCAGCAAAAAACTCTACCGCTTCCGAAGACCGCTTGGGTGCCGCACAAGAGAAAAGCCGCACCAGAGGAAAAGTATGGAGCTAGTGTATTCCGTTAACTTTTGTCGGGAAATGTAGAACACAGCAAACAGTAGGCATAAGTAAAGCTAAAAGAACTACACCCTGTAAATGTGACAGAAGTTCACAAGTTCAGAAGATGCCGCATACGTAACAATACACCAAATAAAAAATTTCACAAAAAACACAGTAGAAAAGAAAACAGGGTTGACACTGTTAAGTTTCATTTTGTGTTTGGTACCTCTTGGTAGTGTTATTTCCTTCTAGCCAAACTTGTGCCAAACTTGTGCCAAACTTGAGCCAAACTTGAGCCAAACTTGTTAGCCAAACTTGTGCAGCTTAACGAATTTTTTTTTTTTTTTGTTAAAAACGAACTTTACCTAATAGCCCGCTCCTAGCCAACCACAATCCCGAATGACAAAGTTCTCACCCCTGATTTGTTGAAAACCGGAGGCACTGCCTTTTTTGTACCCATTATGAAATTTATAAGTGGCGTACGCCTCCCTTGTTCAACATCTCACGGGCGTGAACGATGTCATTCGAGATGATGGCACTGGTAGCAGTATGCTTTGCATCACTTACATCATTACTTCATTACATCGCTCGTGAACGAACCATGTACAACCGGGCTCGGTTATCTTCTGTCTTAG
Organism: Ornithodoros turicata; assembly: GCF_037126465.1. NCBI lineage: Eukaryota > Metazoa > Arthropoda > Arachnida > Ixodida > Argasidae > Ornithodoros > Ornithodoros turicata. The sequence continues at coordinate 184,938,259 of NC_088201.1, forward strand.
AAATCACGTTGAGTACTTTTTGTTTCAAACTGTTCAGCACTCTCTTACGTTGAACAATAAGTTTCCTCGACCTCCCCTGCGACGGGTGATTGGAGGAACTATTGAGGACTCACAGTTCTCATCACTTTCAATCAACATGTTTACTATCTTGATCTTTACACTCTTGATCTTGATGTTTACCCACTTAACCTCATCTTGGTCCTGGTATCAAGACGCACGACACTCGTGTTGATCGCGTTGCGTACTCATAGCGTTAGCCGAAATCCTAAAGAGTTTTTTTCTGCAGTCCGACGATCTTTCATGTACACATAGCTTTTACCCTTAACTTTCGGCGTCACTGCACATTTCATAGGCTCACCTTGAAACATAGCACTGCACAACGGAATGTGAACGGTCACACTGGCGAACGGTTGATGATGATGACGTGCGCTATTGTCCATGCTCATGGAGCTTTCTGCCATTGCGCGGTGGCGCAAGTTAATGCAGCAGACGACGCTCAGCAGTGAATGGCGGGCAACGTTTCTTGCTTTTTGGTCCCAGGGAATCTAGCTCACATTACGGTTGGTACTGTCGCAGTTCTATGCACGTTATTTTATGGAGCTATTATGTAAATGAAAGTGGTCTAATATTAGTCGCAGGATGCCAATGAAAATATAGCTGCTAAGATCCCGCATCAAAATGTTGCGCTATGTAATTTTACGCATGTAGTTATTAGTTGCGACCAGAGTGCACCACACCTTCGTTGTTATGCAAGCTAATTGGCTGTTTCACAACACGTCCGATAATATACAGGGTGTTACCCTATAAAAGTCTACCCGTGCCGCCATGCCGTACTCGCCAATTACTCAATGCAGGTGGCACATTGTGCGATCTTCATATAAAGCTCATAAGGACATTTAATCTTGGTGAATTTCGAAGTGATTAAGCGCCGCAACACGAAGTTATAACTCAAAACGTGAAATTCCCGTAGTCAAAACAATCAAGATGGCGGCGTTGAGAAGAGCATTTGCCATGCTGCTCCCCAGACGACGACGTGTCGCATATCCTGCCAGCCGGATGGAACTGCAGTTTTCATTTCGCTTTCGTGTAACTGTCGTATTTTGCACAGAAGTAAGCAACGTGAGGTACGAAAAATGCCGACGTACTCAGCAGACGACACCCAAAAGGGATGTCGTCTGCTTACTGAGAGGCGCCATCTTGGCTGTTTTGCCTACGGGAACCTCACGTTTTGCGCTATAACTTTGCGTAACGGTGCTCAATCACTTCGATATTTGCCATGGATGAATGTCCTTATGAAGTTTATACGTAGACAACACATTGTACCGCCTGCATTGAGTAATTGGCGAGCACGGCATGCCGACGCGGGTAGACTTTTATAGGGTAACACCCTGTACATCCACAAAGCGTCCAGGGGGCATCCAGCTTGCAACGTCAGCACTGGATGAATTCCGGATATTTATGTATATCTTGAGACATCCACCATGAATCTGGACTTTATGACCAAGCGGGGATGTCCTGGGGAAGTTGATGGTTGTCTGGGAACTTCTCGAAGATCGCGCAACATCCATCGGTGCTTCGATCTTCGAGCTCTTCCTGCAGCGCCTTCCATCGAACGTTCGGATGATCTTGATCATCCGAACGTTCGATGATGTTGAACGTCTGAATGATGTTGACGCCTTGGCGTAGCTTGCTGGCAAGATTACGGAGAACATAAGCCTCATGCCACCTTCAGTTTTGTCATCCGTGTCCACTGAACAATCCGAGCTGACGAGACACAGAGCGCATTTGGAGAAGTTGACCGACCTCGTTTCGTCTAGCCTGCGGCTTCCTCGTTCCCGCAGTCCCAGCCCCCCACGTCCTCGCAGACGGCATCCGTCATCCCACCGCCGTCACAGCCGTTCAAGGTCGTCAAACCAAAACAGCACGCTTTGCTGGTATCACGAAACATTTGGAGACCGCGTTCGTAACTGCATCCAGCCGTGCTCATTTTCGGGAAACCGCTCAGCCAACAATTGAAGGCGATAAGCTCTGTTGGCACTTCGTCTCGTCGCCCATCTCTCTTTTTCGTCATGGACCGGCGTACTGGTGTTCGGTATCTTGTAGACAGCGGTGCCGAGGTTAGCCTGGTCCCAAAATAGCAGAGCCACACGAAGCGGCCGTCTTCCACCAGCTCCCTTGAAGCTGCCAATGGAACGTCAATCTCCACATTGGCAAGCATCTGGAAAGCGTCTGAGTGTTTGCGGCGAAAGTTTCGGTCGGTGTTCGTTGTTTCTCAAGTTACACATGTCATTATTGGTGCCGACTTTCTCTCCCACTTTGGACTACTGGTCGACATGAGCAAGCGGCATCTCTTCGACTCCTGGACAAGCCTCACTGTACACAGCTCTCCTTCTCCACCATCGTTTTTGAGCCCTATGTTCGCACGTCCCAGTCCAAGATCCGATTTTCAAGTTGTTATCTGAAGCTGCCCCAACCAGTCACCATCACCAACGGGTTACTTGAACGATTCCATCGTCAGCTGAAGACTTCTCTCTGTACCCACGACACCACTCGTTGGACAGAAGGTCGTCCTGTGGTTCTTGCCATACGTTCCTCCCTGAAAACTGACCTGCACTGCTCCTCTGCGGTACTGGTTTACGGCACCACACTTCGGTTGCCTGGACAGTTCGTGCACGCTACTCTTCCTGCCTCCAGCGCAGATGTTCCAGACACTCAGCAGTATGTTCAGAAGCAAGCAGAATATCACACCAGTGTGTTCATTAGCCCATACTGGCTCATATTTTGATTCGATGTCAGGGGTTGCACAGTAACATGTCCAGCACGTTGAATATAAAATATATCAAAAATACCTAGATGTGCATGACAACTGTGCAAGATGGAGCAGCGGTTTCCAACTTCTTGACATTACGTCTGTCTTATTTTTGCTCATGTTACACCGGTGTGTTCATGATCCCATACTGGCTCAGATTTTGATTCGATGTCAGGGGTGCACGCTAACATGTGCAGCACGTTGAATATAAAAGATGTGGAAATGTTCAAAACATTTCAAGAATATCAAAAATACCTAGATGTGCGTGACAAATGTGCAAGATGGAACAGCGGTGTGTGCTCTTGTGGCAGGAGGTTTCCAACTCGTTGACATGTCGTGTGCCTTATTTTTGATCGTGTTTCACCGCTGTGTTCAGAAGTCCATACTGGCTCAGATTTAGATTCGCTGTCAGCAGTTGCAAGCTAACATGTCCAGCACGTTGATTAAAAAGGTTGCAGAGGTTGAGTGTTTATATATTCATCAGTTTTTCTCTTTTATGTAATGTATGTCCACAGCACTGACCAATTTTGTTAAAATAGGGTATGTGTTATCGCGTAGTCATAATTATGTTCAAGCAGCAAGCTCAGAGCAGCCTGTAGTCCTGTCCTGTCAACATGGTCGTGTTGTCTTTTGCTGCTTGAACGTCATTATAACCACAACACTGATTTGCGGATGTAACTTACATATTTACATTATATAGCTTTTTTCACATCAGCAATGTACAGGGAAAAATTAATCAGAGCTGAGAAGCCTGCCAATTTGAGTTCCACTCTGAGGAGTGCCGCTCTGCTCAGTTAGTGTTAGCTTCTGAATGGGTACAAAACAATATTATTGAACATAGCTTTGCGATACGCTGCTCCTGATGGGATCATACTTTGGAGAGACTATGTGCAAAGCAAATTGACACACCCTGCTGGATCAATCACTTTCCTCTTGCAATACTACCGCTCTATGCGGGATTGCCGTTTCGTGCGGAGCTCACCATTTCCGTACACATCACTTTTGGTGTCTCATCAACAAAGTAATATCTACCTTTCAACACTGCGTATCCAGTTCTTGGCCATCGTTGCCGCTGGCACTTGACCGCGTGACGATCGACTGCTTTTAGTTTGAGCTGCGTCCGGTACCGTCCCATATCGTGCTTGCAGAACGTCTCTTACCTGATATGCATCGTGAACGAAACGTGAGGAGTACACGCGCGTGGCAGTCAGACCTTTTGTTGAAGATGCTTCGAGTATCTGACTCACGACGGCTGCTTTTGTATATCCACTTTCATCACATTGTCAACAAAAGTTTTTAGTTTAGTGATTAGAAACGTGTTTAGAGTTGTTACCCCCGGGTTTGCATGTGGTGGTCGCTGCGAGGGCATCCAGGAGACACTGACGCTGAATCCGTACATACGTCAGGTATATAGTAAACTTGGCCGCGTCAATCCTGCTGCAACAAATGGATACATCTAATGCTTTGGGTTCTACAATAAGGCAAACTCATATGGTTCAAAAGTACAAGAAGTATAGTTTATTAGAAAAACAAACGAATGTCTCCAGCGTTTTCTGGTAACTGTGATTTGGGACAAAAAAGACAACAACTTTATTTATAATGATGAATTGGGAGTTTCATCGCCATGCACATTTCTGCTGTTGTTCGCTGGTGTCAAAACACCTAGAACCCTGGAGATTCTGGTGTCTCTCCTGTGGTGTTGCCCACCAGTATTCTTGATGTCCTGTGGTGCTACAGTCTCGCACATAACGCTGTCACACGCATTTGGCCTGATCAGCTATTTGGCCCCTCGTCACCTACACGGAGAAACAAAGTCTGCTTTGGTAGACTTCATCTGCTGCAGTCGTGTCCCAGCAGTGTAACACTGTTAAACGTTTCCCATACAGTATGCGTGCCCCATTCTCAGCAGAGAGAGAAAGAGGCAAGTACATGTCACAAAACTATATATTATGGCTACCTTTGATATTACACATTTAAGAAAAGCATGCACACCACAATAGAAAATTATGACAATGGTGTAATGTTACATTTTCCACAACTCTGCATATTCACTATGCACTCTACATTTATAATTTAAACAAACATACTCAACCTACTCTTTGGTTAGCTTTTCCGTCCTCCCTTCTTGTAGTCCATATGCAAATGAATAATAACCGTCACGTTAAGCCGGACGAGGCGAAGTGATCGAAACGATAGTCGTTTTCAAAAGTATAGGCAGGCGCCTACATACACTTTTGCACGTTATAGGTTCAGGCGAAGAGATAATGGTTTTCACGTCGACGATATTCCTACAGCTCCGCACCGAGCGCGTGTCATTTGCTTTTACGTCCACGATAGTGATTTGAAGGATTTGTCATTAGCATCGTACCTCATCATGTACTCGGTCGTTATGCGTGTAGTATGCATGCAGGACGGTGTAGGTGAAGACTAAAAGCACAAGCGAGAAGTTTCGACAAAACGAGGACTTTGTAACGTCCCAGGGAGCTCATATCGGAGGGCCATATTGGCTGGGTATTGTCGATACCCAGTCCGTGGACCCGTTTGTCAGAACCCGTTTGCCAATATTGGACCCGTTTTCCAATGGTCTTCCCATATTGGTTCAAACTTGGCAATATGGGACCTATTGTCCCAAGTCCGGGGGAATGACCAGTAATGCAGAGCCAGTAATGGAACCCATATTGGCTGAAAATGCGGAAAATGGAACGTACCCATATTGATACTTGTACCAAATGGCCAAGCAGCACGGGAAGATTGGACGTTCAAACGTGTGAAATGCCCTGCTCAATACCTCATTACATCCAACAACTTCCCCAAAAGGATACACATATTTTCGAAACAGTCAACATGTCTGGAAATCCCACTGTAACATGCATTGTAACTCAATTGGTACACCTGCACCTTGTTGCAAACAGTCGCCATCTTGCTTCGCGATGGCAATCAGTAGAACCGACTCAGAGCGTGTAGTTGTTTGTACGATATCACACGTCCTACAACCAATGCGCATGCGTGACATTCGTATCGGTCGCTCCATTCGAGCGAAAACGCCATTGGTTTCTCTAATGACAGTAAAGGCACCAGGCCAAGTAAAAAACTCAATGTTTGATAGAAAGGGATGTCTGTTCCGTAACGATAGATGCCTTGAAGTTACTGAAGAGACAGTGCGAGTAACTGAGGTGTATGTCCGTCACAGTGGTGAAAGTGTTGCACTCAGCTGTACTTTAGGAGCAGGTTAGAAGTTTTTGAGTCATATGGATATGCTAATGCAAACCCAATGGAGGTTTCTGAGGGATATTTGCCATTGGTAGTTCTTGGGACTGCAATGATCGTTGAGCAAGATGGGCGCCGTACCTGTTCTTCGCTTTTAGGACGAGGCAGTGTTGTTTTTGGAACGCGGTGCAACGTGGATCAATTAGAAGATCTACAGAAAAAGAGAAAAAGATGACATAAATATTATAACTGTTATTATTGTGGATATTATACTGAATAATGCTTTATTATTACTGTGACTTATCGTAGGCGTTATCACAGAAAAATTGGTGCATTATGGGCAATATGGGCTTGTCAATATAGGCAGCCAATATTGGTTCAATAGGGAGCCAGGTTGCACTGATATTGGCAGTCCATATGGGACCAGTATTGGCCAATCTGGCAGCCCACATTGGTCCAATATTGGGCCAATATGGGTGTGCTGCCTAGGGTAGGGCATGAAGGGGATCGCGGTTTAACCCAATTGGTGGTCGACACCTCGTCCCTTTTGAGTTATATTACTTGATCAGCCTCTTTCAATGGCATTGCATGGCGCCTTTTCCGTAACGGAGTAATTCCGTTCTGCCGGATTCAGCGTGCGACTTGCAAAAGCCGCTGGACAAGGAGTATCGTCATGCTCCTGCAAGGGAACTGTGCCAATACCATAATCGCTGGCATCAGTTTGCACAACAAAAGGTTTCTTGAGGTCGGGCAGATAAATTCCAGCGGGTGTCCCTGCGCAACAACTGGGTAAGCGGCTGCGCTAGCTCGGCACAATTAGGAATCAATTGTCTGTAAAAACCAACCATACCTAGGAAGCGCTGCAAAGCTCTGACGTTACCGGGAACCGGAAACTCCGTGATCGCTCTTAGCTTGTCTTTGTTAGGACGGATGGTCCCTCCGTCCACCACAAAGCCGAGAAGGCTGATCCTAGACGATGCCAGCCGCACCTTGCGGGGGTTGATCGTAATGACCGCTTCATTCATCCTTGCAAGGACGATTGACAGGTGCTCCAAGTGTTCCTGAAAATTTCTAGAAACGCTACGACATCATCCATGTATACGCCATTGCGAAAGTGTACTTCGCATATCCCAACAGTGTATCCATCAACCGCTGGAAACTGCGGGGTGAATTAGACACACCGAAAGGCATTCCTACAAATTCGAACACACTCTATGGCATGTAAAGGCTGTTTTTGTTGTTGGTTTGCGTGTCACTGATGATTTTAGTTGTCTCACGATGTAGAGCCACGAATTGTGATCAACCTTGCATTGTAACAAATGCTACATTTTCTTCCTTGTCAAGGACAAGTTTGCTGCTTTGAACGTGAATATCACCCTTGTAATGCAGAGTTTCTGGGTAGGTGGAACGCTAGTTTCCTACAGCCACCATGTGCACAAAATGGTTGTTGCAGTTGTGGATAAACAGTCTCTATTTCTGAAATTAAAGCGCCATGATGGAAACTAATAGACCTGTCGCCTTGCTGTGACACGACATTCGACACCTCCCGACAAGACAGAAGTAGTCGAAAACTGTCGTGTCGTTCCGAGTCACTGTCTAAAGATGGCGCAAACTTAGCGTCACACTGACGCAATACCACCGCTACACCATAGCAGGACCAGTGTCATAAAACTAGTTTTGCCAGTGTGACAGTGTACTGCGCTCGACAGTAGGTTAAAACATGTCGTACGACCGTGTCGTGCGATGTTGAATATCTCCTTAAACATTTGCGATCATCGCACGCCTTGAACAGGCGCGTTCGACACCATCGTATAGCATTATGTGAGAAAAGCACTCTTTCCTTGCTCCTTGAATCTCTACCACAACCTTGTGCTCAGGCACTGACCTGAGACAACGCACAAATTATTGTCACAGATTAAAAGCCCTAAAAACAGACGAGAAGACGAACAAACACGCGCAGGTAGTGCACACAGGTAGTCTGCTACCTGTGAAGCTCCTTCACCTTTTCGCGATTCTTAGACAATTTTGATCGGTGTGTGCCCAGAGGTTCACTTGACATTTGTGACTGCAACAGAGCAGAGGGATCAATAGCCGCAGAAAAGAATCCCATTGAATTTATCACAGACAATTCTTCAATTTGTAATTCGATATGAGATTCTGGTGTAAGATCCCACATCGATATGCGATGTGGGATCTTACACCAGAATCCCACATCGAATTACAAATCGCACATCACATGTTCATATACGATTCCACATCGCATATTCATGTAGGATCCCCATATTGATGTGGGGTCCTGCATCCACGTAGGACACCATATTTTGTGGGGTCTCATGTTTCCCGCAAAGGATATGCGTCTCAATAATAGCATGTCTGTGACTTGACACCACAGCAGCAGCAGAGCACCTTGGGATGATGTTAAAGCATACGGTGCACATATTTGACGTGTTTACATTTGATTTTTTATTGAGGTCATTTAGCATTCCACACATATTGTGCACGGAACGAACCATTCCTTATTGCCTTTTCTTTCTCATCTTGCACAACACTGTCTATACACTTGTTGAATGCATCTGCAACAGCAGCAATGAATAAATCGTAAGCCATCAGCAGTTCAAGAGATGACACTGGTGCACGTCAACATCTCCTGTACAGTGCTGGACAAAAGTTTACGGAACGCGCGAGCGGCGTATTTTCTCTGGGCAGAGACACCCTAGCGGCGAGCGGAAGCGGGCGAGTCCACGCGTTCAGAGGGATGAAAGAGTGCGCTTGTGACGACCCACCGTGGTAGTAGTGGTAACTTTGCTTTTGAGTGTAACGAGCGCCAAACTGGCTTCGTTTTCGGTCTGCTGCACCGAGCGCGAGTGGAAGTCCCTCCGCTATCGGAGAGATAACAGGGCGCTAAGATGAATTGGGGTGACAACGGGCTGCAGTGCCTCGCTTTTTTCTTTTTTTACGCCTCAGCGTAATGTAGCTGACATGGCCTGCGCAGAGCCCGGACTTAAACATCATCGTAAACGTCTGGGGCAGCCTGAAGAACAGGATGAGCAAGAGACGGACGCCTACAAGGAGCAAGGACGCACTCTGGGAATTTATAGAAGCAGAGTGGCCCTTGCTACGTGAAGACGTGGACCTTGTCCGTCGGCTATACGCTTCCCTTCCTGTGCGTATGGCCCCAGTTATTGCTGCGAAAGGGGGCCGACAAAGTATTGAGACAGTATCATCTCCCCCTGCCTCTTTTTTTTGTGTGTGTGTGTTCAAGGGTATACGCTCTTTTCTTCTGTTTTTGTATAATAAAAAAAGAAAAGAGCTAGGCACTGCGAGCCCGTTGTCACCTCAATTCATCTTAGCGCCCTGTTATCTCTCCGATAGCGGAGAGACTTCCTTCCCGCGATAGCCACTCGCGCTCGGTGCAGTAGACCGAAAACGAAACCATTTTGGCGTTCGTTACACTCAAAAGCAAAGTTACCACTACTACCACGGTGGGTCACCGCAAGCGCACTCTTCCATCCCTCTGAACGAGTGGACTCGCCCGCTTCCGCTCGCCGCTAGGGTGTCTCTGCACAGAGAAAATACGCCGCTCGCGCGTTCCGTAAACTTTTGTCCAGCACTGTACCGTACGAACGCACTTAAAACTGTCAAGTATTCGGATAACAGAAATAAAGAAATAACTTACTCTGCAGCACGCAAACTGCGGCGGCGTAGTACCCTTCGTCTGCTCCATTTGACCAATCCGGTGTGCAGATCGGACAGAGGTGTTAAGTCCTTTATGTTACGTTGCTCGAACTGGTAGATCAAGTTTGCAAACAAAACCGCTGTCATCTTATCTTCCTTGTATTTCACTAGCGTCCGTATTTTGTCGTGCTTAGAAAGCGCCGCACAAAACGGCACACACACGCTTCTGAACACGATAAAGAGCACGAAAACGTAATAATGAACAAACCAAACGCAGAGTGCACACACCAGAGAAACAACGTGGCACAGTGTTGCAAGACGCAGTCCGTGAACACTTTTCTAGAGGTTTCGGAATCGGATGATTCACATTCAACCCTTGGCACAATGTGAAAGGAGATTTTGAAGGCGATATTATTATAGCACCCGTGAAATTTGACAATTTCAGTTATCGATGTTGCACAAACTCACAAATCGGTAGCACTTTCCAGATTAACTGCGAAATACAACGAAACAAAATCAACTAACTACCCGGCTTTTGAACTATTGGGGTACATGAAGTTGTGCTCAGAGAGTACTTAATTATACAGGAAACTAATTGTCTCTTGTTAGTTACATCTGAGGTCTGGGAATGCATAAAGCATGAGCCCACTCACAACAAACGACAATGTGGTGTCATGGACCTGACATAAGAGACTGCTAGTGTCTTACATGAGTGGTCTCACATGCAAGTAATATGGGACATGTGGGACCCCAAATCTCGTCCCCTATGTGAGGTCGATATTTATATTTATATAACATACTGTTGATCCACACTAGGATTGTTACAGGGTGTGGTTGGGATACAGCATGCACTCAAGTATATTTACAAGGTCAGGCATGTTCTCTACTGCTACAATTTCAGCAGGGAGGCTATTCGAATCATGCACCGTCCTTGGGTAAAAAGAAAACTTGAAAATATCTGTGCGCGCATTGTACTCTTGTAATGAAGACGTATGCTTGTGTCTAGGTGCCTTAGTATCCTTGACCAGATATGCAGTACATGTTTCATTATGAAGCTGTTGAAAAAGTAACCGAAGCCTGAGCACCTTGGAGCATAAGGCAATGAGTGGCAGATTTGCTCTGCACTATAAGGCAGTCGCTGACGTAGTCGATCGAAAGTCCCTGTAAATGAAACGGGCAGCTGTACCGTTTTACCGCAGCTGTACCTGTACAAGTTTCTTTTGCTGAATACTAAGGTATGGATCCCAGACAGTGATAACATATTGCAGTATTGGAAGTACCAAAGATTTATATGCTATCGTTCTTGTTTCCACTGTAGAATGTGACAACTTTCTTTTTAACTGTAGCCTCCGCAAAAATTATGTGTAACATAGTCAATATGTGCACTCCACGAAAGGTTAGACTGAAAAAACGCTCCTAAATATTTATAGGAACTCACATGGCTCAACAAATCGCTACCAACATAATAATCGTAATGTATAACACTGCGGTTCGTCGTTACATGCATGACAACAGTTTTCATTGCATTTACTTTTAACTGCATTATTTTGCACCAGTTAGCAATAGTTTGTAATGCCATAGATAATGAATTCTGTTCTTCAGTATATGAAACACGTCTATACAGTACAGCATCATATGCATAAAGGCGTAAAGATACACCAAAGGCACTCACATCAGGAATATCATTTATGTAAAGATTGAATAATAAGGGCCCTAGTACAGACCCCTGGGGTACCCCAGACGTCACGCTCAGCAAGGTAGAAAAGGAATTGTCTATCTGCACAAATTGCTTTCTATGAGAGAAATACGCTCCTATCCATCTAACAAGGTTCCTGTTTTTGAGAATACAAGTGAGCTTATGTACTAATTTCTGATGTGGAATGCTGTCAAAAGCCCTCGTAAGGTCTAGGAAGATAACATCAACTTGGGAACCGCCGTCAACCGTCTTTGCCAGATCATAATGAAATTGTGTAAGCTGTGATACTGTTGAGTAGCCTTGGCAACTTTCACAGACTTAGAAAATCTTACCTGCAAGATAGCAGCAGCAGAGTTGTCGTGTGCTTGCATATGTCAGACATTCCTCCACCGCAGGGCACTCGCTGCTTGCTATTTCGGCCTCGCAACTGGTAAACGTGAAATTTACCTTCACGAAGTGCGCATGATACCACAAGATGGAACAGTGCAAATAATACGCGACAACTGTAGCCTTCTCTTTGGGCAGCTCGGTTACGCCTGCCAGAAGTAGATATGCGGCGTGTAATACTCATTCGCCTTCAACGCATCGAGAGTCAACGTTACAAATCTCAAAAACGGAATCAACCGACAACCTGGATACGTCCGCCATGTTGGAGTTTAGATGCGCTACCTGCCGGTCATGCATAACGCGAATACCGTTAAGAAGACGAGCGGCGTTTATGTTTCAACAACTGCATGCCTCGGTAACTCAGCCGTTAATGTGTTGGCTTGCTGAGCACAGGATCGCGGGTTCAATCCAGGCCGAACACGGTAGCATTGCGGGGGCGGTAAACACTGATTCCATCATCGTGTCTCAAAGATTTTTATTATTAAAATTTAGTTAAATTATCCACAGAGCTGTCATCCGGCACGTGCAACATTTCACCATACAAACAGGCTGAAAGACATTACGTGCATATATTATCACAATTATATTATTATTCAATCTGCACAGTCGTGCACTGCTAAAAGTGCCAAAATTTATGTTGGTAGTGTGTGCCTTCTCTGTTGCATGCTCCTGAACGGCGACTGCATTATTTTACAGAGTGATCCCTAATGCAACACTTAAATTTTGCAAAAAATTCATTGACGTCACAAGTCGCACCAACAACGACGATTAACAATGCTTACATTAACACTTTTAATGCACATTTCGAGGTGCACATTGAGCTCATATTTTTGGTGCATAGTTGCATGCCTATTTCTGGAGTTTTCAGTATATATCAGTGATTATATTATTATCAGACGTAGATGGCACGCTATTTCGAAGCGTAATTTAGTGCGCCAATGTCAACGTAAAATCATAACGCGGAACCACGGTGTGCTCCAGTTACCCACAATCATGTCGGGCAGTTGACATCATTTTGTTCACATGACTACCCAGAGTCCATACTGCACAATTATCGTCGCATTTCTCCATGTACTCGCTTATTCGAGCTGGCGGCAGGCATATTTGGGTGCCAGCAGTAACAAACAGAATAACAAGCACCAGAAGACTCTGTTATTTACATAGCCGATATGCCAGCCCGAATGCATCGCTTCTTTATGCGCTGGATCCCGCCCCCCACACCACACCAGCTCTGAAGCAATGCAGAAGTAATAGCGCCAAGGTCAGCCATCATCTTCTGTCCATTACGGATGCCATTGAAGTGCAGCGCCACCGAGCCCCCGACTCCAAGTATAACGCTGAACGGCAAGCCCGTCCACTCCCCTCCCACACACCCGATATAACAACCCAACCGCGACGCGTCTTTATACTGGAACCAACTCCACACCACAGTGACCGCACCTGTGATGAAAAACCAATAGCGCGGGAGCGCCAAGGTCAAGCTCTTTACCCCTACTCTCTAAGGATGCCATCCATACAAGTGCAGCGCCGCCCCACCGACCGAGGCCCCGATCTCTGAGTACAACGCTAAACTGCAAACAGCCCTCTCCTCTCATCCACAGGAAGCAAGGTCACGTATAAGGCTGGAACCTTCCCGCAACCGGTAAACTCCGATTATCACAAGACACGTAGGACAGGTTAAAGGGGTTGAGCAACCACACGGATAGAATTCTGTCTCTGGCAGAGTCTGTACGCCTTACTCCACGCACTCCGTACGCAAAGGCCCACCTCACACCTCCTATTATTTTTTATGCTACAGAGTTTTAGATATCGCCATTTTTTTAGGCCCCGGCCGGCCGTGGCGCCAAACGGTGCCGGGCAGCTCCATGAAGTCGGCGGGAAGTGACGCCTTGACCAGTTGCTCTATAGCTCTACGTCATAGCCCTTCCGCTCATTTGACTTCGCCGCGTTGCGTCTCAGCGCTCGCCGCGTCCCTGTTTACAGGCGTCGTCATGAGGACGGGAGCTCCACATTTTCGTGGCGCGCTCGGTACTACGTCATATTGAGATCGGGCGAGGAGGAGGCGAGCCGAGAGTGAAAGGATCTCCTCGTATTCAAAGCGCTATAACTCCGTGGCGGGGCAGCGCAGCGTGAAAGGGTTTCGACGGAGATGTTTGGCACCCATAAATCTACGTTTCAAACGTGATTTTGTGTAATGTTTGGATTTGTATTCACAACCCCTTTAACTGAAACACTGAGACTGGGGCATATTCATATTTAGTGAAAGCATACTTCTGTGCAACTCCCCTCCCCCTTGTCCACCGAATTGTCAACGTCAGAACCTACAAACCACGACGAAATCAACTTGAAAAACTCATCACAGGGATTTCGAACTCAACATCACATGATACTCATAATTCAACACCAAATTCAAAGTCACATCACATCGTTGAACATCAAACTCAACATCACATCACATCATTGTCCATAACTCAACATGGAATTCACCATCACATCATATCATTGCCCATCATTCAACATCACATCATTCTGAGTGATGCGATGGTGAATGATGTCGGTGATGGCCATCATGAGTGAATTTGCTGACCTATGGATCCAATCACAAGTGAACTGCGTATATGGCTATGGTCGTACATACAACGCTCGGTCTGATAGGCATAGAGCTGCAACTGAACAAGACCTAGTCTTCCTCCCGTTGTGCCACTGTCCCGCTTGGCATGATCGCTAGATTTGATATTTTGCATATTCCCTAGTATTCCAACTGCACAACGAGTTTAAAACGACAGCGACATCGGGATTATGAAACTTGATGTCGTCGTATTAACCACTTACAAGTTTTTCAGTGTCGTCTTTTTTTTTTTTTTTCAGGGGTGCGCCTACAAGTACATCCCAACAGAAGAAAAATATTTCTTGCACTCGATGCGATATGCCCGCGACTTTGTTTCGGGTTAAAGTGCGCAATAAACGCCATGCACCGGACGCTGACGACAAGCTTCCTCCAACTCCCGTCTTTCTCAATCTTGTACGCACTATCGGAAGTGAATAAAAAATGACGCCACACACGTGGCATTATGCGTGAAAGACGCAAAAAACAAAGTACTTGCAACGGGTAAAAATTGCAACAATAAAGACACTGCTAAACAAGTCTAAACGTGCGAGAGCGCGTACAAAACCCCGGCGAAAAGGCCTAACCGCTACGGCAAATGCTAAACATGCGACAACACGCAGAAAAAAGGCTTCAGGCGCACAATGTTAAGCAGCTCATGGCGTGGAAGTCACTGGTCCAGTCGTGAGGTGAAAAGGCTTCACACGTGCGCGGCAACAATGCGCAAACATCGGGAAAACCGTAACGGCAAATCACTCACCTTTCCTACGCGGCGACAGAGAGTCCGCTTCCTCTCTCCACGAGAGCCACAGTCCGACTGACGCAAGCGCCGCTCTACGTGCGCTACAAATGCGCTCAGCGCCACTTGGGGCGAGTACCAGTAAGAAGTAACACGACCGCACCCGCGGGAGGCTAAGAGAGAAGTGAGTTCCTGCGCCCTCTGCGGGCCTTGCTCATTGGTTGCGACGTCATCTCATTCTTCCAAGGCTACAGCGCTTTTTTTCACCAACGATCGTCGCAACTCCTAGAAATAAGGTCCATCTGCAATGGGACCACAGCATGAAATCATTACTTCTTGTCCCAGGCATGCAGCTGCATGGTTCAAGAATGCGTACGGCTGCACTCTAGGCAGGAGAGCTATTACCTATTGAATCGCTATCCCAAGATTCTTTTCGTTATCCGACTATAAGAATTGCATAAAGGACAGGTAAACTATTGTAGAAAAGCACAAAACACCATGCATGAAATCTGATCATAGCAAATAAGCATTTTTATCCAAATGACAACAACAACAACTTCATTTTCAGAAGGAGAGTGGGGACGTTCATCGCCAGAGGCGATACTCTACCCCATTGCTGGTGGGGATGTGGGGTATAAAATACAGAGCCACTTCGGAACGATCGGAGTCCGATAGTGTCCAGAAATGTCAAAAGGGCTTTGAGCGCTGATCGTTGCTTGGCTGGATTGGGCCAGGGACCAAGCAATTTCGAGAGGGAGAAGGGACGAGAGTCCAGCTGACGAAGAGACTCGGAGAGTGTGGTTCGGGAAGGTTGGTAGTGAGATCAATGAAGAATAATGTGCTCCAGATCCTCAAGAGCACCACAGTGGCATCAGGTGGGAGAGTCAACTTGTCTCAAGCGGTACCGCCACTGAGCTGTAAAGGCCACATCGAGTCGCATTTGGTGGATTAATGCAGCATTTTGACGAGAGGTGTTTCGTGGCATGCGGAAAGCGAGCGTTGGATCAACTTTGCTCAACATAGATGGGGGGAGAATGTCGGTTGTCTATTAGCGGGAAGTCAGGGGTGTCACGAGGCGTCGCAGAATGGAACGACGGTCTCCTCTCAGCAGAACAATACTGGTCCGTTTCCGATACGAGAGTGCTGCTTCTGCGGTGCTGTCGGCCTGCTCATTTCCCACGACACCACAATGGACTGGAACCCACTGGAGAACTAGCCTGTGGCCTGCTGCGTACACAGTTTGGTAAGCCATTAACACATCTGTGACCAGGGGTGCGGATGGGCCTCGTATGCCGGAATTTTCAATAGCGTGAAGTGCAGATTTGGAATCTGTGAAGACTGCCCATGCCCGAGGGGTAAAGTCAGCGATATATTGTCGAAAGAATCCATGTGTTGTATCTAAATGACTTACTAAATATGACTTACCAAAATCAAGGAAGAACAACATATCTTAAAAAGGAACACCATAAATAACTAATAACGAGGTATAGGTACACAACAAATCAACCCAGAACATCGGTAACGAGGAGCGCAGAACGATGTCTCCGTTCCATCTGAGAGTGGGGCAGAGATCTGAATCGTAATGCTTTGTTCCTCCTGAATAGTCACACATCCATCCCCCTTGCGGTTAATTTCTGAACTAGTTGAATCGCAAAATTATTAAGAATCATGGCAGTGCTACTCACGTCCAGATCAAGGGTGTGGCAGCAGTTACAGCGGGCATTTTAATGACTCGCACAAAGTAATGAACTCTTAGAAATTACAAAACAAATAAAAGGTACTCTGCCAGTGCTGTTGTTGTTATCATTCCCTACGCAGTGTTTAACACGGCGAGAGTGAGAATTTTTAGCGTTTTTAATAAAAAAATCACCGCGAGGGCAGCAGATGACCATTCTTGCGATATATCTTTTAATCCAGTGCCAGCTGGACATATTCAGAAAGGTTTCCAGTCTGTGAGGCGGGCCCAAGGCGTGTAGAGGTCCTCAAAGCGCACGGTTCTGTTGGGTACTGAATCTCACAGTCAAAGATGTTGAAATGCCATTCTTTTATATTATTTTATTTGAGTCACTAGCAATTCGCCTATTTAGTGAATGGTAGTATGCTTATGAATACATGGTAACTGGTTTGTTTTGTATCATCTGAGAGTTACAGCGTGTGCCCAATGATGTTCTCATTTACACGTTCCAGTCTATTCGCCTCGAGATCGAACAGCGTCCGCACCATGCGGCTGCTCTGTAAACTGCCTTTAGTGGGGATGCGCGGCACGAGCCCGTGCCTTAGCTGTAGTCATCGTGTTTGAAAACGTGCTCTGCAGGCTCCATTTACGGACATTTGAGCTTTTAAAATCGCTTCCGAATGAGTGAAGATGATATGTCGGAAAGCGTTTTTGAACTTGTCTAGTTATTAACTATGTCACAGTTATTTATAGAATGGTTTCTGTGCTAGCCGTTCTAAGTTACTTCATAATGCTCAGTTAGGATATTCTTAGAGCCTGAAGTTTTCGGGAAATATTTTTTTCTAAATTCGGAGGGTAAAAATCGGGTAAATAAACATACGCTCTAAATTCGTGCGAATTCGGGTGGAAAAACTTCCAGTATGCTAAATTCGGGGAGAAATCGGGCTCAGTTACTCAAACTAACTGTACTGGATTGGTACAAACTGTGATGTAACTGCATTTGCTGCCAAACAAGCTAAGTGTGCATTCCTACGGACTTCAGTGAGGGCAATTTGCCGGGTAAATATCGGGTTTCACCCTAAAGAGGCAACCTTCAATTCGGGATGCAAACTCGGGGAAGAATCGGGTTCAACCCTAAAACTTCAGGCTCTAGATATTCTGCACGCGTTAAAGACATTTTGTATCGAATGTATTAATACACACTAAACTTTTTTACTACCCTTTAAGTGTAAGATGGGTGTATGATAACTTACTCCCTTTTTAGTGTAAGAAGTTACACCCTTATAAAGGGCGTAATAAGGGTGTTCTCATTTACACCCAAAACGAGGGTGTAATAAGGGTGTTTTCAAGTTTACGAAAGTAAGGGTGTATAGAGGTGCTCTCAGGTACGCCCAAAATAAGGGCGTAGCAGAAGTGTAATTGGTGTTGACTCCCTCCCGTGCCATGGAGCAGTTAGTTTGAAAGCTGTCCCTGAAAGTAACACAACTGGGAGAAATGAACAAGGGGTTTATTAGTCATTTGTACAGCGCCACACTCTCTACAGAGTTTGGCTCCATGTGTTGGAAAATTTGACAGGCCGGAGGCGAGAGCCGTGAGCTGAAAGACAAAGCCTTTCAAATACACAGGCCGTTTTATACGCAGCCTTTGGAATAATTATATGGAGTATAAAGTATGCAGACATTAATACCGCAATGCCTGCTTCTGCATTAATGGTGCGGAACAATTTTTCTTTATCTACGTACAAGAACAGGTCTTCTGCGCTGCCTATCTTATTCCCTGAATAAACAATACAGGGGTGTGACGGGAACATTCATCTGGAAAGTAAGATATATGCACTCTTAGGAAGACTTTCTGTGCTACTACATGTGCTGTAACAGTGGGATTTTACATCATATTGCCCTATATGCACAGGCTTAGGTTAGGCTGACCGTTCCAGTGTTATTAAACCCCCCAAAATAACTTGTAATAAGTTATGAAATGGCAGTCTCTGAGCTCATTATGTCCAAAGGGAGTGTTCGGACATGAAGCTGTGGCACAGCTGGTCTCAAGACAACTAGGCGGCACAGGAGCGTGCCCTAAGTTCAAGGCACACTGGCTCACAAGAGCATTGAGGGACAATGATTCATTTCGCTATCAGACATGTCGTGAAACATGTGTACTGGTGTATGACGAATTATAGTCATGTGTCCTGTCCCATGCTACAGAGCTATCGGTTATTATTTGAAGAATGGAGATATGTGTGTGCTCATTTTTTTTCATTTTAATCTCATGTAGAAGAAAGGAACTGCCTATTCAGATTATGCTGAAACAGCCGCAAACTCCCGCGCTGATATATATAAGACTATAATCACTCTGAAATAGCTCATGTCACTACAAATCCTTATGTTCTGCACATTTTTTGTATACCTAACATTATACTATCACTGTACTACGCATTATACTGTCAGACTGTGAGAAGCTTGAAGATGCTTTATGGCATGCATTTTTCCTAGTGTCTTTACGCTTATACTCATATTAGTGAAAACCACCACTTCGTCTGATTTCCCTCATTGAATGTCGCGCAAATTAAACGGAAACCCTAATTTTAGTATGAAACCTATATAACTGATCAATAGAAATAGGGGCAAAAATGCAAAGCACGCCGGAAAAAAGGGAAAGAGGCTGGGTAAGCCTCATGAGAATATTTACGCTAATTGCATTGAATAAATAGTGAAGTAACCAAAGCCCACACTCAGCAAGCCCGAGCCCATCAACATTCCTGTGCCACTAGAACAAAACCACACACACACATACATACATTGACGACGATGAGTTGAAAAAAAAGCAAAACAACACACAGGAGTAGGCAATCAGACCACATCATGAAAAGGAAGACCACAACACACAGTTACAGTTATATGAAGAATTGTGAAGGCGCAGCCTAACATTTGGTTGCGATTGATAGGGAATTGAAATGAGGGAATAAAAGATGAGATTTTGTGAATGTCCTATCACTTAAGTATAAAGTATAAATATGCAGCATACAAGACTACTTATAAATGCAACATATATACCTACATCTGCTTCAGTTTTCACACCTCTAATACATCAAATGTACTTACACCACTTTTTTACAAAGAAGGTTCCACATGCTGCAGGCTCCTTCATGTTGTCGCAGATTGCCTGAAGGGCATAGATAGCGAGGACATCTGAAAGATTGCAATATTTAGCAGTTACGATAGCTATTCAACAGGGAACACCCGTCGTGTGTGTACTCTATAAAATGTTTTTATTGGCAACATATTTTGAAATAGGATGGTTCATTAGCAGAGCTATGAATATAATGTAAGCTCACAAGTAGTTGAGACTATTAAAACAAGGACACTTGCGCAATTAAGCTACTACTTAGAGGATATATTTTCGAAACCTTTTTAATTGTGGGTTTTTGTGAAAAGCCAATGTAGCAGAATTGAAGACGATGATTGTAAAAAATATATTTCAACTAGTGCCTACTTTATTAGGCTTTGCCTAATTTCTGGATCACATGATACCAACAAAAAGCAAGGCTGCCGGAAACGGGCCGAACTAAGTAAAAACTCAGGACTGTGAACTTTTTATTATTGAATTGAATAATCGTAGATTCGATTTCGTTGTTGAAACAAATAGCGATATTCAAAAATATACAGATCTTCATTTTTTTTCATATCGCCACCATCCTGCAAGCCAGATTTGCGGCATACTCCGTAATGTAAAGTTGGCTTCGCCTCCAACTTCCGATTATAAAGTGGGCTTCTACTTTCTTCAAACGCAATGTGGACTGTCCTTAAAGCTTTGAGGTGTAACACGATGCGTGCTGTACAATGCTGCTACTCTTTCTGCATTTCAAGCATAATTCAGGTAGGCATTACAGTGAAAAACATTTTTACTTCAATAGGATTTAAAAACATTTCAGCAGACGTTGCTTTGGCTGCAGACGTTACGTTACTTTTGGTTTATTTGAATCACATTCATAATGCCCAGAAGAAGAACAGTCTCTGTTGGAAATATTGGCGGCTCTCATCCTGAGGCTTTTACCTTAATTTCATCATACTGTGCAGCCAGATCAGGTTTGTGCATTTCTGCAGGTGTACAATTATGACGGCACTGTCGAGGCCAAGCGGCCCATCTCTCTGCAGCGACAACAAAGAAGCTGGTGAGTAGCCGGGTAATTATGTCACAACTGGAAACATTTCCAGAACACATCATATAGTTGGTGGTTTTGAAAGGATTCAAGCCAGTGTGTGCATTTTGCACCACTGCCGGCGTCCCCATGTGTTTGTGGAGTCCCTATTGTCCACAGGCTTCCTTGGTACCCTGTAGCCTATGCTAGTGGGTGTTCAGGGTGACTGTCGTGTTCTTCACTCGTACTTAATTGTTCACAAATCACCCCCTTTCCTCTCTTTGTTCTCTGATAATTTTTGTTGTATGTCTCCTTCATAATCAGGTAGGTCGCACATCACTGTGATGTAACACTCTTCTCATCACTTATTTGTTGTTGTTGCAGGGAGAATAAAATCTAATCCCACAAAATGTCAAATTTTGGCGCGACGGTGCAGTTAGAACAGTTTTGCTCAATTGTAGTGTCACCTTCAAAAACGTGTGACCAGAAATTACGTTGCGCCAAATTCAATGTGAGCTATACTTGGAACATCTATTTTCAAAATGGAACTGCTTTTACAGGGATTGCTTTCAATTCAGCAGTCTTGGGGTTCCCCCATCCCCCCCAAAATTAAAATGTGCTTAGTTTTTTTTATTACAAGCAGGATGATTCTATTTAATGTCCCCCTTATTCATACATTTCACTAAATTGTATATCTATGTAATATTTTTATGTATTCATCTTGTATTGCTTGATATCCGATTCATTATTCAATTCAAACTTAAAAATCACTCTTTGCTAAAGCATTTGTTTACGTAAAGGTTTCACATGATATTATAAAATGCAAGTCACAAATTTTGGCGCGACGGAGCTGTTAATGCAGGTTTGCTCAATTGTAGTGTCACCTTCAAAAACGTATGACCAGAAATTACGTTGCGCCACATTAAATGTGGGCTTTACTTGGATGAGCTATTTTCAAAATGGAACTACTTTTACAGTGATTGCTTTCAATTCAGCTGTCTTGGGGTTCCCCCATCCCCCCAAAAAAAAATTAATAGAAATACTATTTTTGTTTGTTAGAGGGTTAATTGCACAAGTGTCATTATTCCTACCAGCTTCAAGGCAGAACGACTGTTACGTAAAGCAAACCTGTGCCCCCTACTGCAAGTTGCCATTTTTAATTTTCTTAATATGTTGCCAGTAAAAACAAGACACTCAGCATACGATATAACACAATTAATTATAAATGAACAGTAGGAAGTATACTTACGTTTCCTACGTGTTTCACCGCATGAGAGGGATGAGAGGGAGGGATTCTCTATTTTCTGAAGGAGATCCTCTTTGCATTTTATTCTTCGTGACACAGCAAACTCCCTGGTTTCCCTTAATCCAGATGATGTACCACATAGAGGGTCTTCACCCTGAAGTCTTTGGTATTCCCTACAAAAGTGACAGATGACAGAAAATATACATATGAGGACTGCAGGTGTAAGAGCAACAATACAGTATTTGCCTCTGCTGTACGCCGAGTTATCAATAAAGATCGCCCGACTTTTCGGTTTACCCCTGACATTACCCCCACCCAAACTCAAATTTCTAATTCTAGGGTTGACCCCAACAGTTACCCCTTATCTTAAGTTCTGCAGCGGGCACTTAGTGGATTGTAGCAACTGACTGCAGCATGTGGATAACCTTGTCTGAAGGAACTCATCAAAATCATGGAGCTTAGACTACTGTTTGTGCCAACAATTTTCAAGACAACAATCAAGAAATATTGCAACAGAAGCAGCTTTGTGAACACCCATAAAGCATTTTTGTCATAATTTTTAACGTGATGTCAACATGGTTTATTCGAATAAAATCTTACCATAAAGCTTTAAAAGAAAATGTAACAATAGCAATGGGCCCATTGCTCCACAATTCGCCATATATCACTGCCATTCAATGCGACCATCATGAAGGCTCTGCGCTGCTTCACAACATGACCAACAAGTATTTAAAATAAATATGAATAAAAAATGCTGGCCCTAAAATAAAGAATCTGCCTTCTAATACTGACACTCCGAACATATGAATTTCACACGATGGTGCATTGGGTGCTTGAAACACGAAATATCTTTTTAAGGAAATATTCAACCTAGACAGTTTTTTCAGTAAATGATGGAAAATAGAAGCAGCACGTTCCAAGAAATCATAAATGTCCTATACCACCCTATTTTCTATGGCAGAGGTGGTCATAATGCGCCGCAATTCACTTTGAAGGGTATATTTACTAAAAGCCACAAACAAATCTGCACAATGGGTCTTTTTCTTCATTTCACCTTATGTACCTGATTTCACATCATTTCACCCAACCAACAACCGATTGCAGCAAAGTTTCTAGAAGTACGTAACTGTTTTACCTGGATTGTAAGCTTTCACCTTGAACAACCCTGTGAGGTTAAATAACACTTACCCTTGCGGAATCCACGGGATCCGCGGAGATACGGGAAGCGCTCCTTCAATGGCTATGGAGGGGAGTTCCGCCAGCGCTGTGGCTCTTCGACTGAAGGTGGCATCCATTCGGCTCATGACCTGAACCTCATCAGGCTCAGGCATTTTTGCTTCTTTTAGGAGTCACTGTTCATGCTCTGTGATGCTGACCTCATCCTCCGCACCAGAGGCACTTACATGATTATGCTGTCCAAAAAGAAAAGTTTCTCAGGTGTCATTGTTGTAAAATATGCGATACAGTTCTCCTGATTTTTGTACGTTCTGAAGTACCAGTGACTCACATTTTAAGTAGATATTTTGCATGAATTTGCATAAAACATTCTCACTTAACATGTTCCCCTCTACAGCTTGTGGAGACAAATATATAAAATGCCACTACTGTAAATTGCAAAGTTAATAATCGATAGTTTTCAATTGGTGCTTGACGGCACTGCGTGGCACGTAAACTACAAGAAATATGAGTGTGATTTATGAATTGTGAGTGAAAAGTGAACTAAGTAAAGTGTAACTTGTTGTTGCACTTGTTCGTTTGGAAAAGTGCCTATTTGCAGTGGGGGCATGTTTAGACAGGGACGTGCAGCGTTCACTGCACAACTGCACTGGGAACAAGCAATGCTCCCAGTGCTACAGACGTTTATTGAATGTCACTGTCATTAACAATGGCCGATTGCGCTACAGTAGTTATTTACAGTAACAGTAATTGGTTGCAATAACCTTGTTACTTGAAATTAGTACATTAAAGTTCTGACACCTTATTCCAGATACATTTCAAATTTAGGACTGGCTCCATCATACAACGTTGGCACTCTGACGAAGAGGGCGAATACGCTTGAAGTATTTTTTCAGAACTGCTCTTTATGCAGTATAACAACCAGCTCGTCAAATCTATGGAGATCAGTACTTTAAAGTACTCATTGAACAGCTAATATCTGCTAAGCACTGGGGTGACTGTCATAGCTTGGTTATCGAAATCTTGAAGAACTATAACAAGTACAAAACAAAATCAGTCACTAAGTTAAAAACTAATTTTTGTAGGTAAAAGCTTACAGCTACTTTCTTCACTTTTCTTCTTTGAAGTGTTTCCTCGGAAAAGTGTTTCCTCAACGTTTCCTACTCTTTTCTTTGACGCAGCAAACTGCTCCCTTGCTTCCACGAGCCTTCTGTTTGACTGCACCTTACGCGGCTCGTTTTTTAATATTTCTTAAGGTAACAATCCATGAATCCTGCCAAAGAAGGTCACAAGTGTGCACTTTGTAATACCAGGACAGATCACTCATAGGTCGTGCTCGACCCCCCTCTGTTTTGCTTCCAAAAATTATCATGCAGTTCTTACTGCAAATAAAGATTTTCTCCAGAGTCTTACGACCCTATGTTGAACTGCTCCCGATGTAGGCGGGGTCAAACTTCGTCAGAGTGGCGAAAACGAGAAAGGTGACCTGCTGAGCAGGGTTTTGCGTCTGGGTGGATGTTACTGATATAGAATGAAAGAGCGTGGCCTTAACATTCTGCAAATATCAAGTTCTTCCTTCATGTCCCATTTTCGGCCAGCGTACGAGAGCTGCTATTTGGCGCTTTTTCTTGCAACTTTGGCACTTCTCGCACAAGCTGGAAGGGCAAAAAAAAAAAAAAAAAAATCCGCGTATTCTGGATTTTTTGTACTTCAAAATCACATGTTCTGAAGACCGAATACGTAATAGTTTATGCCACATTTAATCCGAAATGTCGTACTCTTGGCAAAGTTGGCCATTTCCAACGTCATTTTTGAAAATGAAGTGTCGGCCGAGAAAAATCCAAATGGGTGGAGATGACAGATCAATATCTGTACTAACGCATATAGAAAAATAGAAAGTTACTTTTTGATAAGGGCGAGAAAACATTTCTTATGTCCCACATAGTTACGCGAGGGCCGTGTGAGACGGCTCCATGTGAGTCGCGTGAACAGATCGCGTGCCCAGGTTTCACAAGCCGCGTCCTGCGGCCGGAATATTATGAGCAAGCCATGCTCTCCTTTCAAATGCGCATTTCTTATGGTTAATAGCAACACAGGGCACGTTGTGAGCGCACGACTTTTGCTGCATTGTAGCGTCTAAAAACGCGCTCGCGCATCCGCGCAACCTTTAACACATGGCCTTGAAATCGGCTTAGGAACCTCATCCGCGGCAGGCTGATTTATTTATGATCGCCTTTCTCACATGTGATGCATACCGGGTTACCAAAAAAGGTTGTTATTCCTCCAAGTTCCTTGCTGAAGTCGTCGTGTGGAACAGTGTTGCTTTCAAGGTTGTTGTTTCAACAAGGATGTTTTCCTTCACTATGGTTGTCTGGTGTTTACACTTCAGCGTGTATTTAACTAAGTGAAGGCAAAACGCAAACGACGTGGCAGTGAATAATGTGACAAATGCTCACGACTAACTGTCAGGAACGCGCGAGTTCAAAACGAAGGACTGCGGTATGAAAGTGCGTGGCACGCACGGACACTTCATTCGGAAAAGCGTTCAATATCTGTCTTTTCGTCGTACAGAGAGAATTGTAGCGGTCACTTTTAATGAGATACCCTACCAATGGTCGTCTTAGCTTTTTAAATATGTAATAATAATGAAATCATTGTGCATTTCATTTATGTGGGTACCTTTTTGTTCTTATTTCAAACAGTTATAATCGCGAAAATAAAATATGTAGACCGTACGAATTGTAACTAAACTGTTTTATCATTCCAGCGTGGTAGGCTGAGGTTCGGCAGCCAGCTGTTCGGTGTGGATAGACTAGCAAGCAGCACATGAACGCCTCGGGCTAGTGCGCGGTAGTAACATAGATGGTTCTGGTTTCCCATAACGGATAGGAAAACTTCACCACACGAAAACACATCCTTAGCCGAATCAAGCCTCGCGCGCCCCAGCATTGCCTAGTGTGTGTAGAGGAGGTGAGACAAAAAAGAAATATTTTTTTACTCTTATCACAAGGTACCTTCTTAACTTTTTTATATGAGTTAGTATAGATATTAATCTGTCATCTCCACTCATCTGGATTTTTCTCGGCAGACCGCTTCGTTTTGAAAAACGGTGTTGAAGACGGCGAACTTTACCAAAAGTACATTTGGGATTAAATGAGGCAAAAAGTATTATGCCTTCAGAACCTGTGATTTTCAAATATGGAAGGTCCAGAACACGCTGAACTTTTTTGTTCCTTCCAGCTTGTGCGAAAAGTGTCCTTAACAAGGTGCAAAGTTGCCAAAAATAGTGCCAAAAAGCAGCCCTGTTTCCCTGGCCGAATATGAAACACCAGGGAAGCACTCGATGTTGGCAGAATGTTAGGGCCACGGTCTTTCATTTTATGTCACTAAAGTCCACCTAGATGCAAAACCCTGCTCATTAGGTAAGTTTTTTCGTAGCATGGTTTTCGCGATTCAGACGAACTTTGACCCCGCCTAAATCGACGACGATTACCATTGTCCAGTAAAATTCGAAAAAAAGATCTTTGTTTGCAATAAGGAGTTCATGATAATATTTAGAAGCAAAACTGAGGAGGCTCGAGCACGACCTTTGGGTGATTTGGCCTGGAATGACCCTACTGCATGCGACACAGCTGTCTGGAATCGACAAGTCACAGTTTCTGATTTATAAAATCATCAGTTGATGCAATATTGTGTACCTTGAGGAATAGATTGGCGCGTCATACTGTCCAGCAGCTACCAAAATATGACGCAAAACTGACACGGGGAGCTGAACCACCAAGTAACAATTTCAGACAAGTATCTCGCATGCAGTACCTTCCAAAACTTTGAGTGGCTGTCCCACAGAGCATAGTTGGAGGTCTGCCCATAGCACTTGGCTTTGTAAAGACAACACCAGCCTTCAAATATGATTTGCTACTTTCCATTCGGGGTGGAGCAAAATTAAATTATGCAAGCGATGTCGTGTAAATGGTAGACTGACACACTTACTAGAAGATTGGAACCCTCTATGGCCGCTGTGGTCACACAAGTAGTGCCTCGTTGAAAGCAACGTTGCATTAGCTGCCTTCTGCCAGCATGGTACTAGGCAATTGTGCGGTTTCAATCAGATGGCTTACCAACATTAGAAATTGGTCAGATATTTGGTCAAATGCAAAATGGGCAAAATTTCATGTTTCCTTTACCGCTTCACAAGCTAATCTAACAGTAAATCTGAATGAGTACGGCCTGAATTATCTAGTTGTACGCACTTCTGAGGGGAGCATCACAGAAACATGATCTTGGTTCCACAACTCTAACATGCTCGCATCGATCACATTAATAAACTTACGTAGCCAGATCCAGTAACATCGGTAAGACATGGATATCGCACAAGTAGCAAGTTCACTGCCTTAAAGTAAAAATTCTTTGATGGGTAGCTACAAAAAAGAAATACAATTGTTATTGTTGTGGTTTTTTGACGGGAACAAAACATAATAAACCCAGGTGATACCAGTTGGGCCTAACTTACATGGTGAGGTTGACCATTGACTGGAAAAGAAGGTCAACTATTTTGCAGTGTACTGGTGGCTTTAGGGCTGCGCCATTTTTGAGTGCAGCATCCAACACGCTAAATTGAAGAAGTGAGTAGGACTTTCCACCGTCATCAGCTGCAGTGCTCCTGTTGATTGTGATTTGTTATGGCAATACTATGTGAAAAACGACGAAGGAAGGTGGTGAGCTCCCGAGCGGAGACACAGCGTGCAACTTGACGGGACCACGGCCGACTCGGCCACACGTTATCGTGATGTGTCGTGGTCCCGCCAGGAGCATGCGCCGTAGGATCCCGCGTATGCGCTCATCGGGAGTGGAAATCTCAATGACGGCAGCTTCCGCGCGATGGTCGTGGTCTATCGCAATCACATAGTCGCATCCTGTGGTTTTCGTCGACATGCCGATAATATGTTGGATAGTTGGTTGCCCTAATTTACGTCAATATTCGTCTGGCATCCAATGCTATATGCTTCCCAGCGACGAGACTGACAGGTTTTGATGCCACGAAGCAATCGGACCGCCGGAGTGGAAAGACGATGCGGTGCCATCGACTGCTCGTGTTTGTAGCGGACATTTGCATGATTGAATTTACGAAGGGTACGCTGAATCTCTTCAACGTGCTGTATAACCAGCTCAGTGTCGTCTGAATCAAAGTGTAGCACCATCACAATATCTGTCCACACCGGGGAGAGAGCATCCACCTAAACTGCGCAAAAGTGTGAGTATTTTTCGTTATTGGGGCTAACAAAGGTCTCTCAGTCCGTGTGGTTCAAATGCTATCACATATTTCAGGATTGCGTTAATGGGTTAATTCTCATCTGCGTGACTCTGAACGTTGCCGCCGCTTACGGCACAGACAGAGTAAAAAAAAACAAAGACAAAAGAGAAGTTACCGAATCTAGTCCCTAAACTCAGGTGGTGCACTGTTGATAAAAGTACACTTCGCTTAGCATGATCTTAGAAACCATACTTCAACAGAATATTTATGTAATATGTTGAACATACGTATCCGTTCTTTTCTCTTCACTCATCTGCTTTCATGTTTACAGGTGACTTCCTCAGCGGAGCCTGAAACGCCTTAGGTGAGACAGCATGATCACTGCAACCCACTATTCAGAGCAGACAAATGCCTGTGCACCCTCTTTCCAGATTCCTCTTTGATGCACTGCCTTGCCTATCATTCGTGCTCTGTATATTGTTCACAGGTTTTATTACCTTTTTCGTTATTTGATTTACAGTTTGCTTTATCATGTGCACAAATATGATACTGAGGGGGAAATTTTCTTGTTTACACTTCTTATCTTATAATCATTGCTCAGTTGGATTACATCATTTGCATTCACCGGAACTGGAGCTGTATACTGTGTTATTTTCTTCTCTCAAACCAGGGCAGCCCATCTGTATGGCAACTGAAGTCTTTCACCAGGGTAACATGCCAGAACAACTCCAGCAAGTGCTCTGCAGGTCACCTCTAAATTAAAGGAACCTACCTTTAATGCACTATGTTCTCATGAGATTTTGTTCCTGCTACAACTCTGCGCTCTGTTTCACATTACCAAAAAATAACCCTACCAACCATTATCATACCAGTGGTGTACTGCTGTGTTCAACCAGTTCAACTTGCTCTGGGCATCCTGCAAGGCTGTGCACCTACTTAAGCCCTTATTTGCTGGTAACACTGTTGCCAATACAGTTGTTAGATGAGCTGTGTGACAGTGTAAAATAGAGCATATCCTGTGTTCTATTAAAAATAAAAATGATCCATGTATAGCGTATAATGTGTATATGTAGATGTTAGGTCTTAGGTATTGTACTATTTGAGCTAAATGTCGACATTTCAGCTGTTCGAGCCTGATGCCCTCGTCCTTGACGCACATACAAGAGTGCCCACAGCCTCGGAGGAGCCTGCACAGCTGAGGACTCTGTCCCAGTGGCAAATGGAACAGTTCTTTCACAAAGAAAGCAGATTTCCGCCAGGAGACCAACAAGCAGTTTACATGAAATAGTACCAATTTCTTGTTTTTTTTAATTGCAAAATATTGGGCATGCTACGTGACTACTAGGGGTTTTTGCTTCTTTTCAGTTACATCAACTGGTGACTTCGAGCTTGTGTAACACAATATAAGATGGCAATGAAGCAGGTGAGCTGGTGTCGTTAGATTGTGTCCCTCTCTTAGGTCTCTCTCTTGTCCCTCTCTTAGTCCTAGGGTTATGGATGTATTACACAGTATTGGAAATCTGGTTGAACAATAAATTTGTTAAACAACAAACAGTTATCAAAAATAAATACGATGTGCAGGATACTCTAACACAATACACCGCAGTAGAGCTTCTGTAGGCATGGTGGTTGGCAATGTTAAATGTCCAGATTTACGACGTGCTCAACATTGAATACAGAATACGTGACGTGCTCATAAATTCTTGCATGAAACATATTCTTAGGCAAACAACAAGTCCTTCGACGGAAGGAAATAGAGCCATCTGTAGAACAATAAATGCAGAGTAAATCAGAATTGCCTGAAGAGGCGAAGCTGCTTTGAATAATAACAGTAATGATGAAGGAGAACACGAGTTGAAACAAAATAAAACAAAACATTAGAACACCCCGCCTTTTACGATACTTCGCGCAAACAAATCGACCAACAAAGGGAGCATCTTTCAAATCTCACAGTCGCACTGCACAACGCACTTGCTTTGTTGTCAGATTGCAAGCATAACTGCAACTGACGTAAACATAACTGCAACGCCAAGTAACCACCAGACACTTTCCATTGGTGACGG
The DNA here is from genome assembly GCF_037126465.1 of Ornithodoros turicata. NCBI lineage: Eukaryota > Metazoa > Arthropoda > Arachnida > Ixodida > Argasidae > Ornithodoros > Ornithodoros turicata. The sequence continues at coordinate 184,968,926 of NC_088201.1, forward strand.
CGATACAACCAATACATGTTGCGGTGAATCGCTAGAGGCCCATGTAACTCGTCAGCAAAACTCTCAAAGCCACGGAGATGTTTGAGTTCCTTGTTGTGAACGGCCGCAGAGCAGAGGTCGAATACGTTCGATGAAAAAGTACAGCTCACATGCCATGCTTGCCAGCTCAAGTGTAACAAACGATTCACACACAAAAACGCTGTTCATTATAGCGTGTTATCCGAACGCCTCCAACCAAGAAAACGTAATGCTTCAACTTCAACACTCAGACGCGACCAGAGACCGTGTGACCTATGTGCGACTGGAAGGCGACAGCCACAGCGGGCTCGCAGCATTACTTGCCATTGCGCAACACCGGTGACGTAACGGGGCAGAAGTGCAGTCCGTACAGTTGCACCATCGACGGGAGAATCTGCGCGTTTGGTGTTTTGGTGCTCTATGGCACAAGAGCGACTAAGGCCATATAGTGCCAAGACACATTATTTATTCTCCGTGCTGTGTTTTGCATGTTCTATGCTGGCTTGAAACAAGAAGGTCTTATGTGTCATGGGTCTAAAAGGACCTGTGACTGTTTTTGTTTTGACTACAGTGCTAAGAAAGAAAAAAAATAGGTGTGTTGTTAAGTTTGAAGCAAGGCACGGAAAGGTGTGTGGGATTTAGCCACGGCAATAAATTGAATCTGCGCGGGATAGGAGGAACGCGGAAGAGACACTTCAAGCGCGCGCATCTCAAAGTGGAGCGATTTCGTCCGGAAAAAATTGTGGCATATTAGTTTCTCGGCGGGAAGAACAGTTTCCAACGTAAAAAAAAGTATGGAGGTTCGGGAAATTTCATAGTCCCTTTAACTCCTGCAAGAGTCTGCGTCCACAGGCGGCACTTTCGCTTCACACCGGCTGGTATCACCTATATCGGCTATATCACCATTATAGCACCATTCTCGTTTTCCACGCTCGCTTAAATAGTTCACAATAGATCTGAAGACGAGTTAAAATAAAAAATCGAGCGCCAGAGCACGAACGGGAGCACGACCGAGCACGACTGGCGTCCCGGTGTTGCCAGACAATGAGAGCTAAACCAAAACTTTGTCGGAGACTCAGACGCAGCGCGTAAGTGACCACGTGCATAGAATATAAACATGTAAAGCTTGATAAAACGAATATAAAACGAAGATGAAAACTTGCGTGAAAAAGAAATAAAAATAAGTAATCACGTGACCACAACATTAGTTCTCACTTCGTTCGAGCGGAGGCCGCGATTTAGGAAATTCCTAGAGGTTTATGACCGCTCTGTGCGCTTATCCAACGATCTCCCGTCATGGCTCTCGCATATATAACCTTCCCTATCCGAAGGTTTCACGAGGTCTTTCCCATACCTTGATGCGCAAAAGCTTGAGCTGTGCGTGTGAACCATTCATTTTCGTACCTTCAGATATGCTCTGATAAGGTAAGTAATTAGCTGCAACGAGCTCGTTTCCTATGTTGCACAACACACCGTGTTTCTTAATGTAAATTTAAAAATCGCTACTAAGAATGAACTTCTGAAACAAAGACCTTATTGTGCCTTCACAACGCGCCGTTCTTAGCACCTTACTTTTCCTTTCTTATAGCTCCGATATGGCATGTCAGCCACTGGCACGCTCGGGTTGCCGGCTCCTTGAAGCGTCGGTCGCGTGCACGGAGTAAGAAGACTAGGAGATGAAACTTCACTCTCTCCCGCGACCAGAGAATGTAGAGGAGCGCACGCTACGCGGCCCGGCCCGCAGTGTCATCTGTTGCACGAGGACGCATAATTTCCGAAGCATGCGGTCACGTGATACTGTCTCTTGTCTGGCGGCGTGACTAAGACACGTGTAAGCACGTGAATTAAACGCTAGAAAAGAAGAAGAAGATGAAACGCTTACTCGATCATCGTCCTCCTGTCGTCTGCTCAACAGAACCCAGAAGCAAGAGAATGAAATTGTTTTCCGTTGTTTTCGCTAAACAGGAAGCGCTATGTAGTTGACAAGCGCGGCCTTTATTCCCAAGACAAACATCGTTCACGTTCATCAGTTAGCCTTCGTTCGTAGAGGCTGCCGTACGACTCGCGAAAAGCATTGCTTTCCCCATAGTCTTCCATGTAAAAGCGCAAAATGGAAGACAATGCCGCCGTGCCATCTGTCGCGTAAAGTCAGCAACTGCCTTTTTTCTCTCCCCCAACGTGACACTCTCTGGTCGCGTGCCGGTGCTTGCTTCTATGGGCAGTGTCATCTCCTAGTCTTCTTACTCCGTGGTCGCGTGCAATCCGATAATACGTATTCCCTGTTTACACGCTTCAGGCGTCCCACAGTTGGTCTCGTTACGCTAAAGACCAATCAGGGTATTCGGCGTCCCTTCATTTTCTCTATACTTTACTTCAGCCTATATATAGCATGACTATATCAAAACAAAAACAAAAATTCACGAACCATTTCTTGAGTGAGGTCATTCGAGTGAGTCACGGACACTGTTCAAGGGAGCGGAGAACATGTAGTGAATTGTATGTGCAGTGGGTCCAACTTCAAAACCGTTTAACTTCAAAATTCGTGGCTGATAGGTAGAGTCGTGCACGGATCACGGGTGACGCGCACAATACTGCGCGTCGCGGGTCCACATTGTCGGTGTCGTGCGGATAGAGCATGTCTTGTGCTGGCGCCATTGTTGTCGGTGAAGCGGGTCGGGTGGTAAGACACATTTTGCCAAAATACTATCGCCGTTATCGTCAGAAACTTAGTGTTTTTTCACGTTCTACCATGACAAAATATTATTAGAAAGAACCGAGCGTTGTACAATTGCAAAAGAAAACCTGCGGATACAGTAACGCGCGCTGCGCCTACTCTTCCCCCACATTGCATCACTCCTTGTGTTTACTCCGTGTGAGTAATGCCTGCCGTGAATGCTTGCCGTTCAAAGACGCCGCGCAGGTGGACCTCGGCCCCGCGGGCCCGCATTCAGTTACTCGCAAGTGTGCAGGAATCAGCAGTTGGGTCATTCCACGCCAAATGATCCAAAGGTCCTGCTCGACCCCCCGCACTTCTGGACCAAAAAAATATCGTGGATACACTACGGTATTAATAGACATTTCCCAAAGTTTTACTGGGAAATGTTGAGCCCCTGTCATTTAACGCGGGGTCAAAGTTTTCGGTAAGCACCAAAACCATAGTACGCTTGAAATAATCGGACGGGTGCATCGCTCGCGTTACACGCATATTTATGGTGCTGAAACAGACGCCTGGGTTCGGAAAATGCGCTGAAGGAGGAATTTGGGGGAAATCTCAATTTTTAGTACCGTAAAACGCCCCGGCTATCGGCGCTTTTTCTTGCGACTTTGCGTTTTTTTAAAATAAACTTTCCATAACAGCTGGAATTCTTGAAAACCATGTGGCCGTTCACGAGGACCCATTCTACAAGCCTGCTGGTTTTCAAAGCCGTCAATGCAGTAGTTTTTGCCATAGTACACCTTAACCTGGCGGTTTTCGCAAAGTTTAACGTGTTTATGGCCAATTTCGAAAAGGAAGCGGTCGTCATACAACAGTCATTTGGAATACATTAGGTAAAGGAAACCCTCGGCCAAAACATATAAAAAAACTGAAGAGGTACGTTTTTTCGCTGAACATACTACGCGGAGGCGCACGCACTCTCCGGTGGAGGGAGAGCGTTGGTGTGCATCCCGGGCCAGGCGCGCTACAACGCGACAGCTCGGATACGCCGCTGCTTGCCGCACGATGCCAAAAACGATAATTTGGACTTGTGGGTACCGGTCTAGTGCATGCACAAGCTACTGCCAATGTCGCAACAGGTAAGGAAACTGCCTCCACCAGTACAGCAACGCGAGATGGATACTTTGCATTACAAACCCGACCGAAGCATATAGCCGCGTGAAAGCATTTCTGCTTACACCTTTATCTTATCATTTTCATGCGAGTTGTACAAAAGCAAAACGTCTGCAACGCAAATAAATGGCCCTGCTCAGCAAACTAGCACGGTGAAGGCGCTCAAGATTATGTTCAGTGTAGTTGATGTAGTAGATGGCGGCTCCGCGTTTCCGGCATGTTCTTTGAACACCCAGAATACCCGATGCTGTTGGGAATGGATGTTGTCTTCACGGTGATTTCAGTGCGGCTAACGGGTTCGAAGCGGTGATACCTCCCTCCTTCAGGCACGGCCCTTGCGCTGTCGTAGCGATTCTTCAGCGCCCCTTGCTGCCGCACTACCTGTTCCTCCAGCACGCAGATCGATGTAATGGCGTCGAGATTTGCATCTGCCCAGCTGTACAGATCGACGGGTCTCAGTATGTGATCTTCTAAAGGCCTCTGAATGCTGGCTCTAGCAGCAAGCCTCTTCAGAGTCCCAGCTCCATCGCACGACCCTTTCCCATGGGAGGTCGCATAGAAGTGCCATGATGCACTTATGCTGAAATACGAGTGGTGGTGACAGAGGTTGACGAAACATTTTTTTTTCAATGCGAACCTGCGCCGTCCGTGAAGTAGCAAAGTTTATTTACATGGGGATGGTACTGCTCTTATTCTGCTTGTGAGTTCTGGCTGAAACGTATAGACCACGCGGCATTATCGTGCCGTAAGCAATGTGATATCACAACGAATGTATGGTGACGAAAGTTCATATCACCAGGGAAGCGGTTGTAAAATACCATCGAATGAATGCTGACATGTCCTTGATCACAATAGAAGGATTGGGGGTGTCCTGTACGACAAAGCTGTAGGGCAAAATCTATTAGGATGACACCTTCTTCAGTACGGAGCGAATTTTTTAGATTCCAAAGGAACTCTGATTGTTGGTTTGCGTCGCAGTGGTGGTATTTCAGTGATTCCAATTTATACGCCAAGTGACGGACCAAGCCGTCCGAAGGGTCTTTTCTGTCCGCCACAGAGCAATAAAACGTTGTACACGTATGCTCACGTGTCGTTGGGATTTGCATTCCAGAGATATTTGTATATCCCCTAGAGCCGCTATCTCCAAATCTGACCATATCTTTGCGTTTTACAAGCGCAATAAACTGGCGGCATATGCAAAGCTGAGCAACGTGTAGAGCCTGTGGCGTGTTGCCCCTGCACCGCAGGCTACTGTCTCCAAAAGCAGGCAACTGTCAATGGAGGACCAGGAAAACAACCCTTTCCACTGATAAATTTTCAACTTTGTACACTACGTATATGGTGCACGCAACTATGTGACGTCATATTGGGTTTCTTGCGCATACTGGGGTACTGAGCAGGGCCATTTATTTGCGTTGCAGACGTTTTGCTTTTGTACAACTCGTATGAAAATGATAAACTAAAGGTGTAAGCAAAAATGCTTTCACGCGGCTATATGCTTCGGTCGGGTTTGTAATGCAAGGTATCCACCTCGCGTTGCTGTACTGGTGGAGGCACTACAGGTGTACTGTTGCGACATTGGCAGTAGCTTGTGCATGCACTAGACCGGTGCCCACAAGTGCAAATTATCGTTCTTTGGCATCGTACGATAAGCAGCGGCGTATCTGAGCTGTCGCGTTGTAGCGCGCCTGGCCCGGGATGCACACCAACGCTCTCCCTCCACCGGAGACTGCGTGCGCCTCCGCGTAGTATGTTCAGCGAAAAAAATATTTTCTCGCGTTTATCAAAAACTACCTCTTCAGTTTTTATATGTTTTGGCCGAGGGTTTCCTTTACCTAATGTATACCAAATGACTGTTGTATGACGACCGCTTCCTTTTCAAAATTGGCCATAAACACGTTAAACTTTGCGAAAATCGCCAGGTTTAAGGTGTACTATGGCAAAAACTACTGCATTGACGGCTTTGAAAACCAGCAGGCTTGTAGAATGGGTCCTCGTGAACGGCCACAAGGTTTTCAAGAATTCCAGCTGTTATGGAAAATATATTTAAAAAAACGCAAAGTCGCAAGAAAAAGCGTCGATAGCCGGGGCGTTTTAGGGTACTAAAAGTTGAAATTTCCCCCAAAATTCCTCCTTCAGCGCATTTTCCGAACCCAGTCGTCTGTTTCAGCACCATAATTATGCGTGTAACGCGAGCGACGCACCCGTCCGATTATTTCAAGCGTACTATGGTTTTGGTGCTTACCGAAAACTTTGACCCCGCGTTAAATGACAGGGGCTCAACATTCCCCAGTAACACTTTGGGAAATGTCTATTAATACCATAGTGTATCCACGATAATTTTTTGGCCCAGAAGTGCGGGGGGTCGAGCAGGACCTTTGGATCATTTGGCGTGGAATCACCCAGTTATCATCCGCATAAGCGTTTCATCTCCTTTTTCGTTTTCGTTTTTATTATTGTTGCATATTTCTTTAGATGCCTTATAAGTGACAGGTTCAAGGTATGAAGTCAAAGTGACCACAGTGAGAATTCTGCGCTTATATTCAATGTAACAATAACAAAAAAATGTACATGCCCTTTCTAGATGGGATACAATATTTCTGCTGCCCCAGGTGCCAGTGGAGAACATTCAGCCTGTTATATCTACTTCGACACTTCCATACTTCCCATGCACATGAAGGCAACGAGATTTGTGGATTGAACTGCATGAAATCCTTCTCCCGGTACTATGCATATCGAAGCCACGTTGCACAGGAACACCGTAGCCTACTTGAGGAGGAGACAACAGCAACTGAGCCGTGTTCCCCAACGGACTTTCCAGCCACAACGAGTGCTTCCACACCAGAAATCAGCAGTTTTGAAGAACCTCAGCACGACGCTGAAGCTCTGAGTCCAGACAATGTGAAACAGCTGGCTCTCCTGCTCAAGTGGAAAGAGGGAATACGTGGGCCTAACTCAGCACTCAATGAGATTGCAAATGACATTACCTTGTACATCCAAGGTTTAGCTGAACAGGGACCAGCTGAAGATTTGCACGAGAGATTGACATCTCTTGTGGAAGGAGGCCTAGAACAACTTAAGACAAGACATGGCCGTGAATCTTACTGGAGATTGTTTCTCCCATTCATTGAACCTCAAGCTGTTGCCCTTGGGCTAAATGAACAGGAGAAGACAGTTGAGTTCCACTATGTCCCTGTATGTGATGTCCTGAAGCATGTGTTGCAGGAATATGTGAAAGCTTGCACCAATCAACTGCGCAAAGTGGTTACCTTTCATCAGTCTTTGATGGGGTGGCATTTCATGAGCACCCATACTTTTCTGGTGACATATCGAAAATATGCACTTAACTCTACAGTGACGAGTTTGAAGTCTGCGACCCTCTAGGAAGCAAGACGGGAAAACATAAATTGATGGCAGTCTACTTTCCATTTTTACGGTGCCACAAAAAACACGGTCATGTCTCTCAAATATTCATCTGGCCATCCTTGCCAAAGACAAGCATTTAGCAATTTATGGAAATTTATGGAAATACTTGCTCCATTTCTGAAAGACATTAAACGCCTTCAAACAGAAGGAATTGATGTTGACAAGCAAATGGTCAAAGGAAGTGTGTTTATTGTTACTGGACACAATTTGTCGTCGCATCGGACTGGAGAATTCAAGTGTAGCTTCACTTATGGCCGAATATGCAGGTACTGTTTGGTCATTCGTAGGGAAATTGACTTGAATTGATTGAAGCACAATGAACGAGAGTTCGTCCTCCGAACACCTAGTGGTCACCAACATCACTTAGCTATGTTAAGTGCTGGCGTCTCCACAGAGTCCCTTTACGGTGTAAAGGAGCCATGTGCTTTCACATTTGCAGGATTTGATCCAACTCAGCATCTGCCCCGAGATATCATGCATGATATTCATGAAGGTGTCGTTCCATAAACAGTGAGGCACATAGTCGCAAGTCTTGTATCCTCGAGGTTTTTCTCACTTGATGACCTGAACAGTGAAATTGTTCACTTTGTTTATTCCCCCCTTGATCAAAGAAATAAGCCTGAACAGCTTTCTCGAGAGTTTGTTTACAAGAAAGCAAACATGAAAGGCAATGCAAGCCAAGTGTTTTGCTTCTTTCGACATTTCAGTTTGTATGTGGGGAATCGTGTGCCTTCTGACAGTGCTATTTGGAAGTTGTACACATTGCTCAGAGAGGTCGTCGACCTTATTATGATGAGGAACATACCTGTAACCCATGTACAATACCTTCAGCGCCTTATTAATATGTTCCTTGAGGAGTTCCATGACCTTTTCCCATCTGCAGCGGTTCCATGCAAGATGCATTATCTAGTCCACTACGCGGTATACATGTACAAGTTCGGTCCTCTCATTAATCTCTGGGCCATGCGGTTTGAAGCTAAACACCAATATTTCAAAGACATTTCACGGAAGATCAGAAAGTTCAAAAGCATCACCCTAAGTCTGGCTACAAGACACCAGTATTTGCAGATGTTCACATTCTCACAGGGCTACACTGAAAGACACCTCACCACAGCAGGCAGCAACCCATGCCTCTTTGAGTACCTTCCAGATGTTTTACAGTCCGCCCCCGGGTGGGCCGTGTCTTTGACTGGTACGGCCTATAAAAAGGTCGACGGTACAGTACTGCTTGCGGTGCTGTTTCGGGAAAGAAGTTTTCTTTTACAGTCCTACATCATTGCTGAGAACATTGTGAAAACAGTGCCGTGTTGAAATCGGTAACTGTTGATGGCACTCTATACTCATCGGGCTGCGTGCTTGTGCTTGAGGTCAGTGGGGATGAGCATCCTGTGTTTTTACAGCTAAGTGACATTTATGCTGTGAACCGAGTCATCCTTGGGGTTGCACAAGTACTAACCACAGTGGAATGTTTGACAGTCATTTTCATTTTTTTGTGGTTAATTTTACTTCACAATATAGACTTGTCAGCAATCTTCAGGATCTCCCAAATGAGCCGCTCTTTATTCAAAGGCAGGGAAACCGACATGTTATTAATCCACGTCATGCAATATGATAATGGGAAGCATCAATATGCTTTATTTGTGTGAACTGTGCAATTTTGGTACTTGCACAACTATGCCATTTGCATGATGGTGTAAAATTCATAATGTGTAACTCTCTTCATAATCCTACATGTTAGGTGGCTTTGTGATGCACTCTACATAGTGATGTAATTGTGTGATCTCTCACACTGTTCTTTCAAACTTTGTACTTTATTTCTTCTTTCCTCTATAATTGTTGAATATTCTTTATACCACTTTTTTTTATCATTGTTGACTATGTGCATGTGATATAAAGACTTGCACGCTTACATTCTTACATTGTTAGTCCCATTTTTATTTCACGGCACCACCATATACAACTTTTACATCAAACAGCATCTTTGAACTGTACATAATTGAAGTGAACAGTCTGGTTACTTAACCTCATCTAGAATTTTGTGTCATGTAGAGATGATAAAATATCGGGTATACTCCTAAACCACAATTAGTGCACATGGAATGGTGGCAATACTACAAGGAAGAGGTAGAAATGGTAATAAATGTGGGCATATGTCGCGAGGCGGCTCAAATCAGAGCGAAATAAAGTTATGTGGGGTACATGTCTATTTGTTGGTCCCCTTATTTGGGACAGGGGCCGCTGAGATCTCTTCATCCTCGCATGCCAAACAGTTTCTTTTTTCTTACATATTTTTTTTTCAACTTTTCAGGTTGTTTTCATATAGCACACATACATGAATCTGGTCATCCTATTTCATGATGTAACCTTCCTCACAAATCCCTGCACTTCAGGTCGGTTAGAGGGACCACCATATCAACACATTTCCTGTCCAATATAGGGCAACAAAGATATTCAAATATATGTTTTTTAAATGTTGGGCTTTATTATTTGTTTTAGGATACTGCTCAATCGGTCATAATTTCTATATGAAATGCTAATCAACAATGTACAACTAACCTGCATATCGTTTAAGGTTAAAAACACAATTTATGATCTCAGTTCATAGGAATGAGTATACCTGGGTATAATGGCAGTGTCAAGTGAGAGTATTTGCATTATACACCCCCTTACACCAACACGGGAGCTCAAGTGTTTGACATAGGGGGTAATGTGAGTGTGACCTGGGTGTGAACGTCTCTTACACCCACTGAACACTGATATAGGTGGTTCGTTCTTTAGCACAGGGTGTAATACAAGTCTGAACTGGGTGTAGTTTTACAACACACCCTATTTACACCCTACTGGTGTAAAAAAAATAGTCTGTATCGAGTCGCGACCCCCGCTTTTCGACTGTAGACCATACATAGTAATACAAAAGACCGGCGCTGAAATTTAATTTTACAGTTAATATCGTCGCAGGTAGTAAGTGGGTATGGACACTATCGGCAGACAGAAAAATGTGTGAGCTTTACTGAGAGTGTCGACCTTGTATAATCAGCTACCACTAGGTTGATTGGATCGCAGAACAGTGGGCAGATCATGTGTCCTTTATAGTTTCTCAGCCTATTCCCGACCCCCCGCTTTATCTGCCACGACCTCCCTCAGGGTCGCGACCCACAGTTTGGGAAGCACTGGTCTAAGCTGATGGACTGGCTAAGTGTGTCTTCTCCCCAAATGTGATATCGGGCACCAAATGAAACGTTCCGATATTGGAGAAAATCGTGTCGAAAGTAATTGGAAAAGTAAGTCTTCTACGAGTACAAGGTATTCGAAAAAGTAATTAGACATTGACACGTGTCTGCCTCAGTCAGACATAAAGATTACCTCTCTGTAGTGTGAAACGTGGGAACTTAAGTTAAATACGTCAAAGTGTAAACATATGCGGATGGCACGCGCAGCATGGTGTACTCCTCATTATAATCTTGATGGTGTCGTTCTCGAATCTTTTGAGTCATACAAGTACCCACATCGTTTACATTGTCAAAAACGCAAACCAGATGTTGGGATACCTGAAACGTAATTTCCATTCTTCCCCGTCGAACATAAAACTTATCCGTTACAAAACGCTCCTTCGCCCACAATTAAGGTATGCTTCGGCAATGTGGGATCCTGGCACTGACGTTATTACTAAAGGCCCGTTCCGACATACAGCGCTTTGCTCCAGAGCACTGAAAAACAGCGCTGTTTTTCCCTCCTCTCCCGGCTGCGACTCGATGGAAAACAGCGCTTGGCGAAGTTCAGCTTCGGTGAACTTTCCCATCGCTGTCTCCCAGCGATAGGCTCCCTGAACCAATGAGAACGCGCGCGCCGTGTTCACGTGACGGTACGATCACGTACGATCACGTGAGATCACAAAGTACAGCGCTGGGACAAGCGCTGCAAGTGCGAACCCCGCAGTGGAAATAGAGCGCTGTTTTGCAGTGTTGTGGTACAGCGCTGTGGAGCAAAGCGCTGTATGTCGGAATGGGCCTTAACCAGCTTGAAATAGCGCAGAGGAAGACAGCACGTTTCATAACCTCCGATTACATGACGTGTGTCAACCATGAAACATAACCCGGACTCAGTGGAGGACCTAGGGGCGGAAGGGGGCAATGTTGGGCGGTTGTCCCCCAAACCGTCAGTTTACACATTGGGTTCCCATTCTCTCTTCCCTACCTCACTACACTCTAAAAAATATATTAGAAGAAAAAACAGAGAGATTACACCAAATGTTGGTGTGACGGAAGTGAGCACGAAAGACGTATATTGGCGGTTATGGCTGCCTGTTGTGATCTTTGGACGAGGGCTGTTCCAGTGTAAAGAACTGTAAGTACGCCTCTCACCCTCTGCAAAGTCATTTGAGTAGTCACGTAGTGCATTGCAGCTTATGTAGAGCGCTTCGCTGTGTGTACATAATGCGTGAGACGCTCATCGAGCGGCATTTCTGTTTGTGTGCAATGTCGGTTTTTGTCGTTGTAGCTAAGCCTAACGTTTGCTACCGGGTAAGTTCGTGCGTATTTCTAACGTTTGTTTCCGCCAGATTTGTGCAATTCCATTAGATCAGGTTAGGCCAGATTTCAATTTTTGCACGTCGCTGGTTCTGTTTCGTCGGGTCAGTGCATAAGTCATCAGTGCAAGTATTAAACTATATTCCAAACATTTTCTTGGCAATATCGGACTTCGACAATCATATCGCAAGTACTTACTAACGTCATGCTCATCGCAGAGTCTTTATTGGACAGAGTTTGCGCTGCTTATATGTTCGCTCCTCCAATAAAGAGTGGTCCCGGCTTCTATGCAGATACAACACATTAACGTTAGTATCTTATTATGCTCAAGTGCCAACAATTTTTCCTCCATTTAATGCTTCTGAATTGCGTTGGGTGGGGAGGAATTATCTTTTTAATTTCGTGAAACTGATTCTCGGTCACGTTACGACGTTTCGTTTTTTCTTTATCATGATCCGCTGTTGCCTGAAAAAGGAGTAACGGTCATCGCATGTAACCTAGTGCTATTTAGTTCACTTTTTGAGTTGCTGAATGCTTCCTGAACGTCATCGATTTCTCATTGTTCGATGGTCTGAGTCTGTGGATCTGCCTTCTGTCTTCACATGCACGATGTACCAGTGTCATCAATGTGCAGCATCAATGGCTTCACGAATGAGTTACGTGCGGCATCAAAAGCAACACCTTAACATCAGCAACTATCGTTTCCCGTGCTTCTCCACCAAATGCAATGCAACATTTTCGTCATATGCAGCCTTTTCCTATCACTGCAAACAGTAGCATGCTGGGGGGACATCACAGCCATTTGTGGACTGTGGACCACACCTCTGGGCCACAGGACACTGTGTCTTATTAAGTGCAGGCACCGTTCTGTGGCAACTCTTGTGGTCTGCGCGAGATTTTTAATCATCTACGAGATCATGTATGACGTGGGCAATCTGCTTCTTGTCCCTACGCGGAGTGCAGCAAGCGAAGTGTCATGAAGACGAAAAATGCTGTTTCAGTACACGCTTCAAGGTTCCATCGCCAACTCGAGGTCTCATGTCCGGTGGAAATCAGAAGTGCTGTGGATGAAAATAACCTACCAGGAGTTTCCTGTGATACTGTGTTGACGTGCGGCGATCATGACGAAGCAAGTGACACAGGAGAAGATAGTGATTGTGGTGAAATTGATGAGGATGAAGTAATTGCACGGCTTCTTTTAAAGGCAACGTCCAAGTTGCATGTTCCTTTAAGCACAATGACGGCTATTCTCGGTGACCTTGCTGCAATTGTTGACATCCAACTGGCTCAGTGCACAAAAAAATATCAGCTCAATTTGATCAACTGCAGCCTGCATCAAACAAGGTTGACCTGACAGGCTTGAAGGAAGATGTCATTTCCGGTGTGTTCAACTGCAAGCCATTTCGTTCATGTGCTGAGGGTTGAATCTTGTCATCACAATACCTCCAAATGAGTTTTTTTAAAGAAAGATTTGGCTTTTTGGAACCCACTGCAATTCGCCTGGGTGGTGTTGGAAGTGTTGACTGTGGGACATTTCATTACATCTCAGTAACAGCTGCACTTCAGCGCTTGCTACGAGATCCCTCTGTCGTGCTGCAGTTAAACGAATTTGACTCGAGGGTATCTGCCGACAGTTTCTATGGGGACTTTACTGATCGAAGCTTTTTCAAAAGCTTCAATGCACCGACAACTCAGAATGTTCTTCATCTCATTTTTTACCAAGACTCATTTTAGGTTGTTAACCCTCTGGTCTCTTGAAAGCAGAAGCATAAGATGTTGGGTGTGTATTTCACGTTGGGAAACCTCAAACAATACTGTCGTTCCAAAGTGGACCAGCTACAGCTCTCACTATTTTGCACAGAAAAATCGTTAAAAAGTTCGAACAAGATCAGGTGTTTGGGAAGTCGGTCTCAGAGATTAATGAGCTGGTGACAACTGGAATTGTTGTTGGTGGCAAAGTTTATACAGTGAAGTTGGCCTGCACTCTTGGTGATAATCTAGTTCACACCAAATCGGAGGCTTGCTCGAATCATTTACTGCTGGGTCATTCCACGCCAAATGATCCAAAGGTCCTGCTTGACCCCCCGCACTTCTCGACCAAAAAATTATCGTGGATACCCTATGGTATTAATAGACATTTCCCAAAGTTTTACTGGTGAATATTGAGCCCATGACATTTTACGCGGGGTCCAAGTTTTCGGTAAGCACGAAAACGATAGTATGCTTGAAATAATTGGGCGAGTGCATCGCTCGCGTTATACGCATAATTATGGTGCTGAAACAGACGACTGGGTTCGAAAAATGTGCTGAAGGAGAAATTTTGGGGAAATATCAACTTTGAGCACCCTAAAACGCCTCGGCTATCGGCGCTTTTTCTGGCGACTTTGCGAGTTTTTAAATATACTTTACGTAACAGCTGGAATCCTTGAAAACATTGCGGCCGTTCACGAGGACCCATTCTACAAGCCAGCTGGTTTTCAAAGCCGTCAATGCAGTAGTTTTCGCCACAGCACACCTTAAACCTGGCGATTTTCACAGAGTTTGACGTTTTTACGGCCAATTTTGAAAAGGAAGCGGTAGTCATACAACAGTCATTTGGTATACATTTGGTAACGGAAATCCTCAGCCAAAACATACAAAAAAACTAAAGAGGTACTTTTTGATAAGCGCGAGAAAATATTTTTTTCCCTGAACGTACTATGCGGAGGCGCACGCACTCTCCGGTGGAGGGAGAGCGTTGGTGAGCATCGCGGGCCAGGCGCGCTGCAACGCGACAGCTCAGATACGCCGCTGCTTATCGTACGATGCCAAAAACGATAATTTTGACTTGTGGGCACCGGTCTAGTGCATGCACAACCTACTGCCAATGTCGCGACAGGTAAGGAAACTGCCTCCACCAGTATATAGCAACGCGAGTCGATATTTTGCATTACAAACCCGGTCGAAATATATAGCCTCATGAAAGGACTTTTACTTACACCTTCCTCTTATCATTTTCATACGTGTTGTACAAAAGCAAAACGTCTGCAATAAAAATAAATGGTCCCGCTCAGTACTCCAGTATGCACAAGGAACCCAAGATGAGGTCCCAGAGTTGCGTGCATCATATATGTAGTCTACAAAGTTGAAAATTTATCAATGGAAAAGGGTTATTATCCTGGTCCTCCATTGACAGTTGCCTGCTTTTGGAGACAGTAGCCTGCGGTGCAGGTGGAAGCATGCCACAGGCTCTACACGTTAGTCAGCTTTGCATATGCCGCCAGTTTATTGCGCTTGTGAAAAGCAAAGATATAGTAAGATGGGAACCTTTTGGAGATAGCGTTTCTAGAGAAGATACAAATCTCCTCTCTGGGATGCAAATCCCAACATACGTGTAATACGCTTTAATGCTGTCCTCTGTGGCTGACAGAAAAGTCCCTGTTCGGACGACTTTGTCGATCACTTGACGCATAAATTGGAATCACTTAAATACCACCACTGGCGCGGCAAAGCAACAATCAGAGTTCCTTCGGAATCTATAAGATTCGCTCCCTCCTGAAGAAGGTGTCATCCTAATAGATTTTTCTAAAAACTACAGCTTTATCCTACAGTACACTCCGCAATCTTTCTATTGGGATCAAGGACAGGCCACCATTCATTCGATGGTATTTTACAACCGCTTCCCTGGTGATATGAACTTGCGTCACCGTACATTCGTTGTGATATCAGATTGCTTACGGCACGATAATGCCGTGGTCTGTACCTTTCAGACAGAGCTCACACGCAGAATAAGGGCAGACTATCCCCATGTCAATAAACTTCACTACTACACGGACGGCGCAGGTTCGCAATGCAAAAACAAAAAATGTTTCGTCAACCTCTGTCACCACTACTCGGATTTCAGCATAAGTGCATCATGGCACTTCTATGCGACCTCACGTGGGAAAGGGCCTTGCGATGAAGCTGGGACTCTGAAGAGGCTTGCTGCTAAAGCCAGCATTCAGAGGCCCTTAGAAGGTCACATACTGACATCCGTGGATCTGTACAGCTGGGCAGAGGGAAATCTCGACGCCATTACATCCATCTGGGTGCTGGAGGAACAGGTAATGCGGCAGCAAGGGGCGTTGAAGAACCGCTCCGACAGCGCAAGGGCCGTGCCTGAAACAAAGGAGGTATCGCTGCTTCGAACCCGTTAGCCGCACTGAAATCACCGTGAAGACAACATCCATTGCCAACAGCATCTGGTATTCCGGGTGCTCAAAAACATGCTAGAAACGCGGAGCCGCCTTCTACTGCATCTACTACTGGACATAATCTTGAGCGCATTCACTCTGCTAGTGTGCTGAGCACAACCATTCATTTGTGTTACAGACGTTTGTTTTTGTACAACTCGTATGAAAACGATAAGAGGAAGGTGTAAGTAAAAGTGATTTTACGTGGCTATACGTTTCGGTCGGGTTTGTAATGCAAATTATCCACTCGCGTTGCTATACTGGTGGAGACAGTTTCCTTACCTGTCGCGACATTGGCAGTACGTTGTGCATGCACTAGACCGGTGCCCACAAGTCCAAATTATTGTTTTTGGCAGCGTGTGACAAGCAGCAGCGTATCTGAGCTGTCGCGTTGCAGCGCGCCTGGTCCGCGATGCTCACCAACGCTCTCCCTCCACCGGAGAGTGCGTGCGCCTCCGCGTAGTACGTTCAGCGAAAAAAAAATTTTCTCGCGCTTATCAAAAAGTACCTCTTTAGTTTTTTTATGTGTTTTGGCTGAGGATTTCCGTTACCAAATGTATATCAAATGACTGTTCTATGACGACTCCTTCCTTTTCAAAATTGGCCGTAAAAACGTCAAAGTTTGCGAAAATCGCCAGGTTTAAGGTGTACTATGGCAAAAACTACTGCATTGACGGCTTTGAAAACCAGCAGGCTTGTTGAATGGGTCCTCGTGGACGGCCACAAAGTTTTCAAGAATTCCAGCTGTTTTGTAAAGTATATTTTAAAAAACGCAAAGTCGCAAGAAAAAGCGCAGATAGCCGGGGAGTTTTAGGGCACTAAAAGTTGAAATTTCCCAAAAATTTCTCCTTCAGCACATTTTCCGAACCCAGACGTCTGTTTCAGCACCATAATTATGCGTGTAACGCGAGCGATGAACCCGTCCGATTATTTCACGCATACTATGGTTCTTGTGCTTACCGAAAACTTTGACCCCTCGTAAAATCACAGGGGCTCAATATTTCCATGTAAAACTTTGGGAAATGTCTATTAATACCATAGGGTATCTACGATATTTTTTTGGTCCAGAAGTGCGGGGGGTCGAGCAGGACCTTTGGATCATTTGGCGTGGAATGACCCACTGAATACTTCTGCCGCTTCTGTTTGATAACAAGGCAGCCATTCCACAACTGTGCGACAGCTTTTGGTGACATGCGAACAGTAGTTAACTACAGTGAGTGCGTCAAAGAACTGAATGACACGAGCGTCTCCCATCACAAAGGCATGAAATGCGACTCTGTGTTTAACCAGGTTCCTGGATTTCACGTTTGTACATGGCTGCCACCATGTGTGGGTCATGACGTTCTGGAAGGAGTTATTAATTATGATGTGCCACTTTTTTTTGCCTTACTTCCAGAAGGAAGGTTGATTTTCGTTACAACTGCTCAGCTTCAGCTTAAAAAAGCTGTGTTTGCAAGGTCATGATGCTGCAGACAAGCTACCAGAGCTCAAGGAAGGGCTGAAATACCTAGGGGTCATGCTGCGCAAAACTGGCTTCTCCTAGGTTCGTGCCAGTTCTCGCAGATGTGGCTGTGCCACGCAATGCTGTATGGCAGCTTCTCCTTCTGCGGAACATTGTGGAGTTTGTCTGTGCCCGTAAAATTTCACTCGCACAGGTGGCATATCTTAAAGGGTCTCTGACCAGAACCTGGTCAATGTCTTTGTTTGTATGGATAACGAACCTACATGGTGCCTCCAAGTTACAACTGAAACGTTTCGTCTCTGCGGAGCCGCCAACTATTCCAAACAAGGAGCCGAAAAGCGGTTTCGATTTCTGCCCTCAACTCGTGCGATCAGCGCAAAACTCTAGCTATTATGCAGTGGTTTTCCCATGTGTATGACGTCAAACGCCCGCGACGTTTATTGGTGGAAAGTCCACACCGGAAGTTCGGGGGGTTTCCGCAACTTCCGTATTGCTGGGTGCTTTTTCAATATGGACGCGGAAGCACAGTGGAGTCGACAAGCCAGCTTTTCAGCTACCTTTCAGCAGCTGAGAGGCACCAGTTACGTGCAGCAGAGTTTGGAGGCCTTACTTTTGAAATGTTGAGCGGCGAATCGACTTCAGCATGAAGAAAAAGTTCCAACGACAGACTGTTAGATGAGCTTTGAGCATCCATCACGATGAAGCACATGAACAGTTTGTGTAAATTTCTTGTTTGACGGAGCCGTGTAAGGGGGCCGGAGTGGTTCATTGCATAATAATGCCGAAAGAAGTCGAGTGCTTATGTTGGAAGGAGCTGCTCTTAAAGTAGCATATATAGAACTTCGAGGGCCGCACGAACCTAGCGCTCATATTCACAAGTAAGAAGCGTACGTGTCTCATGCACAATCATGCTGGTTGGTTTCAATACAAAATAGTTTTTCTGAACTTTTCGTTATTGTTCGTCACTTATTCAGAAAGAGTGCAGCTGAATTAATACTCGGCGTCCTACTAGCTTTAGCTTTGTTCAAAGTTTGCGTGTCTCATACAGGAAATAGATACGTACACTACATACCAACAGTTCCTGAGATGGATGTTGCACAAACTTGAAAAAAAACAACAAGAGAATCGTTATACCAGTCTGCGCGGTGAACAGGATACGGAAAGCCTTTCCCATAGTAACTACTACATGCTTTAAATACCCAAGATACTAGGTGGAAGTACCCCCTACAGGGGGTGCCCTTGCATCATTAGTCTACAGCTGAAATTGCAACTATTATAATTACCCATTCAGTCAATGTCGTAAGTGTTGTTCGAACTCTTACTGTCTGATAGCACGCAAATAGTATTTGTTAAGCACCTCAAGTATTTTAATGATCGTTATGTGGAAGTAAGTCAGACTGTTATGCAGGTTACCCTGTGTGTGACCTCGGTTCCTGCTCTCAGTCCTCCAGAAGTGCTCACTACACAAGTTGACTATCGAAAACCTCAATCTTCCATGCATGATGTAAAACACCAGTTCGCTTGCTACCTAGCCATTTTTTCATTCTCAATCTTCCTTTTGTGTGCAAAGGGCACACCCAGTTCGAGCAGGATGTAGACCTTGAGGAACCAAGCTTTGTATCTTGGGCTGCTCGAATACTCAAATAGGCATGTTTTAGTCAAAGATGATGTAACATGAAATGTGGTTCATATAGTTTATTGTGGCACTCAGATAATATCTTCATAATATGTCTGCAGAGATTGCTCCAAAATAGCATATGTGATGTAGCGTTATACATTATTGGGCTTCTGGGGGAAAATCATGATTCACCCGATACAGACGGCAGCCTTTGTAACGGTGTCTGACACATTGTTAGTAGCCACTGTTTTAAAATATGCATTAAAAATGCTCCAATTATGAAAGTATCACGAAGTTCTTCATTTCATTTGTTTACTTAAAGACCCTTGTGAAGGGATTTACATAAATGCGGGAGGTTTTTATCCAAAAAAGACAAATACCAAAATGATGTACACAAAATTCGTTCACTCAACACAAAGAAATTCATTCGATCTGAAAACGACCATAGCACTTGGAAATAAATGACGATACATTTTGTTCTGATGCTATGTGGGCAGGAAGGTCATTCCAGTTTGACACCATCAGCTGGTGCGGAGAGTAGAGGAATTTTTTTGTTTGTGTAGGTGGAGCAAGTACTTTGTGCGAGTCGTCAAGTCTTGGAAGTAACTTGTGAGAGGATTGACAGTAAGTGGGGTGGGGAGGAGTGTGACTGTAATATAACTTATGAAAGAATGCCAGGCCTGATACCTTTCATCTGGTAATCAAAGGAGTAAGAAAGAGTTTGGCTTTAATGGCTGGGAATCATAAGTGATTCACTGTATGGCAGCACAAGTCCGTCTCTCAAATAGATATAGTGTCACGCGCGAAAATGTCACTGACCTTTTATAGCATACACCCTGTATTCTGCATGTGTTTAAGGAGCTGAGGGGCTGGATGGATGCATTGTAGTGGCACCCCTGGTGGGCCTCTTTGCAATGAGGGTCCAGCACATTGCACCCGTAGAAATGGTTGTCGTACACCAGGCTTTCTTTCTTTTTTTTTTTTTTTTGTGCACTGAAATTTTCTCGTAGTTCCCCTCTGTCGTGTTTCCCCAGGTTAGACAACAATAGTACAGCATTGGGTAAACTAAGGATTTCAACTGCGTTGGTTTAGAATCCAGAACCCTTCTTTACTATGTGCAGTATGCTGCATATTATAAGGAAAACAAATAGAAGAAAACTTGTACCTGATCCCTGCCTTGTATTTCCAACAATTGGTTCCACATCTTGTCCAAGGAAGTCATGAACTACATTGGTGCACTCTGCTGTGACAATTATAATGTTACATCTAGATGCGGAATACACAGCTTCATTTTACGTACTGTGAATGTTGCTTACTGCATGGCTGCATACTGCTATACTGCATGAATGTTGCAATTGGCATGGCTGCATTCAACAACACTCGGAATTGTACAGTAATCTTTTGATTTAGTGCGTAAACTTCAATTTTCTTTAATCCGTATTTTGCTTTGTTGCGTAAATGGTCTCATAACATCTGCATGCCACAACGTAATTCTCACAAGGAGAGTAATCACTGTATAAATTATACAGAAGACACTAACCTCGTCACGTCCAGATGCAACAGTCTTGGAAGACAGATTCAGACTGCTGATGCGGACTGCTGTAGGCGGAGGTTCTTTGTACTCAAACTGAGGGGTCCGTCTCATAGTCTGCATTCTTCAAATACGATTGGCAAAATCCGCTGCAGACCATACCTGCCGCTGCGGTTGAACGCGCAGTATCGTACGGAACTGAATGCCCGCCGAATAATCTCGCTTTGAAGACAAACCGAGGCACGTCAAATGAAGTAAGGGCTGTACCTCGATAAATTGATCGTTGTTCCAAAAGATATAACTAAAGAAAACTTGGAAATACACACACTACGCTAACGCAGTGAAATAGCGCGCTGGATCCCGAAAGTCGTCGTAGCTCGCAGCCTCGTGGCTCATCTTTCCACGGAAGTCGCTAATTGAATTATCGCAGTCGTAGATTTCGAAGTATATACATACTTTTTATTTCCAGACATTGTGACAACAGTATATCGGCGTAAAAATGTTGGTTCTTGCTGAAAGCTGTTGTAGTGCTCGATCACGTGACGGCATTCTGCGCGCTGATTGCATGGGCGATTGACGTCATCCCAGTGGGATGACCAGATGAGTTTTCTATATATGCGTACGTTTTCTTGGTTTGACACTAGGTGTGCCAGCGTCGAGTTTACGAAAACTACGAGGTGTTGAGGCATGAATTTTCGTATATGAAGTTGCTTTTGTGTATTCTATCGGTAGCCACTGCGGAAAAGGCTCTCCAGCTTCTGGTCAGAGACCCTTTAAAGAGCTCATTGAACTATACCTGGAACAGATTAAGGACCTCTTCCCAGAGCCTTTGCTGAAGCCGAAGCACCACTTCCTACAGCATTACCCTGGACCTAATAATGAAGTACGGGCCTCTCGTGTGGCTGTGGACGCTATGCTTTGAGTCAAAGCACTCTTATTCGAAGCAAGCAGCCAGGGTGTCCAACAATTTCAAGAATCTGACATATACGCTGGCTGTGAAGCATGAACTTCTACAGTGTTATTTGTCTACGGGATCTGTGTTTGCAAGTGATGTAGTGGCAGCATCAACTAATGTGTTGAAAAATGGCGATCTTCCCTCTGAGCTACTCACACTCTGTGAGAATGAATTGCGGTGTTTCCAACTGTTCAGCAGTGTTGAGGTCCGGGAGACAAAGTACAGCCGAGGTCTCCATGTTGCATGGTGGCGAGAGGAAGGCACTGTGATATTTGGCAGATCAAATGCAGTTGCAATATCAGGTGACCAAGATGTGTTTCTCCTTCTCACAGCAATGCACGCGGAGTTTCTCCAAGACTTGGGTGTTTATCCTGTTTCTGATTTTCCTGACGCAGCAACGTCTTGTGTTAGGATTACTGACCTGCTCGACTACTACCCATTACCCGAATACAGACTGGGCTCAAATGTGATAGTGCTCAAGCATAGTATATTTGATGATTTGGTGTGCTCGTCATAACTTTGACCGGAACTATTTTGCGCAAAAGTACAGATATCTCAACCATATTTCAGACAATGTGTGATCTCCCAGAAGCGGTTGTGAGAACAGTCAGTGAAGTACTTCTGGACCTCACGGTCAAGGAAACGTCGTAACTCCATCTGTGCCTTTGAGACCTAGGGGTGCGTGCGGTCTCCGACCTAGGGTATGTGCAGGCCACGAAACTGGCTGGAGTGCTGAACCCCATTAGAAGTCGGAAGCTTTTACATCTATGGAAGGAATGTAAGTACCGTTCGTACTGTCCTCTTACCTGCGTAGTACCCAATGTGTGCAAATGCTTCTAAGGCTACTCCTAAAAATGCGAAGGTAATGTCATTACTTTGCATCGTTTTCTCACTGCCATGTCATTACAAGAAAATAGCATGTAGTAGCATGTTCCCCATGATTTGTCAGAAAACTCTGCAATTTTTTCTGATACAAATGCATCGCACCCTGAAGGAGATCCACCGTCCTGTTCAACCTCCTCCGCAACAGCCTCAGGCAGCGAGCATTCAAGTATGCCACACCAGTGACTCAGACATGATTGGATTGAAAAATTTGCATACCGTTTGATCGTGCACATGAAACCTATCAAGATGACTTGCAAAATGAAAGTGTTCGAAGAAAGAAGCATCTTTTGGAATTTGGGCGCCGAGTTGCAAACGATATCCACAAAGTTTGTCAAAGACCTGGACGTGCAGTGCTTGCGCAGACTGCAAAAAGAATTGTGGATGCATATCCGAAGTCTTTGTCAGATTCCCTTGGAGGAGTCGTGATTGGGACAGGATATGATTCACTGCGGGTGAAACTAGAAAATCGAATTGACAATTTAAACCGAGATGCAACTACATCTGCGTGACCTTGTGCAACGCAGAAAAGAATTTCACCGAAAGAAAGGGACACCTATGGGTGCGTGGAATGGCGCTGTAGTCTTCGAGCAGGTGAAACTGGAGACAGCCAGGAAGAGAAGAGAATTCATCTTGCTGAACTGTCTCACCAACAGGATGTGAACCAAAATGACGTCAGAGCACTGATGCAGCAAACTTATTTTTTGCAACGAGAACATATCAACGAAGGACTTTCAATGATGGAGATCGAAGACAAGTGGCCTTGGCTACTAACTATGGAGTACGTGCTCAATCACTTTGAGAGACTGACTGGAGTAAGTGGAGGGCTATTCTGCAGTATTTTTCAACTAGCTCCAAAGAAAAGGTTCAAGTCATCGTTGAGCGTTGCCAGGGAAGCTTCCGTTCCCCTGGGACGAGGTACGGGGATCCTGTCGCACTTGTGCTTGGGACGATTGCAACCATGCAAGAAGAAGAAGCATTTCTCATTGTGGAGCTGAAGGTATGTTGTAGGTAGTTCAGCAGTGCATGCTCTATTTCTGGTTTTGCACTGACTGACCTGAGAAGCCAGGTGAATTTAACAAACTTTGGAACTCGGGGGTGACAGAATGTATAGTATTTAATAAAGCAGAATAAAATACTTCGGGAACCAAAAGCACCAAGTGAACAAATATTTACCAAACAAAAACGCTGCAAAAGGGCAGACAGCTGCATGCAATTTAACTTCTTACTTGATGTGATTTTGTTTAACGAAGTAAAAATTACGAAAATGAGAACAGTAAGAAAAATATTAAAATTAATTCAAGGAACTTATTAGTTTTTATTACTCTTTAGATGTACAGTATCATCCAAGATGTACCTCTCCCCTCGACACCTGTGATACTATCTTCTGGTAAGCCTTTGGAGGACTTAGAGGAGAATGAACACTATCACAACAGTTTTATTTGTGCGCCTCAGGGGCCGTTCCTCTGTAAGTCTTTCATGATTGCAGCGGACCAGCAAGTTATCATAGAAGGAGTTCCAGATATGTCTGCTGCACTCAGCTGCCTCATGGCAGTGTAGTTCGTTTTTAACGTAGCCTATCCTCAACAAGTGGAAGCCACACTCGAGTTTTTTCAGCGGTAAGAGTGCATCACATGATTTCCAGAATATGTTACTTTTGCAAAGCAGTGTTCACGGATGTGCTTGCTTACGTTCACCTTTTCTTTGCTCATTATAACGATTCTATGTTTTATTAGTGCCCAAGAACAGCAACATTGGCATTAGTATTGGTGCACTCCTCGCTATATACAATGCTGCATATACCTCGACATATACGGTGTGTCATCGTCACGTCACACACACAAAGTATACGTTAACAAAGTGCCCTCTATATATGCTTAAAAAATGAGGAATGAAGCCATATTACCTCATGCTACTATCGTTTAATTTGTCTTCTTTTTATAAGGAATGAGTACCATCTCAGTAAATTGCTTCCCTCTGCATTTACAGGTGCTTACTGCAGATAAACCCACCCTCTGGAACAAAGTCCAAACGTAAAAGGCATGGTCCTGGTACAGTCTCTGAAAAAGTACTCTCATTTGTGGATGCAGTGAAACGTTACCAGGCACGCACCTGGTAAATTGCATAGTCCTTTGGTACAACGGACAGTGATTTTGTGCAACTCTTCCATGTGTAGTGACATCTTTTTACTTCAGCCTTTCAAACAGTGATTAGGAAATCCTGTATTTTTGTGTAAAGAGCACACGCATTCCAAACTTCCCAGATAATTTTGATGCCATTAGAGTTTTAACTAACGGCTTTAACACTGCAGTTGATACAGCGCAGCTGCCACAGGAATCGTAGGTTGTGGCACACAGAGGATGAGTGGTACCTGGAGACAGTTGTTTTCCAGTGGATTTATATTTCCAGAGTTGTTTTTCACTGGGGTAATGTCTGTTTGTTTAGTAATAACACAGCAGAGAGTCTCGATACACAGTAACCTGTAGCATTAACAGTGGAACCTGTCGCTACAGAGGAAGTGCCGTAAACCGCATCAAACGCGTTGTATTAACCGTCAAACCGGTTATAAAAACCGGGCCCCGTAATCCGATGAAAACGGATACCCGTATATTTTCAACAGGTTTTCCGCATTATTTTTTTCCCACTACTTTCCTGTTAAAACAACGGAGAAATTTCTTAGAGTGTACGCGCTTCGGCAGCTGAACCCCGCTACCCCCCAAACCCAGGGTCTGGATACACACATGCCGAGCCCTAATATCTCTTGAATCGCGCCGCCCAATTGCTCGCTTATGTCCGTTCTACAAGATCTTTCACCTCGGAACGTGGCATGATCAACTCATCATTCCACCACCTTACGTATCATAACGGTTGCACAACATACATAAAGTTGGCAGAGTTAGATTCAAAACCAAAACCTTCGCAGATTCCTTTGTACCACGAACATCCAAGAAATAGAACGACCTTCCCTCTTCTCTCGCCAAAGGTTATTTGTTTGTCACCACAATTTAACTTTGGGGTGAAGGAAAAGCGGGTCTCCGAAGATGCGCAATGAACAAAAGAAAGAAAAAGAAAACGTGTCCCTTCACGATTTTTTTGCGGACGATCTACCGAACGCATTTTTGGTCTGAAAGCGGCTACGATATCAGGTCACTGAAGGGAACAGATTGGGACAACTTCATAGCTTTTATAACTAAAAAGTTAATTAACGATTTTCAGGCAATTATTCATTTGACGGTCGAGCAACATATGGCCAAGAACGTCTGCCGGCCCAGAGATGATAGAAATGAAAACAGCATGTCTCTAGCCCTTAGTTTTTTTTATGAAAAATCTGTATCGAGAAAGCCAAACACCCTGTATGTCTCCTGTCCATGAACAGCACAAGAATCTGTAACGGTCACCTTAGAATGCTACATGAGTCTGGTGCGCACACCAGGTATCCGCATGTTCTTCATCAGCCAGCATCCCTTATTCTCTTCGCTTCAGCTCTAACCCACGCTCACAGCCTGCAATGCATTTCATGAAACTGAGAGGATATAGAAACGGGCACGACGGAGACAATCTCGCCACAGCCAACGCCCCCTATAGCCATGTTGAAGCTGAGACCGGCGCCTCGATCTTGGGTGTTTTAGCAGAACCTTATCGTATGCTTACTTGTCGATCGTAAGGATGACTCGGTAAATTATACAATGACACAAAATGTCCTCAACTGGAATATGGAATCATCTCTGTGAAACTCGCCCAAGAAGTACTCTGAACGTAAAATATAAGCTGGCGAGGCCACGTAGGCCAGACCAGACCAGAGCTGATGGTACATTGCGTCATAATAAATCTTATCGGTTCAACACGATTTCACACCGGCTGTTGAAGCATTACGGCTAAGCATGGAAGGTAACATGGTTCGCGAAAACCGTCCAGACTATCTATAATCACAAGATAAAGATACAGCTCGTCGCTTCCCAGCAGTCACCATCAACTAAACGTCATCTAACCATAGTCATTTAGGAACAGCTTTCTGCCATTCTCTCTGTCAGTGTTAAGTAGAGACGCAGCACACTGTTTTTAGGCTGTGCCAATACCGCGGACTCAAGTTATGTACAGGAAGCATTTGGAGACCACTTACCCGGACTTGTATGCGTAAGTCGATGGACGTAGACACACGCAGCACAACGCAGCACCACGCACACACAACACCACACATGTTCTCATGTCCTAAGAGCACTTGTACCACGTATATTCAACCTATAGAATCCTTGTTCTCATCCGGAAGATGTGCTATTGAGACTTTTCTTGCCAGGGCTCTGAAAAACACAGAGGTAATACATGTTAAACCGCAGTTCTGCCGAACAAATATGAAAAGCATGCTAAGATAGGGAAGACTAACATATACTATGTGGCCCAGAGGCTCTTCACTTAACACGTAATTACGGCTTTGCAGAATCTCGTACCTTTCGTATGTATGATAATATACTACGACAAGCGCCAAACATGAACTTCCATGAAAATAGGGTAATAGTAACAAACGAGTACGTCGGAAAGGGGGACAAAAAAAAAAGAAACACTGTCAAGGAGCCCGTGAAGAGGGAATCACACACGTAACATGAAAAATGGTTTTTCATGTTACGTGTGTAACAAACGAGTACGAAGATGTAGCGGTGTGGGTTAAAAGATAAGGGCATTGTCAGTGTTCGTCTGCCTCAATGACAATTGTTGCTTATCAGTACTATCATCTTGCCTATGAATTCACTTCAATTAGCGAGGAAATTAAAATAACTACAGTTGATGACAAGACAAAGTGACAAACAAAAACGCTACTCAGTACATTATACTGCTGACATATGGCAATGAAGTAGCGAGACGACTACCAATACCACAACCCAAGCAGCACAATGTGCTGAAAGTCGAGTGCAATAGGGGTGGGCGGGTAGGTGAAAGGCCTTGAACAGACTCGTGAAACTAAAGAACATTGATAAGACACATACCGTCCACCCCTATTGCACTCAACTTTCGGTACATTCTGCTGCTTGGGAATCTTCAAATACCGATGACTCAGGGATGAGTCATCTAGTAGTCACGATAAAGCTCCAAGGTACTCCCAGCTCTAACTGACATCATCACCAGATATGGCTCAGCAATTGTCAAACGCTAACAATGAAATCACATTCAGGGTCCTTAATGTGGACTGTCGACCTGCGGTTTACAAACTGGCAGTTCTTTTAAGACGGTACAGGGTCGGACACACATAAGCGTATCGCGGGAGCGCATGACCTGCAAGTATGCCAGCGCCGCGCAACGGATGCTCCTGGGTTTGAGACCTCGTGCCTAGCGAACATTCGCCACCTCTCGGTTGGGTCCGTCATTGCTCTCGTGGCGCCGGCGGGCGGGGAGACCCACCTGCTGTTGCTATTCAATCTCTGCTGACGATGTTTTGATGAGTGCGTGGCGCGGTGTAATATTTTACGACATCAGCGTCTTATCGGGATCAAGAAGGAAAGTGAAACAGACGGACGTGATGACATACGATGCATCCTTCGCAAACGAACAGATAACTATACATTACAATAAATGCAAGTATGCAACGACATGCGCCTGTTTCACTTTTCTTCTCAATTCCGATAAGACAAAGATTACGTCGCGCCACGCACTGATCAAAACATCGTCAGCAGAGATTGAATAGCAACAGCAAGTGGGTCGGCGCCCGCCGGCGTCACAAGAGCAATGACGGACCCAACCGAGAGGTGGCGAATGTTCGCTAGGCGCGAGGTCTCAAACCCAGGAGGATCCGTTGCGCGGCGCTGGCATACTTGCAGGTCATGCGCTCCCGCGATACGCTTATGTGTGTCCGACCCTGTACGAGCCAGGCTTCGAAAACCCGAGCTTGCGAGACAAGGATAAGGACAAGACACAGATACGAGCACACATGTGGCTCCATAATAAAGTTTCCTTGCTTTGGTGCTGGTCATTTCTGTTTTGTGTTTCTGTGGTGGCAAATGTCAGAAAATGCCAATCGCGAAAAAACACAAACAGACGCGCATTACCATCGCAATGCGAGATGCAGAGACATTTCAAGTGGAGACATAAGCTGGTGACTAGCTAGCGGTGGTGGTCGATGAAGGCAAGTAAAGCTATCGGAATGTCACAAGGGCTACCAAACCCCCGCGAGACTGGTGCAGTCTCAACAGTCCATTCGTAACATAAAACTCGAAAACTAAGCTTAATTCCATTTCGGTATGTTATTAAACAATAATCAAGAACACGTCAAGCGCTTCCAACTAAAACATGCAATGAAGTCGGCAATACACGGGAAATCATGTTCACAATTGCGTACCTGTAATAATGCATAGACGATGGTCATCCGCGCTGCACGTAACCCATAGACAAAAGGAGGTTTTCGCGCCAACGCCACGACACTTTATAGCCACGCCCACTCCCTCTAGCGGTGAAGTTTTGCAATCTATAGAAGGAAATTTTCAAAAATGTACGTAGCTATTGCTAATTGCAGTTCCTAATAAATATATCACCAATAATTAAATGAATAAAAAATGAATATATTTATCTTAATTATTTTTGTCTTATATCATATTATTCTACTGTTTGTTCAAATCCCTCCTTGAAATGTGAGGATGACTCACGGAATCCATCAGTGGAGAGGAGGACGTGA
Source organism: Ornithodoros turicata (assembly GCF_037126465.1). NCBI lineage: Eukaryota > Metazoa > Arthropoda > Arachnida > Ixodida > Argasidae > Ornithodoros > Ornithodoros turicata. Next base: position 184,998,042 of record NC_088201.1, read on the forward strand.
ATAAACAAATATAACAGTGGTAATTGTACCGATTTTGAAGTAAGTACGATGACAGGAAAATTTACTTAATTTTATACACTTTATTTTGTACATATCCGAAAATATCGAGATCTGCCCTGAGCAGACGTGGCGATATCGCTTTGCATGCTTGTGTGTGTGCATCCGACAAAAGTAAGATGGACGTCATCGCGAACCCACGGCATATGTACTCCTAAGTGAAACGACGTAGGACCACACAAACAGTGGAGATGTCACACTTTCAACCACTGTTTAATGCGTACCTGAAATATGACAAGATAATAATAAACTCCCAACGTTAGTGACGTTGTGGAAGTTTTTGTCTGGCGTGTAGTTTGGTCGCTCGCTCACCAACCCGACCTAGCTGCCTCCTCTTCCCTCGGCAAGCAACGTGCCTTTATATACAGTGGCGCGCACGTTTGCCTCGAACAGCGGAGCGCGTGTCATCGGGCGCTGATAGACAGCTGGAAACGAGATGGAGATGATCCACTATCCCGTTGAAGGGGTGTTTGTACGGACAATGGACGCGTCAGCTAAACCCCAAGCAGCACAATGTACTGAAAGTCGAGTGCAATAGGGGTGGAGGGGTAGGCGGAAGACCTTGAACGAACTGGTGAAACTAAAGAACATGATAAGACACATACCGTCCACCCCTATTGCACTCGACTTTCGGTACATTGTGCTGCTTGGGACAGTGCGGTGCGGCGAACGCATGCGTTGTGCGTACCAAGCCTCCCTTCAAGAGAATAGTGGATCATCCCAATCTCGTTTCCAGCTGTCTATCAGCGCCCGATGACACGCGCTCCCCTGTTCGAGGCAAATCTGCGCTCCACTGTAGTAAGTTTTCTTCTTCTTCTTTTTTTTTTTTTTTGTCAACAACACTAAACCAGTAATGTAGAATTGATGCTGGGAACTGTACTCGAACGATACCGTTACGTGCTATTTAAAATTGCAACGGTTTTTGGAAATCCCTTTATGAAATCAATATCCCGGTTTCATTCCTAAGCCTTGAAGGTTTATGGGCATCCTACTGACTACATTGCAAGAGAGAATACCATACATCGGTACAGCGTACATAAACAAAAAATTTTAAGGTCTATTATGATCGATTAGCTTCCTGTAACTCAATGATCTAACAAAAAATGTGAAGTTGCAATATCCGCACCTACCTCTTCGCTCATGCATATCCGACTCACAAGCACAGGCTACAAGAACGAGCTGCTTGCCAGCCACACTAGTCAACTAGTGTCTTGCATCGGATTGGCGTTGCCCGCAGCTTGCTCATACAGCACATATCAGATACCCCATGGAGACAACAGCTCCCGTGGCTCAGTGGTTTGCGTGCTGGCCATGTCACGTCGAGACTGGGAGGTACCCGGGTTCGAATCCCGGTGCCGGCTGTGCTGTCTGGGGTTTTTCCTGGGTTTTCCTCAGACGCTTTCAGACATATGTCGGCACAGTTCCCTTAGAAGTCGGCCCAGGACGCACATTCCCCCAGGGCGTGAGTCGTGACGTTGCCCACATACGTGAGGCCGACAACGGCAAGCCCTATCACCACCACCACCACAGGTCTTATCAACCAGAAATTGTGCAGGTGATACCAAACATGAACTGCAGTTCTGGTAGGGACAACGTGCCACAAGCCGCTAATTGAAAGACGGCAGTACAACAAAAGAGGGAAACAGGAAATGAAATATTGGGCCATTTTCTGGTGTAGTTCGTTTTTCTTTGAAGGACGGCACGTAAGAGGCACACGGCAATGCCGCCTGTGGAAGCTCAGGACATGAGACTTGGTACGAATACGATAATGTGAACAGCTCACGATTACAAAAAGTGAATGCGAAAAGGTGTAAGTGGCTCTCCACAGATTTGACGCGAGCATGTACAGGTCCCGACAAAAGTTTACGGAACACGCGAGCGGTGTATTTTCTCCTCGGTACGAAACCCTAGCGGCAAGCGGAAGCTGGCGAAATCAGGCCAGTTCACTGCCTCAGAGGGGTGGACGACTGCGCTTTTAGCGACACACAGCGGTAGTTTCGCTATGATTACTGTTGTATGTACCCTCCAAGTGAGTTGGATTTAATTGTTGTGCTCGTCAACAACTTGTGACTCGCGTCAGTTGTTTATCAATCAATCAATTATCAATGTCAGCGTCAATTGTTTATCAGCTCGTCACGCGTCGTCCATAATAAAGCAGCTGTTTACAAGATACCTTTCTTTCTCTTGTCTACGTGTCATGGCTTTCCAATTAAAGCGATGATAGCGGCGAGCTCCCTGTCTCAACAATCGTTGAATCACGTGTTGTTGGCGAGCACAAAAGTGAAATACAACTCACTTTGCGGGCACATACAACAGTAGTCATACCGAAACTACCGCTGTGTGTCGCTAAGAGCGCAGTCGTCCACCCCTCTGAGATAGTGAACTGGCCTGATTTCGCCAGCTTCCGCTTGCCGCTAGGGTGTCGTACCGAGGAGAAAATACACCGCTCGCGTGTTCCGTAAACTTTGTCGGGACCTGTACCACTCAAGGGTTTACGTCGCCAGACAACTGAGGTCAAGGTAAGTGTTGGGGCAACTGATTCCAAGCAACTCGTTACGACAGCTAGTTTTTCGGGTTTTTTTTTGTGTGTTTTTGTTTGTGGTGATTTGATACTTTACCCTATACTTCGTAGTCGTCCCACTTTTAAGCGACTTCCAAGCCCGGGGTATGTTGAAAGATTCTTATATCCTTTCATCAGGGAGACGAGACGACAGTCATCTGCACGGTGCATCATTGTACTCTTCGAGATGTCTTTTTTTTCTCCCTCTGCTTGCTTTATATTTTGAACTATTAGAAAACGTGTTACAGCCCCCCTCCCCCCTCCCACACACGGTGATGTAATGATCTAAACCGAATCTCCCAAATTCATGTCCTGAATATAGTAACCAATGGGGCAGAAATAAATATCACCAGTCCCAGTATTTGTTAAGTTTTGTGGTTCACGTGTCATGCCATCGGCGCACTACCCGGCGTGTTGGACCATGTAGCTACAGCTAGTATGAAGTTATTCTTTCGCTTTTATTCATTTCATTTTATTCAGTTTACTTATTTATCTTTGTTGTTGTTGTTTATAGGATCACTTCGTCCGAATGGAACAGCCTCCCCTCTCACTCTGTATCCGTTAATAATTGCGATACAAAACTATTGCCACGTCGCACTTTACTCACGGGACACTTGTTTTATTATTCTGTATCCTTAAACATTGTTGTTTACTTCAACTACTGCATAGGAAACATTTTCATTGTTTTTCTTTCTTCACCCTTGGTGCACTTGTAGTATTCAGGACGATGTGACCCCACTCGCTTCCGTGACTGGCCCTCCTGAAGAGCCGTGAAAGTTTGCTTTATAAGTAGGTAATAAATAAATGTTGCGTTGAAGCAACTGGAATATAAGCGGTTACTTTTCAGAAATAAGCTTGGACGTTGAAGCTCACTTATGTTACTGGCAACTTCGACATGGATCTATGAACTCGATCTATGTGCATGGTCTTCACGGCGAGGAAACGTATGCCGACAAAATGCTATCGAACCAGAAGAAAATAACAACACTAGATGTTGCGACATTTGTTTGTGTACTGTTAGTTTCAGTAGCTAGTTTATGAAGTTTTTATAATTATTTTAGATCGTGACGTCACAATGTCACTCATTTACCCTACTGGATTGATGTCAACGCGGCGGGCAACACAAAGCATAGTCCTAGAATTCAGAGAGGAGAGTAACCTCCAAGGTATTCTCTAACAGCAAAGAAGAAATAGGCAACGCTGTGAACTGAGTAACCCACAACCTGCGATCAACTGTGAACAACAAACCTGTAACCAACAGATATGTGACCTGCTGTAACAAATGTGACCAACTGAAAGCTATTATGAACTGTATGGTGTGAACCGAAGGTGACCACCAGACGGCACAGCCACCCAACTTTGCACTGAACGTCGTATCATCGCTATATGTCGTGTGCCTAAATGCTGTGTCCCATTTTTTCGTGCCTCCCTTTCTTTCTTGTATGTTTTCTCTCTCTCTCTCTGTGACAACTTGCCGCCCGTCTCGGCAGGCCAGACCGCCCTCTCGTTCTTTTTTTTTTCTTTCGATAAACGATGCCCACCCCCGCATTCTTCCTTTCAGATAGGTGACTTTTTTCGCCCCTTTATCAGCTCAGGGAGAGCAGCTGCCCCCCTCCGCCCTGCACTCCCATAGACGCCGGCCATGCTGCGTCTCATGAAGTGTGTTATCACCCAGTCTCGATCCACTTCTTCCTGAGTGAAAACAACATCGAATGATTTGTGACATATCGAGCGCATGAGTAACGACACATGTCGAACAACAGGAGACCGTACTGGTGCGTACACATCCTTAAGGGGGACCTGCGCATGGACGAGCAGGTTGAGACGACTCGCTTCTTTAGTGGTAGCCAATGTCCTGCTGAGGACTGGGTGGTGGTGGGTTTGAATCCTCCCATAGGCTGTGCTGTCTTAGATTTGCCGTGAGTGTTTCGGACGGATGTTGGCACAGTTCCCCCGGAAGTCGGCACAAGACGCATACTAACCCCCCCCCCCCACTTCCCTGTTCCCCACTCCTCCCTGCTGTCCTCTCTCCATTTGTACGCCGCTCATAGCAACAGTTGTTTCGAGGCGCTAACACTTAATCAAAAAATGTTGAGATGAACGATTGAACATGATGCACATGTTTACTACTCAAAACGAATGGTCCTGCAACATCTGGGGATATAGGATGGAATAAACAACGGGGCGCTAATTTGAGAGAACCGTGTGGCGAGCAGTACTTCTGCGCGTTATTCGTTTGACGGGCCTTGTTTTCTACGATGTGCTGCAATTCATTTTCATTCTTTGTACTGGCAGTCCTTTTTATCACTTCTTTCTGCCTGTGACGACGGGAGCACACAGCGCAGGCATTTCGTTCAACTGTTCACATTATCGTATTCTTACCAAGTCTCAAGACCTGAGCTTACACAGGCGGCACTGCACGTGTGCCTTGAGCATGCCGCCCTTCAAAGAAAAACAAAATACACAGAAAATGGCCTCACATTTTATTTTTTGTTTTGTTATGCTGCCGTCTTTCAAATAGTAGCATCTTGCACGTTCTCCCTGCAAGAATTGCAGTTCATGTTTGCTATCACCTGAAAACGTTGTGGTTGATGTGAACCGTTGTTTGAATGTGTCCATGCGATATCTTATCTGCTGTATGAGCAAGCTGCGCGCGACGCCATTCGGATGCAAGACACGAGGTGACTGGTGTGGATGGTACCAGCTCGTTCTTGTAACGTGCGTTTGTGAGTCGGACATGGGCACGCTTGCACAAAACCTTCCGAAGTGTAACACTTAACAAGTGTTGCACTAACGCGTTAGTGCACTAAGTTTAGGGTTGCAGTTAATTGTTTTGCACGAACAGTTCGAGGAACGCCCTAAGTTAAGGCTGTGTTCCAATACCTCGCGCCCGTGAAGTCGCCTGTCTAGGCAGCTGAGTAGACCCGGCCCTTTGCTTGTCACTATTGGAACAGGCTTGCCTAGCCGAGGCGCCTGTGGCGCCATCTCGTTGCTCACGCAAGCAATGCGTAAGGCGCAAGCTCAGCAGGTAGCGTTTCCCGCTGTCAGCCATCCCGGCTGTCAGATGGTCAGGCGTATAACTAGACTGCGTCGATGCGCACTAGGCGGTAGCCGACTGAATAGCGGACTTGGCGAGATTTGGAACGAGACTTAACACTGTCTAACCGGCACTTCCGGTTAGACCGCTAGGCAGTCGACTAACCGGGGTATTGGAACGCAGCCTAAGTGTTCTAAAGTGGATCGTGGCTACGAGCAGTAGCAGTTTTCGGAGGCTCTCATTGGTAGACAGATAACTTCTGGAGTTCATCCCAGGAAGTCGTGCATCACTGCATGTTTGGATTGTGGGAAGTCTTCTGCTTCTGCCGTCGCACGTAAGCAATTGGTAGAACCAAAATAAGGTATTGTGATATCATTGTAGCTGCAAGAACGCATTAGGTCACTTGTTGCGTACTTTCGTTAAACACAATACCTCGCCCAAGTATGCCCAAAGTGGCCCAAAGTATGCCTGGAATTGCTTGATGATGGAGATATTATTTCCGCCGGCAGTGTCTGTGAGAGGCATCTCGCGCGACGATCATTTTGAGAGATGTTGCTAACGAAAATCACAGAACGGAACGGCACCCACAGCATAAAAAAATGACATGTTGTTAGTATTGCGAGGAAAATGCGTACTGTATTGCGAGATACAGTTTGTGCCGACGACGAATCCCCAATATACGGTTCATAGCGGCTTACTTCTTAGTCCTAAGCTTTAGTGCTGTAGTTTAGGGTGCTCCTAGGACCCTTGGGCAGCGTCCTAGGTTGCGCGAAGCTAGCGCCACCACTTTAGTGTTGTAAAAGTTTCGTGCAATCCACTTACGGCTCCGGCACTACACTAAGTGGGGAACTCGTTAAGTATTACACTAAGTTTGTTTTGTGCAAGCGGGCATGTTCTTCAGCAAAGAGGTAGGTGCCGATATTGCAACCTCACATTTTGTGTTAGCTGATTGGGTTACCAGAAACTATAATCGATGATTAATTTGGTCATCAACTGACATATCTGAAAAAGGTCTTTCGTGTACGGTGTACAGACGTATGACGTTCTCTCTCGTATTCAGGTGTTCAGTAGGATGCCAATAAACCTTTAAGGCTTAGGAATGAAACTGATATATTAATTCCATCAAGTGATTTCCAGAAGCGTTGCCATTTTAAATGACACGTAACGGGATGGTACAGTTCCCAAAATCAATTCGACATGAGTGGTTTAGTGTCGTTGACAAAAAGAAAATCTACTAGATAAAGGCACGTTGCCTGCTGGGGGAGAGGAGGTAACTAAGTCAGGTTGATGAAGAGCGGCCCAACTACACGCCAGACAAAAGCACCCACAACGGTGCTAACGTTGGGAGTTAATTATTCTATTGTTACATTTCAAGCATTGTGTGTGTCTACGTCGCTTCACTTACGAGTACTGTATGCGACACGGTTGTCTGAAATCTGCGAGCGCGTGTCAGGCTGGTGTAGCGAACCGAGGTCGTCAGTTAGTACCGCCATCGCCTCGCTTCCGTGACTAGTAGGACACCCTAGCGGTGACTACGCTATGACAACGCCACCAGACGGAAGAGATGGTCTGATAATGTCGCGTCGTCTACAAGCTTTTCCTCGTGCGACATTATCAGACCATCTCTCCCGTCGGCTGGCGTTGTCACAGCGTAGTCAACGCTAGGGTTCCCTACTAGTCACGGAAGTGAGGCGAAGGCGGTAGTAACTGACGACCTCGGTTCGCTACACCAGCCTAACACGCGCTCGCAGATTTCAGACAACCGTGTCGCATACTGTACATATGCACTGGGTTCATGATGGCGTCCAGCTTACTTTCGTGGGATACACACACAAAATCATGAAGGACAAAAGCGATATCGACACGTGTGCCCACGGCCGATTTCGATATTTTCGGATAAGCACAAGACATGGTGTATCAAAATAATTAGCCTTCCCTGTCATCGTCCTTTGACATTGTTATAGTTATCCTTGTTATATTTCTTTCGTTTCGTCTTCTCCACTAACGGACTTCATGAGTCATCCTCAGATTGTACATGCGACTTTCCAAAAACAAGACAGTAATAGTATATAAGACAAAGGTAATTTAGGTAAATGTATCTAATTGTTTGTTTATTTATTATATGTTTATCGGTAACTGCTATTAGCAATAGCTACATTTCTGAATATTTCTTTCTAGATTGCAAAGCTTTACCGCTAGAGGGGGTGGGCGTGGCCACAAAGTGCCGTGGCGTTGGTGCAAAAACCTCTTTTTGTCTTTGGATTACGTGGGGTGCGGATGAGCATCGTCTGCGCCTCATTTCAGGTAAACAATTGCATTTCGTTTCCAGTGTATTGTCGGCTTTATTGCACGTTTTTTTTTTTAAATGTTTGTCGTGCTACGGATTATTCTTTAATTATATACTGAAATTAAATTATACTTAGTTGTCGAGTTCTATGTTATGAATGCATTGTTGAGGCTTCATCAGTTTCGTCGGTCAGTTTTGGCAGTCTTGGTGTCATTCCGCGAGCTTTACTTGACTTGCCTTCCTTGATAATTGTTTTACTACTCACCAGCTCATGTCTCGGACTAATTAAGCTAGTAATTATGTAGTAACGTCCGTTGGAGTTTCGTCTCGCTCTGCGTTTTCTGAGATTTGCGGCAACGGACAACATAGAACAGAAAGCCTACCACCAAAGAAAGGAAACTTTATAGCAGAGCAACTGGTGTGGTCGTCTCTGTACTTTGTCGTCCGTGTCTCGCAAGGTCCAGAATTCAAGGCATGGCTCATACCGTCCTGAAGAACTGTCTGTTTGTGAACTGGGGCTCCAGTGCGGACGTTGTGGATATCAATTTTGTTTTATTTGTTTGCGCTCAAATTCCTAAGCCATTTCTGACCATGACGTCAGTTAGAGCTGCGACAATTTCGCAGGCTTTCTCTTGACTACTACATGACTCATATGCTGAGTAATCGGTATTTGGCGGTTGTGGTTTGGTTGTCCTCTTTCATTACTTCGGTGCAATATGTTAGCAGTTCACTGTAATTAGTTCTATTTGTCATCCTGATTTTTCTTGCACTATAGTTATTTTTATTTCTTGGCTAATTTAAAGCGGATTGATAGACACAATGCTAGTACTGATAAGGGACAAGTGTCATTGAGGGTCACGAACACTGACAATGCCCTTTTCTTTTAAGTGATACATGCTACCTCTTCGTACTCCTTTATTACTAACTCACCACTTTTATGGGAGTCCATGTTTCGCGCTTGTCGTGGCGTGTTATACGATGGCGAAAGGTACGAGACCCTGCTAACCTGTAATTAGATGTTAAGTGAAGAGCCTCCGGGCCATACAGTACATGATAGTCTTGCTCGTTTTATTATTATTTTAGCATCATTTTCATATATGTTCGGTATTACTCAGGTATAACATACATTGTTACCTTGTGTTTTTCGGAGCCCTGTCAAGAGGAGTCTCAACAGCACATCTTACGGACGACAACAATGCTTCTATATCTTAAATCGACGTGCACTTAGGATATGAGAACATCTCTGGTGTTGTGTGTGCGTGGTGCTGTGTTGTGCTGCGTATGTCTACGTCGGTCGAGCTACGCATAGAAGTTCGGCTAAGTGGTCTACAAATGCTTCCTCTATAGAACTTGAGTCCGAGGTACTGGCACAGCCAAAAGCGGTTTAGTTGATGCTGACTGCTGCGAATCGACAACCTGTAACTATATCTTGTGAATGCAGAGAATCTGGACGGTTTTTGCAAGCGATGTTGCCGTCCATTCTTAGCCTTAATGCTTTGGCAGCCGTTGTGAAATCTTATTGAACCGGTAAGATTTATAATGACAGAAGGTGCCGTCATTTCTGGTCTAGGCTAGTAGGTGAGGAAGCATAATAAGCAAAATGCATAAACAGACAAAAACACAAGACAGAGAATCAAAAGGTTATATCTCTTGCGTTGCCTCTTTGTGCACTTTTCTTATTAGTATTAGGGCAATATTCTTACAAGGGGGAACTTACAGTGGCACGCGGACTTGTCTTAACCAGCAAAGCGCGTTTCATCGTTCACTGATAGACAGCTGGACACGTGATTGGGATGATCCACTATCCTGGTGGTACATTTGATTACTTGTTTTTGCATGTTTCCAACGTTGCTCTGAATGAGATGGCGTGATAACAGTGATAAATCACACATGGACAGATAGAAGATGCAGCACATCTCAGTCTACCAAGATTCGGATGCCACTCGCAGAACGTCAGGCTCCTGAAAACGTCCGCGCGCCAATCTCTCACTATCACGAAGTCCAACCAAGCCATGTACAGGTACGTTATGCAAAGCTTAAGTCTAAGTCATTTTCCCCGCCCAGTAAACCAGAAATATCCTAGGTACGTCCCACAAAGGTCGCACACATCGCACATATCCGCCACGTCTATGCGACGTTACCTGTACGTCCACAATGTGACTTTGAAAAGTGCCTTACTTTGTATATCCCTGGGACATCTGGTAGACGTAAAAAGAAGGGAGCAATCGCGCGTTATTTTTCGGAGTCATCTACGACACGTGACCGTTAGTGGCATGACGTAAGCAAACGGGGAAAATTTTGGGGTTTACTACGTTATTTACCAAGCAATCACACTATAGGCGGTAGCTTGAGTTAAAAACAAGATAGCTGCTAGGATGGGGTGTCAGGAACGTTCGCAGGTATAAGCTGACGTGGTTCGCAGACTCACAAATTAACTGTAAAGACGTTGTCACCGTTGCAAATGTGATACGCCACGCTACACATGACGAACGTACTCCGACAATTTGTATTTCAGTATATGCTCGCTCTGGTATCTCTTCAAATCCGCGTACGCGGTGGAGGGGCCAAAAAGGGAGCTTGCGTCTGATATGGTGAAAGGCGGGAGCACATTTATTAACCTGTGGTCTGCATTGGTCTTGGATTAGGGCCGAAAGGTCGCTCTGCACCCCTCCACAAGCGGGGTGTGCTGCCACAAGTAGATGCCTTTTTGTTTAAGTACTGTCAGAATTTATTTGTTACAGCAATGAATAGCTACCAATTTCAAATTGATTCAACGCAAAAATAGCATGAATTTTGAAATATCCCCGGAACATCCAAATATCCAAAATAGACATCTATGCGACGGTTCTGTGATGTGAAAACAGTAGGAATCTGGCAGTCGCATGGATGTACTTTCTACGTAAACGGGCTCTCTGTGAAGCTCCCATGGATGTCCTAACATCCAATTTGCGATATCGCCAGGATGTACCTGGGATATATATGGTTTACTGGGCTATTATGTGAACATCTAGCATCGCAGTATCAGAGCCCTGCGCACAGTGTGCAGCACTACGTGAACCAGTTCACGCCACACTATGAAGTGGATCAGGACGTGGACCTATCTGCAGCTGAGTGCAGTGAGTTCCTTATATGGGCAGATCAAGAAAGGGGGGGGGGGGGGGGTCCGCCAGCGAAGCACGTGTCATCGGGTGGTGATAGACAGCTGCAAAACGAGATTGAGATGTCTATCACCACCCGATGACACGTGCTTCGCTGGTTATGGTAAGTCTGCAGGCCACTGAATGTAACATGACTTCTTACCAGATCTTTCATGGCACTCGTGTGTTTCTGTGGTTTGGACAAGTCTTTCGTTGGAGTGGGGTCCAACCTGCCCCTGTTCGTACATGTTTGCTGTGGTTCCCGCGCTCATCTGCTTCTCATATTCGTTATACGTGTCTGTATGATGGAGTGCTGCATGAGAATTGCTTTACACACCTCCCTATACTGCAGACTAGCAATATACCTAGCTATGCCATAAAATGCATACCGAGCTCTCCTTGGCAGCCGTGTCTGTAGCATTCTTGATCCGATGTCGGCGAGAGATGCTTGATGGTACCATCCTCACCTCCAGACCGCCCTAGTGTTTGCTGTACTGCATCATCAATTCCTGCAGGTCAATTAAACACAATGTGAAGTCAGAAATCGTGGAGGGGGTCAGGATATCCTGACCTCCCCACCTTTCTTGATCTGCCCATGTAGGGAACTCACTGCACTCAGCTGCAGATAGGTCCACATCCTGATCCACTTGATAGTGTGGCGTGAACTGGTTCACGTAGTACTTCCCACCGTGCGCGGGGCTCTGATACTGCGATGCTAGATGCTCACATAATAGCGAAAATGACTTAGACTTAAGCTTTGCATTAATTACCTGTACATGGCGAGGATATTTCTGTTCCCGGACATTCGCATGTAAGTTGAACTTCGTGATAGTTATAGATTGGCGCGCGGACGTTTTCAGGAGCCTGACGTTCTGCGAGTGGCATCCGAATCTTGGTAGGCTGAGATGTGCTGCATCTTCTATCTGTCCATGTGTGATATATCACTGTTATCACGCCATCTCACTCAGAGCAATGTTGGAAACATGCAAAAACAAGAAATCAAATGTACCACGGCTGCTGTCATGCAGTTGCTCTTTGATGGCGCCACGAAGGTGAAGTATCGGTACAGCACTAGGTTTCAAGCGTTTCCGTTGTCCTTGATGCACGATGGCGTCCGGAGTGAAGCGGCGGCAGCAGACAGCTTGCGTATCCGTCGTCCGCCAGTATCAACGGTTAATTGCCTTTTCCCATCGTCGACGCAGTCTTGCCTCTTTCGGGAATGTGAAAAGCGATACTCCGTCCAAATGTGAACAAGTGATCCCGTAAACACAGCACGTATTCACCGTATTCGAGCGAACAAGACCCAAAAGACGCAGCCAAATGCATGGGGTATTCCGCACTGTTTACCCTTCTAAGCTGCGCAGGTGGTGCAGTCGGCTCCCCAACTAATAGGAGCACGCCATGCATGCGTCCACGTCATTGTACTCTCTCGCCCTCTTCTCATGCGCAGAGACCAACATGCGTATACAACGTATTTGATTGTGCATTAAATGCTAACATTTATCGAAACACTTCCAGGAGAAGGCTTGCAAAGTTGAGACTACCACACATTAGTAAGTGTTTAATTAAAATTTGAACAGGTGTTGCAATTTACGAACATAGTTGTAGAGAGTGTAATTTTCACAATACGCAAGCTTTAGCTCGCTGACTTGGTAAACAAAGGTTTTCAGAAGTCTTTCGCGATGACAGAGAATCTAATCTAATCGAAGAGTTTGATACTTTTTATTGTTATGATATCGATATGACTTTCGATGTCGATCGCAAGGCTTCAAGGGGCGTCACACAGTATGCCGAAGAAGGGCATTTGACTTCAGGAAGCCCATCATCTCCAATCAACTCATCTGGGCTAGCAGCGAGAAAGCTACGCGTTCTGTCCACAAAAAGACCGCCTCGCTTCACTGACATCCCTTCGTATTTTTCTAGGTGAGCAATGGCAAGAGTCTCGTAGGTTCTTCCATGTCGCAGTGAAGGGGCATCTACGGCTTTGTACAGTATGCCCTTGACAACTCCAGCACGGCTTGTAGACGGAAGCATCCTGCACACCCGGCCGAAGAACGACGCAGTGAGCCTTTTGCGTCTCTCTTGTTGCCACCGGACGCTCAGCGACTGCTGTACAGTCCCTTACAAAAGTTGGCTTCTCCTTTCTATAGAATTCCTAACCTCATTTTATACACTGTATCTATATCCACTGCTACTTTCTATCCCCTTGATCTACAGAAGCTGTATAGAAGTCATTTTAACAAGCTATGATTTTTCTAACCAGTGCTGGTTTCTACTTTCTATACTCGAGTTGTATAAACATTCTACACACTTTCTACAGACACATGTATATACACAGCTTTTTGATACGTTCTGTATATACACATGTCTGTAAGAAGTGTATAGAAATACACAATGTCTATACATGGATCGTTATTGCGAGTAAGACAGGAAAACCCGTGATCGCGTGGCACTGCGTATGCTTTATTTTCTATGGACCTAGTGAGTGCTTCAAACCAAAGAAACACAGACGTTATGTTAATGGTGAATTAATATTCTAAGCTACTCCATACTTCACCGTTGTTTCTTTCTGTAATTGAGATAATCTCAGACACGTCACCCTTTGATTTGACTAAAAAGGCGAACAAGGCTCTCGGATTCGCGGAAGCTTTCAAAATAAGCACTATATGTATAGTATCTGTTCTTACTTAGGGATAAAGCGCCACTTCCTTTCTAGGTGCGCTTTTTCAACTTCGGAGCCCTAGTACCTTCCCTTCCTTTCTTTTTTTTTGTTTTAAATATATTATCCGTTATTGGAAGTCAGGGAAACCAACGAAGAAAAGTGGCGGGAGAAAATGAAATGTGTGGTGGCAGAGGTTGACAAAGAAAGAAAAAGGTATGTCAGAAGGAAAAATTCTGGTTTCTACTGGAAAACCCGTGGTTTTGGGAGTAATTCTTTTGCAAGTAGTTAGGATCTCTATCACATTCTATAGAAATTGTATAGACAGTGGATAAGTCTTTTTTGTCAGAAATCATTGCGATTTTTAATACAGGCTGCGTGCCTACTATGTATAGAGAGCCTAAAATATGCGTGTATAGACTGTCCATTCGTGAAATAAATAGACGTTCTATAGAATGTGGTGTGCCAATTATCAGTTCAGCGTCTATTCAAATGTGTTAACAACGTGTATAGGATCTCTATAGACAGACTAAAAATTCGTAGGTGTCTTGTTTATAGAATGACTCTAGACGGTAGAAAACTTTTTGTAAGGGCGTGTCCTACTGGAGCTGCACTCAATCTTTTCGATATACATCCCAGGATACGGAGAGGCAGAGAGCAGGGCACTGTGCATGCTAGAGTCTCTGTCAACAATCACACAGTTGTACTTGACGCCATACATCGAAACGCTGCAGCAGAAGCCTTCCACAACAGCTGCTCTTTACATGCTGTGAGAGCTGTACGACCTGTTCTTGTAACGCATGTGCTTGCTTGGTGGCTTACAAAGATTTTCTGCCCGAGTGCAGTTGTCACACAACTTGTTCTTGACAGCGAGGTACAGAACATTCTTTGTCCTGAAGCTCACGTTGACAGCCTACAGGAGACAACGGAGGAACCGCTGCATAAAGGAAACAGAAGCGCACAGAAGAACTTACCACGCCCGAAAGCGAATCGTATTTTCTTTCATAGGATCGCATGGCTCATGCCCCGCCCGCAACGACAGGGATAAGTGGGTACCCGTCCTCGTCAGCGTCGCCTTGCTGCCGTGCAATCTCTGCTTCTTCCTTCGCAGCCTGTTCCATCATCATCCACGCTGCCTGTTGAATGTCATTTGCCAGCTGGTTTTGATACTTGGCAAACGTTCCGCCGCACAAAGCTTAGTAAGGGCCGCATACCCAGCCCCAATGAATAGCACCCCGGAAAAAGCTGCTGTGTTTACGTCCATACGATCGCACGTACTATCTGGTGAGCACTCAGTATCTACAATGACCTTCAGCAAGCACATTTTGCATTGCAGCGTAATTTCGCTCGAGAATCATTTGTGCTCTCTGATGTTATCTCCATGTCTGCAAGTGTGCAGTTGAAACGACCGTGGATTGCTATTGATTGAAATCTGTTGAACAGGTACACAAAGTCCACAATTCCTCGCCCTTCAACAATACAGGGTCCGTTTCTGGACGTTCCTGCACACACGTCTTCTTTACTGTCGCTTGAGCTGGCTCTCGATGAAAGAGATTGGTGAGTCAGGTACCGCTGAGAGATTATCCAGATGGCTTCACTTGTAGACGTTCAGGGCTTGTTCTTTCCGTCTCTTCCGTTTTACGCAGACAGGTTTGTTCCTACCGATTTCGAAAAACCGTGGCTGTCGAGGTAAAGCACAACCACGGAAAGAAGGGTTCCGAGATAACGAGCGGCAGGCGCGTCCACCCTGCGTTTATTATCACATGCCGAAAGGCAGATTGTGACAAATTATCCGGTTTTTCTATCTTGCGCAAATTTCTGTGGCATGCAGACAAGTGGCACCACCGCGCACAGCCAAAATACTAGCGGGTCAGCATCGGCTAACCACTGCTCACAAGAATCCGTATAGCAACCCTGTGCCTCGACGTAAACAAAATCAGGGCATATCGATTTTAGACACATCTTTCTAGTACTTGATGGGATTAAAATGCTCACCCCAGGTCTGTTTATATTGTGTTGCCGCATTATGGCCTTCGTCGCTTATGCGCCAGGAAAACCTGAATCATCCCCATCAACCAGGTCTGTTTATTTTGTGACCGGCACACAAAATACGAGGAAACGCGAAACGCAATTTCTGACATCTGCGGAAAAAAAATCCAAAATTTCCAAAATAAGAGATACATTCCTGGCACCATTAAGTACTAGAACCCGTTGAGATATTCCATTCAAGACTTATTTTACGGAGTTATACGGCTTGAAAAATGCAAGATGAATGCCATTGCAGCAGAATGGTGTTGCACGCCTTTAAAATTCTACTTCTGGGTGTCACTGGCGCTGGTCATCGACAAAACTTTGGTGTGACTTGCGGGCACTTGATCGATTTTCAGTGTCGAGAAATATTCTGAAAAGAAATCTGAAATGTGCCAAGTCAGCGCTACTTTTTTTTTTTTTTCATTCGTTTGTTGTTGTCTTTCGTTGCGCTTTTCTTGTCCGAAACGGAAAGGGCATTTCGCTTTCTCAACCAATTTCAACAGAAGACACATTACCCTACTGCAATAAAAATTGCTGGGGAAAATTTTCTTTGCGCAAAATCTCGACCGCGTCAAAAACTCCTTCACTGTTGAATACTGTGGAAAGAAACAACGAGTATCCCCTACAGTTCCCTCTTCCATGCTTCTGCTGATAGTGGCAGCAAGGTCGAAACGACGCAGATATCTGAAGCCAGTGGGGAGGTTACAAGAAAAGCCGTGTCACCGGGTGCTTTGTCTTTTCGACTTTTTTGCTTTTCTTTTTGCGTTTGCATAACTTGACGGAGGACTGCCCGGCCCTTCACTTCTTCTGTTAATCGTACAAAGATTTCCCGGTTTCCTTTTACCATTACCCCGTATCGCGGGTGTTTTGTGATGCCATGGGATCAGGCCTCGAGTCATGCTGTTTCTCTATGTATTCAGTTTGGAAGAAATATCGATTCGATTCAAAACTAAATATATATTTCCGTATTCGATTCGGAACACAGTTATGCACCGCGAGATCCGAAATATTCTAATATTCACGCAGCCAAAATATATTTGACAATGTATGATTTGACCGTAAGTCCTTCAAGGATGTATAGCTCTGCATTTCACTCTTCACCGGAGCGGATAGAAGCGGTGGTGCACTTTCTCGTTCTTCATTCTAATACGCTCGTGCCAGTGGGCGGGTCGCGCACACACTGATTTTGATCGGGACTGACCTAGACCCAACTTCAGTTGCCGGGAAAGGGAAACACTTGTCTTGAAATTCGGAAGTTGAAAACTCCTCCCCGCGCGATGTCATCATTTGAACGTGGTACTGCTTTGACGAGTCTAGCACCCCTGGCTAACAAATCTAACCTACAGACGTTTTCACGAGAAAAAAAAAACGCACCAGCTTGTTGAAAGTGTGATTGTCTCGATGTGTCCTGCGCTACTCTGTCACGTTGTTGCTTTATTACGTTTATTATGTTTAGGTAGCTTTCACGCTTGTCTGTTCACTCGCTGTTTCACGAAGATCCCCAGCTTTATACTTCGCAAACGGCTAACGCTATATCGAAAGCGTTCTTTTTGGTTTAATATCCCTGAGACATGGGTGAAAACCTGAGTAGTGAGGACCTGACGTGCATATAAAAAAAATACATTGACACTTGGTCTTTCATTCTTTTTTTTTTTCAGTGACTATTTATTCTTGGTTTTCGTATTTTATGTGCGGAGGAGCGGAGTACTACAATCTATCGCTCAGCTGTCCGCTCTCAATTGCGTGATCATCAACTTGCGTCACACATGGGGCAGACGGAAGATAAGAAGCACCCGCAAGAGGTATATCTTATTCATCCTCCCTCTCTACTTGACTCGGCACTACTCGTGGTGCATTCCATATCATCCCACCATCTGACCTACTTAATGACAGCACCGGGAGTGCTGTGTACCAGACTGAAAGAGTGGGAGAAGAAATACCCGAGCGTTACTGTTACTGTGCCCCGTAACCTGTTACCTCCCCTGTATGGACAAAGCAGATGACCACTAACTGAGAGCAAGGTAGCTGTGTGGAAAATGGGTTTAACGTGCCTCAAAAGAAGTAGCTGGCGTATCAATAGTAAGACGCTTGACACGGCGATACCACAAGGACTGGAAGGAATATTGCTGAAATAGCTGAAGAGAACTCAGATATAAACTCTACTGCGTAATAATTTGCACACTGATAACTAAAAAACTGCAGTACATTTCTCCGAGGCATTTGAAACAGGAAAGGGAACAGAGCGCGCTTGCTACAGGTTCCCGACATGTATAGCTACGTAACGAACATCTGCAACACAATTTGTGTTGAGTGACACGATGCGCGGTGATGTATTGTGCAAACTGACAGCGATAATCTAACCCGAATTAAACGGAGACACGTTCGGCTGTTGCACGTCCGGCATCTTCTAAAAGCTGCGCCACTGTATTATTACCGAAAGGTTATATCGGATCTGGCAAAAGCCATGTTGAATGCATCCTGTCTAGGGGAGAGTATTTTGTGTACTGAGCGTGAAGCTGCGGACCGTAGAAGTGCACATTAATCCAGAAAATGATGGTGGTCGTTATTATGCTTTGCTTGCTCTGGGGTGCTGCAGTTGCAAAGGGGAACGGGAGTAAGTACGTCATTTTTTTTTTACCTTTACCAAATAGAATCGTTGAAACGAATTTTGCTTAGTTATACAATATGTGAGCCCAGTTTCCGTGATGGTGGTAGCTGCAATATTCTAGTACTCAGCGATTTGTCTCTCCATTGCATGCTACCATCTCCATGGCAGCATGTATCTTGAGCGAATCGTGCAACTTTAGAAGGTCTGAGGAGAATCCAGGGCAAACAGCCGATTCAAAATTGGGTACATTCCTGGTAAACTCGTTTGATACAAAAGCCGGCATGGTTGGGATAACCGGTTCCGACCTTGCAGGTCTTTGAACCAGATTTCTTTGTATTTCTTTGAGCTTTCGTCCCTCGAGTAAAACTGTTGAAAGTGCGATTCTCTCTGTGTATCGAATACGATGCGCTGCCCTAGCGAATCGAAGCGCTTGCATTAGCGCATACAATGCCACAACTCAATTGTCGCATTCATCTAAGCGCGGCTTACGATGCACATTGTCCGCATAACATGAGAGGACAGCTTTGATACAAGCGGGTCATCTACGCCATTAGTTCTAGCCTTTGCTTTCGCACTTTTGCAGTTAGAACCACGGTAAACCTTCCTGACGAGATTGCATTTCAAGTTTACGTCGCCTTCGACAACGTCCTGCACACCGCTTTCAGCAACGAAAGAGAGGCACAGAAGTACGCCGTCGTGTTCTTCAATGCGGTAAGCTACGGATTTCCATCCACAGTTCCGTTTTATATTTGGCGGAGAAGAGCCCCTTAAAGGTGTTGTGACACCAAGGTAACCGCGGTCGGTTTCGCAGTGCACGCATTGTTGTGTACGTAAGAGTATTGACGCAAAATTTACTTTTCTACATATCGTTGATCGCGAGATACAATCATCTGAGGAAAGTTCGGCTTCAAGCTCTGACGTTAGAGGAGCCAGCGCCTCATATATTCTTATTGGATCACGTAAGCACGTGACCACTCCCGCGACCGCCTCATTGCTGTGATGCACGACGTGATGTCATATCGGAATTAATTTTGGTATTCGCGACTTTTCTACATGTATCCTTGCGCTGTATTGCAAAATTTGATCGCAGGCTCAGAACGTTTGTAATGAGCGTATTCTGCATTCCCGGTGTAACATGTGTTCGTGTGTTACAACCTGTTTTAGTGGGAACGCATCGAACGCTTTCCCGACAACTTCGCTACCTTCACACACGCGGCCTTTGGGCCACCTCAAAAAACTAAAAATAAAACAATAAAAATTAATATTACTCAGTGCGCGCCAAAGGTTTCTCGCGATGTTTCCACTGCAAATATTCACACGTGTCTCAGAACTGCCCTATTCTGCGAAGGCGACAGCAGAGAAGTTCGGTGGAAGCCGCGCATGTAATAAGGATGCATGTGATTGATTTCTGCAATATTATAAACGAATGAAGAACACAAAGCGTAGAAGATACGGGCATCGGGACATGCTGTAACATGTAATAGTTGCGTAAATACGGGTGGAGGAACAGAGCGAAATTGGTGCTCGTCGTTCCCATCGCCTTTATGGCAGACGTATGGCATACGTTTGGTCTCCCCGCTGGCAAGGTCAAATATCCACATGAAGGAGCATCTTCAACACCGATGAGACAGGGACAAGAACACGCACAACAAGCAGATCTGCTTTACTAGCAACGAAGTAACAGATTACAACACAGGCATTTCTTTTATACTTGTAGAACATTTAAGAACATACGTGCGCATGATCAGCGCCTTCTTCTGGAAAACTGTCAACTTAGAGTTAACTTTTCCAGAAGAGTTTTTTTTTTTCTTTCCTTTTAACTTTTCCAGAGAAGAGAGACGATGATTGTAAGGTTGAACCCTATCGTTTTCATATGTCCGTTTTCTTTCACGTGACCTTGTTTCTTCTTCAAGTGTCATTCTTAGTGAAAAATTATGCACGTGTGTGTCAGAATGATTGAATTCTTGTGATTGTGTCGTCATTGAGTTATCTCCTCTCCCCTCCACAATGCCACTTAGGTGGAGCAGAAGGGTATTGTATATAAATAAAATAAAAATAAATAAGAGTCTTGTTGTTCGTGTTATCGTCCTTGTCTCCTGCTACTTGAAGATGCTCGCTCAGTAGCAACTACCGCACTTCGCAAGTGTGGTCAGTTTCATTCGCATGAGGGGTGATGTCTTGCAAACACCTCGAACGCGCTGTAGAGCTTTTCCATTAACATCTTGGCTATATAATGACGATAGAACTTTCAAGGTTATCTATTTATTAGACATACATACAATACGAAAATACCTTTCACTAGGGTACACAGCCGCCAATATGAGTAAGTTGGCTTCCTCTATGTAGATCACACCTTTTGTAGTACTGATGCACATTAGCGGGGACAACCTACATAAGCACTATACGTATCTGCGATTGAGATTTAACCGCAAAACCTTTATGGAAAGTGATCATCGGGCAGAGTGCGGTCCACAACACCATCCGCGCTGACAACCCGTTTTCTTTTCTTTTTTTCAATCACTCCATCACTCCCGTCGAATCCCCTCCCCCACACCGGACAGCTTACTCCGACCCAACACCCTTTTCTGTGATCGCGCGATTAGTTCCCCATGCAAAGAATACCCAGATGTACCTTTAAACTATTTGTGTTTACATAATTCAATCAACTCAGCATATCAAATTAAACGCTTTCAATACACATAAACAAGATACACGCTATAACAACATTCCCCTAACCCCAAACCAACCGCCGACTCGCTTACATCAGACACTTGCAACCCCAAGCAGCACACAATACCTATATTGGCTGGGCATCGGCGATACGGGTCCAATATGGGACCCCTCTTGCCAGGATTTCCCCATATTGGCTCAAACTTGGCAGTATGGGCCCCATATTGCCAAGTTTAAAGCAATATGGGGAAAATGTGTTCTTGAAAGGTTATTTCACTCGAGATGCAGTTGTAGACACACATGTTGGAACAATGTTCACTGCACTGCACTGCAATGCGTTACCCAGTAAGAACAACTAACCCCGCAACCGCCCAAGGTCCTCGTACAACTTCAAAAACCTAACCTAAACAACACAGTCGAATGATATCTATTACAAAATTGTCTCCAGACAATAAAATACAACATCGCACTGAAAGCTGGATTGAAAAACGAAAGATGTGCTATTAACGTAAGCACCACATCAACTTACCGCCACTGCAGACAGACGCAACGGTAGCATGCAAAAAGCTGCATGTTATAGGGCCAATTAATCCTGAGGAGTTTTGCCCGCGCAGTTACACGTATTCGCCTCCAGGTACAGTGCTGCAACGGAATCAAACGGACCTCTACTTCTGAGGGCGTATGAGTGCACCGGTACAGCATCAGACATAGCATTGTCACTGCTCGGTGGCAGCGGGAATAACTGACTTTCCTCGCATGACGGTGCTGAAGCCTCGGCGAGCGTCGCGTCCATCGTCGTCATTTCGGTCAGCGTGTTCGGCACCTCGACCTCGGCTGCATCGTTTGCATGGCCGTCAACTTCCTTTCCAGATCGCATTCGAGTTCTCGAATTTACGCTGGAGCTAAATTCGACCGATCCTTGGGCCAGCTTCAGCTTGACGATATGAACAATCTCGTCATCTCTCAATCTGATTCCTTTCAATCTTAGAGCGACATCCGATAAAATTTCGACAACTTCAAACGGACCCCTCCACTTCGGCGACAGTTTCTTAGCCAGACCCGTTCGCGCTGCAAATGTTCTAAGGTATACGGCATCCCCTATTTTGCATGGCCTCTCGCGGGTCTGTACTCCCTGACGCTCTCGTCGTGCGTGAGCAGCCGAGCTCAGCGCCTTCCGTGCTATTTCATGTGCCATCGCCAGGCGCTGTTCCAGCTCTACTCTGTAGTTTTCCAGAGTTCCGTAGTTCATTGTTGGCGAGAATACAGCGACGCTTGGGATGGTTGGGCTGCGGCCGTAGAGAAGGTAGAACGGAGTTTCCTTAGTTCCCTCGTGTACCGCCGTATTGTACGCGAACGATGCGTACGGAAGCCATTGATCCCAGTCCCGCTGATCATGAGCCACATAGTGAGATATTATGGTGCCGATGGTATGGTTTAGCCTTTCTACTGCACCGTTGCACTGGGGATGGTAAGCCATCGTCTGTAGCTTTTTGACACACAAAAGACTATATATCTCTCGCATCAACTCTGACGTCAAATTCGCTCCGCGATCAGTAAGCAGTTGTTGCGGTACGCCGTGACGAAGGACTATATCTTCCACGAATGCCCCAGCCACCGTTTCCGCTTTTTGATTCGGCATGGCAATCGCCTCAGCATAGGGTGATAAGTGGTCAATAAACATAAGGATATAGCGGTTGCCGCCACCACTCGTGGGTAACGGTCCCATTATATCCATGGCGGTGCGTTCGAAAGGGGTCCCCACCTCCTGGAATACCTGAAGCGGCGCCCGCTCCACATTCTTAGGGATTTTCATGAGGCAGCACGACACACACTTCGCGCAATACCCTTTGATGTCCCTTATCATTCCTTTCCAGAAATACAAGGCCCTTATCCGTGCCCTTGTTTTGCGAGCCCCCAAGTGCCCTGCATACGGCGCATCATGGAATGATTTAATAACGCTGGACACCAGCGCTCGCGGAACGACAACGCGCGTTAGCATGCCCTCCGGGTGGGACTTTGTACTCGACCTATGTTTAAAGGTCAGCTACGCCGATTTCCCGATGTGTTGAAACGGTTGTGATATTCAGAACGAGCACATCCAACTGCCCCCGAAACGCACCTTCGTTTCTCAATTTTGTCTTCCTATTACGAAAATTAATTCATCAAAGAAACCAAAACAAGCCATGGGCGCAGCCATTTTTGTGACGTAGATGGGATAAACCTGCTCCATCTACGTAGATAGAGAATCGTGCGTCTGATTGGATGAAAGCTGAGGCTTTCTCTGACTTCCCTGGCGTCTTCTCCCGTTTGCGAGGAAATCCAGTTATGGCCGCCGGCTACGATGAGTGTTTCGTCCGAGGTAATCCCGAGAACTATTGAACGATGGAAACAACAACCGCGAACTCATCTCAACATCATTTTCGGCGTGAAATTGTGATTATGTGCTCGAGAACTTCGCAGTTCAACCGTTCAGCTGCCATTCACGTCAACCCGTTTGCTGCTTTTACTACAAGTGCAGGAATGGGAGCGATTGACCAACAACGTGAGACTTGGTGATCGTTTGAGCATATACCGGCAGAGGACTGGTCTTCAAAGAAAGAAGGCCGTATTTCTGCCCATGCACATCGTGCGATTGCCAGGCTTGTTACACGAGATACATATATTGTGCAGCATCATAGCGCGACTGCAATGAACGACGTAGGAATGTATCGTGACCACTCGAACTGCATTCGTTGAACCATTCGTCGGTTATATGAAAGTGCTCATTAGAGTTGCCCCGAACAAAAAGTGTGAGATGTAGTTTTGTAGTGTGTTGTTGATCTCGTAGAGCGCATCGCGGCATGTAGGTCGAGAGGCCTTATACGTATTTTTTGCATGTTTACTTGAGTGTGCGCATTGTTCTATACCACACAGGCCATATTTCATTCATAATAGTTTCGCAAATAAACACGTACGGGTCGATCTCATATTGCTTTTGAGTTGGGCATAGTGTCTTCAGATCAGGGTATGTGCACCCTGTTTGCTGGGCCCAACAGATGTTATTAAGGGTAGTGCAACATTTCCCACTTGAACCATGCTAACATTGCCAGAATAAGGAACATTACACTGTGCTGTGTATTCCACACTCAGTTGTCTCGCGACGTATACCCCCAATTATTATACTGGGTACTCCACATGTTCAACCAGTCAGCACTTCCCATATCCTATTTTTTTTAAACATGTGCTTAAAATTGCACAACTGCCACTCAAGTAACTTTGCCACCAAATTAGTCAGTGACAAAAGGTATATGTACTTTATCACAAATTTAATAACCTTAGTGGAAATGGTTGATGGTGTCCTCTGCCTCGTACGGTGCACTTCATAGCAAAATACACAATAGTCCAAATGTTTTCCTTGTCCACAAATGCCCTGTCAAAGCTGAAAGACTCTTATCAAAATGGGGAAGCGGGCTTGCTTGTCCGGAGAAACAAATATGAAACTGCAGTGCTCAGTGTAAATAACTGCATGCTCAGCAACTAAGGCTGGTGATGCCGAAGACCTAATATTTCTAGGTTAAAAGGAACAAAGGAGAAAAGACCACTGCGGCATATTAATGTTGTTTCAAAAGTATAACACCACAAAATTTGTGAGAGTCAGTTGGTGGATTTAGTTACGTTGGTCACCTCCTGCACCAATTTTTAATAAGATTCAAATGCGTTGCTACCAACCAGGACCTAAGCCTGACCTATGATCTAATAATAATAATAGTATCTATCTATGACCTATATGGACCTTCACCACTAGTTCGGTCTAGGTTTCACACGTGGCTTCTAGTGAAATTCGAAGCTGCTCTGTAGAGCTGACAGGAGACTTGCAGAGTAGAGAATTTTTTTATTTATACTTTCCAAAGAACATGTAAAAAAACAATGTGCTGTACCAACTGTATTCAAAGAAATACAAATATACATTGTTTTAGCTATGTGCATATGACTGATGACACACAATGGGTGTCAAGGGTGAGAACACAAGAATACTACCACTGCAGGCACTGTCCTGAAATTCTAAGTCACCATTTGTCAGAAAGCAATGACCACGCACAGCCTAAGGATCATATTGAGCTTCTTCCATTATTCTTTTTATTGACAGCATGTTGGCTGCCATCCAGTCCATGAAAGTGACCCTTATCGTTGAAAGAACGGTTCAACAGCAAGCGAGCTGGTGATAGTGTCCATGATGGCGAGATCTGAAGAGGAGATACAAGAAGGGACATAAACACGCTATGTTGAGACATTGTGTATGTCCCTTCCTATCCCTCGTCTCAGGGTTTTTCGCTATGGACCTTCATGATGTTTCCTTTGGCAAACTTTACATATTTTTATGTAGAATTGTGGAGGTACAGCCAGGTGCTGTTAGCAAATCACACAGTACTTTTCTTGAATCAAGAATCCATAGAAGGTACACAGTCATCTTCAGCATTGCACACATCTATGGGACATGTTAATCACTTTGGAATGTCACAGACATGTCATGGAGGCCGGCACATGGTTAGTGGTGCTGAAGAGACAACTATTTGTCATAGTTTAAGCATAAAAAACAGTTTTGTCACCTGCATGTTGAGACAGATGTATCTCTACATACTTTGCCATGACACAAATATATGAAGCAACAAATGTACCCTCTACTTTATTGTGGTTATTAGTCAACACTGCCAAGAATGTGGGAACACCGTCTTGTACCACCTACACCCTTCAAAATGACCTTCACACACGACACACTGTAGGTCAACGAGACTCCAGAATGATGTCCTCTCCCTCCCCATTGGCTGAAAACATTTTTCTACTACTTTGCATAAGGGGAAGTTAGTACAAGAAACGCACATATTCCTTTTTTGAGCAAATAAGTATTCAGACCGTTACCATACTGTGGTAGGCCTGCAGTGCATTACATGGTACAGCACACACTGCAAAAAATTTCACCGTAGAACATGTCCCTCATTCTAATGACAGTCTTCTCCAGTTTTTCAAACTGCCGTTTCCCATAGTGCTTTATGGTATGACACAGTATTTCTAAATCTTTACTGTAGTTTACTGGTTGTAGCAGAAAAAAGAGACCACTGTTTCCGATCACAGGAAGCAAGCCATAAGTGCTATACGGAAACAGTACATGCTGCTCTCTAGCAGTTGTTAGTGTTTGGACATGGTATGGTGCATGCAGGGTAAATTCCATGGTTAAAATATCCAAACGTGAACAACTGTTAGATTACATGATGTAGAATGCTGTATAGTACAGTAAAGTCGGACACCTCCCTACCTCGGACAACTCCCCATGATTTCATTGCACGGGCAGGCCCCCACTGAAACTACATGGGGACGAAATTCTCTATGTCGGACACCTCCCTATCTTGGAAGTAGGATAGGGTTTTCCCTGCAAAGTCGGACAAAGCCCTGGCCAAATTACCTCAATATCGGCTTATCTTTGCACCAAAAGGACCCAAAATGAGCCAGTGGCCTTGACTTTTGCCCCTTTTTTCCCCTATACTGGTCTCAGCATTTTGTTGCTTTAGTTTTTAGAGTCCAAAAACAAGTGCTGTCAGTCTACATTGTAATTCTTTA
The DNA here is from genome assembly GCF_037126465.1 of Ornithodoros turicata. Taxonomy (NCBI): domain Eukaryota; kingdom Metazoa; phylum Arthropoda; class Arachnida; order Ixodida; family Argasidae; genus Ornithodoros; species Ornithodoros turicata. The sequence goes on from NC_088201.1 coordinate 185,024,680, forward strand.
TGTGAGCACTTGTCTTCAGTTTGTCTAGAGCCTTTGAACGAGCACTGCACCAAAGCTATGAGAAGTAAGCTGACGCTTCAGAGACAAGTCCTTGCTGCTCGAAAAGCTCCAGAGGTAATGCCATTGAGTAGAATCTGAACGGAATTGAATATACTAAAATCAGTAATAATTATCAGTGAAGAGTGGGTAGAGGTACCACTACCAGGCACCACTACCAGGCACCACTACCAGGCACCACTACCAGGCACCACTACCAGGCACCACTACCAGGCACCACTACCAGGCACCACTACCAGGCACCACTACCAGGCACCACTACCAGGCACCACTACCAGGCACCACTACCAGGCACCACTACCAGGCACCACTACCAGGCACCACTACCAGGCACCACTACCAGGCACCACTACCAGGCACCACTACCAGGCACCACTACCAGGCACCACTACCAGGCACCACTACCAGGCACCACTACCAGGCACCACTACCAGGCACCACTACCAGGCACCACTACCAGGCACCACCACCAGGTACCACTAAGGACCTTAAATTGAAGAAGGGGGACATTTCTCACAGCTGTGATCTCTTCCATTTTTTGTTCCCGTCATATTCTGTAACTCGGACACCTCTATAAGTAGGAGACGCTTCGGCTGCACCGCGGGTGTCCAACATAGGAAGGTTTCACTGTATTTATGTTCCGTGTCATGTGACCACAAACAATATATGCTTTTGCTCATGCTGCACAGCACAGGCGAATTGAGCTGCATGTGAGGATAATAACATGAAACCCGAGGCACGGAGGAAAAGGCATGACTTTACGGTCTCTGTGTCAGTTGTTTCATGTTATAATTGCGTACCAGCTGGCCTGTACCTGAGAATAGGTTTGATGCATTGTACACACACCATAGACATGCAGTATGTGGTGTGTTGTGATAGTAATGCCACTGCCAATTGAAGAATAATACTCCAGGTGGATTGTTTCGGTACAATCTTGAACTATGCATACCAAGGGGTAGGGCATCTGCGTGACAGGTTTACCTGGAAGTAAGAATGTAAATGTTAGCTGAAGTCATTGAATAATTAACATTATCAATATACTGCTGCAGATCATACCAACAATAGCACACAAGATGCTCCGATATGTTATGCAGGAATGTCTCTGTACTCACAATATTAGTACAGCAGCTACAGAAAGGCATAAAACAAGTTTTTGTATACATAATACCACTTGAATGCAACACAAGCTTCTGCTGCACTGCCAGAACACCACGGCGGACAGATTTACCTTACTTCACCTGAGAAAAAGTATGTACTGTTGCACACATGATGCCGTTTTAATGCCTCGAAAAACATAATTTATGACCGGAAGACATCAACTGGAAGATTTCGATTTACCTTAGTCAAAACTGAGAAAAACTATGTGCTGTTGCACACATGAAACTGCTTGAACTGCCCTTGAGCACTCTGGAAGAACACCTTATTTGTGACCAAAATACAACAGCTGAGCCACCATTGAATTTATACTTTACTCAAAATACACAAGATGTGCTGCCGTGCATATGATACTGCTTAAATGTACTCTGAAAGCGCTGGCACCTCAGGCATGGTTGCTCTAAGCTAGCGAGCAACAGCAAGGGTATACGAACACAAGAAGTCGAGCACAAGTGATAGAATGCACTTGATTAATCAGAAAATGAAATGTCTCAGTACCAGGTGTCACTGTTCCGTCAAGAAAAACAGATGAACTTTGAAGGGGCGTCTGGTTGGCACTGGTGACAGCCTTCAGCTTGAAACCCAGACGGTGATAGTTGAGACGTGGAGTGCAAGCTTTTCGGTGGTGCCAGAATGCCTGCGAAATCATTTAACAAATAAGGAAATTCCAAATCTGTACTGAGAATACACCCGCTGGGGCGTAATCTCTAAAGGATGAAGCAGTAACTGACAGATAGCGTATTTTTCTCTTCTACGCATGAGTGACTTGTCTAACATTACGTGTCTTACCTTTATCTGCTGCCTAGTCCTGCCCCTGCAATCTCCTGCTGCAGATAAGGTTGGCACAGCATCCCGGACGAGACATCTTCGGCTTCTTGTGAAACAAGTTGCGCATTGCTTCCGTAACATTCGTATGAGCCAGATGAACAGATCAAATCACTGCTTTCGAAGGTGGCACCCAGTCGGAGTTGTAACCGATTGTTGCAGTCGATCGATTTCTCTTTCGCCTTTCGGAAAATTGTGGTTTGAAACATTGGATCTGCATGCTGAAGTGTTCTTGCAGACGGGAGCAAAACGCTCACGCATTCTCGGCACGCAGCACAGAACACGAATCACACCAGGAAGTCTGTACTGGCCTAGCAAATGCTTTGCAGTCGAAGGAAGCAAAACTCACGTTCCTCATGGGTTTAGTGAAGTCCAGAAATATACTGGCTCCCTAATAGCGAACTGTTTATCACTTCCCCAATGTGAATCTGCGCAGCAGACGGCTCGGCAGAAGAAACTGGCCGGCTTGGCGGAAGAAACCAAGCCAAAAGTCATGCCAAGCCGGAGCGCGGGCAGACCTCGAATGTGTCGTCGACACAGGGTTTGCGGGACACAAGACGGGATGTCAGTGAAACTAAAAATTCACTTTTTCAGAAAACCGCGAGGAGTTTGGGATAACTATTTTGCATACATAATCAGTGTTCCATTATGAACACATCGTGTGAGTACCATTCCATTCTGTAACACTCGAAAATCGGCGTAGCTGAGCTTTAAGGAGTCCATCAGAGTCTAGAAAGAACTGCCCGTTTTTCTGTTCAGCGGTCGCTTCGCACCCCGCCATAACCTTCTTTAGCTTATCGTCTTCTCTTTGCATTCGGTGGATTTCAGAGTCCTCTATGACTGGGAGGAAATGCACCGATCTCACAGCTGTTCGACTGAGCGCATCAGCGTTCTGATTCACCTTCCCTGCCTTATGTGTGATTTCCATGTCGTACTCCTGTAAGAGCAAGTTCCACCGAGCTAGACGCGAGCTGGGGTCTCGGGTATTCATGAGCCACTTGAGCGATCTGCAGTCAGTTATTACCTGGAAGCGCCTGCCGTACAAGTAACACCTGAAATGACGTATACCCCACACTACTCCCAAACAACTCCTGCTCAGTGGCGCCGTAGTTTCGTTCTGCCTTATTAAGCTGCCTACTTGCGTACGCTACCGGGTGTTTTTGGCCATCAAATGTCTGAGACAGTATCGCGCCTACAGCGTGCTTCAATGCGTCGGTCGTGAGCGTGAAGGGGCGGGTGAAATCTGGGAATCTCAAAACCGGGGCCGTGACAAGCTTCTCTTTGGACACGTGAATGCGTCTTCGGCCACACCGTCCCAGCAAAATCGAACTGTCTTGGGCGTAAGGCGTGTGAGGGGTCTAGCTAGCTTTGCGAAATCGGGAACGTGGCGACGATAATAACCGACCAACCCTAAGAATTGGCGAACCTCCTTAACGTTGCTTGGGCTAGGGAACTCTTTGACACATTGCACTTTTCCCGGATCTGGCCTGACTCCATCCTTTGAAATTATATGTCCAAGAAATTTGGCTTCCGGTTTCAGAAATTGACATTTGGATGGCTTCAATTTGAGCCCCGCTTCCCTCAATCTAACCAGAACTTTCTCTATGTGCTCGATGTGGTCCTCAAAACTGTTACTGAAAATAATTATATCATCCAGGTAAACGTGGCATGACTTCCCAAGCAGTCCAGCCAAAACAACATCGGCTGTTCTCTGCCACACGGCAGCACTATTTGCAAGTCCCATCGGCATTCTTGTCCATTGATAATGTCCTGTCGGAGTGTTAAACGCCGTCTTCTCCTTGTCCCGTTCGTCTAGCTGAATCTGCCAATAACCCGAAGCTATGTCCACGACCGAAAAATACTGCGAACCCCCTAAAAGTGACAGTGTTTCTTGAACGTTCGGAAGAGGATATGGATCAACTCTGGTGACCTTGTTGAGGTCCCGATAGTCGACAACGAAACGAAACGATCCATCTGGTTTTTCTACCAACAATGCCGGAGCGCCCCATGGTGACGTGGAATGTTCTATGATTCCTTTGTCCATCAGCTCGCTGACCTGACGATCCATCTCTTCTCTTTTCGAATATGGTATCCTGTACGCCCTACGGTACACTGGCGCAGCGTCCTGTGTCGGAACACGGTGCTTAATAACACCACAGCATCCTAAGTCCAGATTGTCAAGCGCGAACGCGTCACTGTGATTAAGGCGGTAAGGCTGTCTCGTTTAACACTTTCGATGTGGCCTAACTGGAACATTTTCTCGACATCTATAACTTCGATCCCTCGCACAGGAACTTCGCCTGAATCAGGTAACGGTTCGGAAACTTCAGCATGAACTAGTGAAGCGACAACCTTATTCTTAGGAAGGGTTATTTCTTGTAACGTCAAATTCGCGATTCGAACTGGTACGTTACGGCTTTCGTGCACGCGTATTAGGGTACTCGCCCCGGTCAATCCGTTCACCTCTAACATGTCCACCTCAAGTACGGCTAATCCACCCTCCTGTATGCTCTCCGGCAGGACACCCACGCAGATACTTTCTGAAAGTGAGGGGAGTTTGTAGCAGTCCGCCAACCTAACCAGCGTGCGATCCTCGGTAGGCCGGTCACAACCGCACTTCGGTAACGTTCCTTGCCAGTTTATAAGGGGTACTTCCTTGTCTTGTATCGTTAGAACGCCTCGACTAGTGATAAGATCGATCGCCGCAGCCCTCAATGTGTCTTGCCCGATTATGCCGTCAGTGGGAAATAATGCGCCATCCCGACAAATGTAACGGGGGCGTTCGAACTGCGTGGAACCTAGCACGAAGGGGACATTGTAGCAGCCGCTATACTCAAGTGGATTTCCCGTTATACCCACCAACCTCACGCTTGACCCATTCTTTATGTACAAATCTCGCCATCCAGGCATCACTGTGTTTAGAAAACCCTCTTTTGTCAAACTGACCTTAGAACCTGTGTCGATGAGGAATCGCGCAGGACAACCGGCAATCGTGCACTCTACCATCGGGCACCACTCTCCCCCAGCTCGAAAGACGCAGACCTCTGTACCCCCCTCGTCGTGGTCGTCGACGGGAGGTATATCTAGTTATTCCCTGGTTCACTGATTGCGTGCTGCACGGGGTGCGCTGTTCTGCCCTACGTTCAGAGTTTATGCGGGGCTCTTCATACCTATTCTGACGCGTGATCGGCAGATTCTCGCGATATGGCCCGGTCTACCACAGTTGTAACAAGTCAGTTGTCTGCTCTCGCGACGTCCACTGGGAGGATACTGACTACGTTCCTCCTGCAGGGAAAGCGTCCTGGCCAAGAAGGTCTCTAAGCGTTCAAGCCGCGTTATCATGTCGGACTTTTCATCCCGTTTCGAGCAAACCCCTCGCACAACCTGCTGTTCTCCGAAAAGTCTCTCATTGCTCTCTTCTCTAACGGCCACCTCCACAGCCTCCTCAAACGTTTTGGGATCATGAGATAAAGCGAATCGCCGTACAGGGTCCCGCAGACCATTGAGGAACTGTGTCCGAAGCTGTTGCTTGACGATCTCATTAGCTACGTCTCTCCTTTCGTCGGCGCGCTCGCCCTCAAATGTGCCCAACGTATCGTTTCCTAATTTCCGAATCCGCGAAGAGAATGCGCGCACATCCCCATTAGGCTCTTGTCGCGCACTGTAAAATCTTTCCATCTTCACGTGCTGGGGTTCTGTGTCGAAACGAGCTAGACTCAATTCCTTGAAACGTTCGTATGTAGTAGCGTTCTGCACATCCTCGTCATGCGACGCAAAACTATACGCGGCCCCCACCATCTTGCATCGTGCAATGTCGATCAGATGCTCGTCCTTCCAGGCACCCATTTTGCCCACTTGCTCCAACACAATAAAGAAGTCCTTAATGCTGACTCCGTTGCCATCACCCCTAAATGAAGGAACCATTCCTCCCAATGCTAACACACCCGGTCCTACTGAGTTTGCCATTGCGCCTGCCTGCGTTGCCATGTTGGTCTCCCGCGCTGACCCCTCTCCCGTTCGAGGGCAAGATAGGTCTCGAGCAGTAACCTCTGCGGACTCACAAGAGCGATCCCACCGTTGCCACCAATTGTGACGCCTCCCGGTTTTGGAGCAGACGGAGCACAAAGGGATGGGAAACGCTAACGTGGGCACCCGCAGAGGCAGAGAGACTCAGCACAAGAGAAACAACAAACATTTAATGTGGCAAATGCGATACACGATGTAGACGATGGAAATGCTCAGACAGATCTACTATTGCGTTCCCTAACCCAAAGAGGACCCCGGCATGGTGACAAAGTCAGTGCTCTCACGGAGTGTGTCGTCTCTCGTCACACAGCGATGAATCCTTGACTCGGTGCAAGATTCCCGTCCGAAGCGTAGGGGCCGATGACTGGCTGAAGCGAGGGTCCCGGCGTCGACAAAAGATGGCATGCTTCCCCAATAATTCTCAGTCCTGGGTTGTGACGTCTTTCGAATTATAAGGCGGTGGCCGATGCAGGAGAAAACAACAGCAACTTACTGGCCGCTGAACCTCGGTTCTGGCGATCAGTCGCAGCGCTTTCTATGCTGCCTTTCTGTGTCCGAATCAACCGCCCACTGCCTCTTCGCTTCGTTCTCGCGGGCTTTTCTTTTTGCTCCTTATTTTTAGACCCTCTTCGTGGACGCTGTGTTGAAACCGGACACCGGGAACACCCGAAAACTTGTGGCCGAACGTCTGGCGGACGAGTCCTCATGGACTTGGCACTGCAGTCCCTTGGCACTGCAACTTCGCGCAAGGCGGGTCGTATCGAGTTATAGTTGCCTCCCTCGGGAAAGCCACTTCACTTCTCCCAGAAGCGAATCCTCCAACCGTCACACTGCAATGCTAGGTGCTCTCAAGTTACTGCAGGCAGTATGAGTTGCAGAAGCGTATGTACGAGGGTGGTTCCATAACTTTCCGTCCCGAGGTAGAAAATGCGCGCGAATTTGAAAATGCTATTAAGGACGCGTGGCGCCATCTGTTGGACGGCCGAAGCACCACCCTTAACCCTCTCCACGCTTTTGTCGGTCGGAGAGCAGCATTTCAAACAGCCACGGTGCACCCTTCAGTTAAAATGGAAAAAAATCGAGTACCGCGCTCTGATAAAATTCTTGACAAAAGAGGGACTTTCGCCTATTGAAATTAAAGCGCTACTGGACAACGTGTACAGGGAAGCCTCTCCGTCGTACATAACGGCAAAAGACTGGGCTAAGCAGTTTCGACTGGGGCGGGAGTCCATTGACGATGGCCCAAGCGATGGTCGTCCAGTGGAAGTGTTGACACAAGAAAATTGGAGAACATGAAGAACAAGAAGAACATGGCAACAATATTTTGGGATTGTCGCTGGATCCTCCTCATCGACTTCAAAGAGAGGAACACCACAGTGAATGCGACTTATTATGGTTCATTCCTGTACCGACTGCGAGATGCCATCAAGGAAAAGAAGCGCGGTAGGTTGAGTCGAGGTGTCCGGTTGCTCCAGGACAATGCCCCTGTCCACACGGCTTCTGTTGCCAAGGCTGCACTGAAGGAGTGCGGCTTCGAAGAAATCCACCACCCACCCTACAGTCCAGACTTGGCACCGAGTGACTACTTCCTGTTCTGAACCCTCAAGAGGGATATCAGACGACGGAGATTTCAAAACGATAGTGAGGTGCAAGAGGCAGTTTTCCAGCATTTTGCGGACAGAACTTCGGACTGTTTTTTCAAGGGTATAAGAATGCTGGTTGAAAGGTGTCAAAAGTGCATCGAAGTTAAGGGTGACTATGTCGAAAAGTAATACACTTGTTTCGTCTCTATGAGTATGAAAAGTTTGTTGGGCCGGAAACTTATGGAACAACCCTCGTATGACACCGTCGCGAAAGTGCGTCGCGCCTTTGTATTCTAGAAGCGTGTTGGAAATTTTTGCTTCATGCGCTGTTGCGATGCCAACTGAAGCTTCTGAGGGGCTACCTGTTTCGTGGGGCTACCTGACTCTTTCAGCAAGATGGACACACCACCTGCTCCCTGTTTTGAAAGCGATGCATTGTTGTATTTGTAACGCGATCCAACGTGGATCAAAAAGGTCTCCAGAAATAAAAAGGAAAAGAAGAGGGAACTAATATCAGCATGGATGTTATACCGGATAATGCTTTATTATTACGCGGACTCACTGATGGCATTATTGAGTAAATATTGGCTCAATATGGGCAAAATGGACTTGACAATATAGGGGGACAATATATTGGCACAATATGCAGCCTGGTTGAACTTGGTCATATTGGTCCCATATTAGCAGCTCATATTGGACCAGTACTTGCGTGCTGGGGCAATACAGCTTATTCATAAGTGCTGCCATCTCGCGCCGCCTCCTGTCTCGGGCGCAATGTTTGAGTATTGACTCCGCTGTTCTAGGTTTGCTCTGTGCTGTTGATACTACGGTTTCCGTCTCTCCTGTATTAGAAAAACTTCACGTCTTGAAAGTGTAGGTTGCACAGGTTCTCTACGATGTCAGACCAGCAAGAAGAATGGACAACGGAGCTGATAAGGTTGCCGTACTTTGACGACAACTTTGTGAATGTGTTCTACTCTGGACAGACAACTTCGGAAAAGCACAGTCGACGAAGTTACAACTTTATGACTCAGTCTTTCGTCGAACTACGTACTATGAAAACGCGATAGTTTCTCGACCAGTGAGTATCAATCATTTGCCTACATTTTGCAGCAGAGCGTCATGTATTGATATAAATTTTGGAGTCCCGTGCTCGCCCGTCGTACCGCAGCGCTCGCCGGCGCTAAAAATCAAGACGTTTTTGACAACTTTCACTGATATATAGTACCCATAGTCGAACGGAGTGTCAACATGCGTGGAACGCTGCTAACATGGCATCTGCGGCATTTGGTTATGACTACTGAGTGGCGCACATACAACATTATGCTCTTTGTTTTGATGGCGAGCAAGTAAACAACGATAATGTTCTAAATGCAGATAGGATAGGATAAATGGTTGTGAGCCCCCTTCTTGTGTATTTGTTTTGTATCTGCCCAAACTCAGGCTTCTTCGATCATGAAGTTCTAAACGCAGGTCGGGGAGGAGGCTTCATCACATTACGGCTGGATGCTTCAGGAGCCAAAAGAAGACTGGCACTCCATAGAAAGTTACCGTGAGCTTGTCCGAGGCACCATGGGTGGAGAGCTCTGCATGCGCTTGCACAGCAGGTTCTTCTGGGCACTGTTGTCACACTGTCGCAGTGTTGAAGACAGTGGCAGACTTCTATCTCTTGGCTACAAGCATATCCCGGATGAGCTTGCTTGTACTGAGCTCCCTCAGCAGTGGGGACGACCAAGAGCCTTACTTGCACCTGAGAATGTCATGCAGGTGAACTGGAGGAGGCTTGGAGAAGACCGTCCTGAAGAACTTCTCCACTGCAAGGTGAGGGACGTCCGAAAGAAGGAAGAGACGGTAGACGAGAAAGAAATTCCGTACTCCAATTTGCTGAGAGCGTAAAGGGCATGGTAGGAGGTACAGTGCTGCACATTCTACGTATGTGGACACCAAATATGGCCCAGCTCTTGAGAACTCCGTGATGGCTGTGCAGCTCAGCTGTCTACCTTTTGAGTTCAAAAGTTTTGTCGCTCTGAGTCAAGGCCAGGACATATCCACCTGCAGAGCTCAGGGATTCACCCTGTTTCAAGATTGTCCGGAATGGTCCTTGCCAGAGAACAGCAATTCTTCTGTGCTCATGGTAGGTTTATTTGTCTTTTCCGCAAAGCCTTGTGCAACCTCTATAATAAAACCGAAGCTCTCTGTTTTGAATTTTTCAGCAGGTGTTTCAAAGCAGGCTTGTACAAACATCCCATGCAATTATTGCTGTGCCCGACAACTTGAACAGGACACCAGAAAACAAGCCAGGAGCACACTGTGGGAGAAGGAAAGGAGGAATCGTCTGTCATCTTCCAGATTTGGCCACGTGTGCCAGCGCCAGAAGCCATGGACAGAGGTGGCATTGCGAAACCTACTTCGCCCAAAGCAGTTCAGTGCAGCGTCTGTGCGTTATGGTACCTCATGAGCATAATGCTGTCCTGAGGTACATCGAAGTACTTCGTCACATCCGCCACCACGTCCACGTCTTTGCATGTGGTTTCATGGTCCGACCGGACTTTCCCTGGCTGGGCTCAACGCCTGATCGGATTGTGTACGATCCCGAGCAGACCCCAGCTCACGGTGTGTTGGAGGTGAAGTGCACATGGTCAAAAAGGGCAACATCATTAGAAGATGCACTTCAAGATAAGGACTTTTGCATTCAAGTGAGGGATGGCAAGCCATATATAAAAGAGCACCATGAATACATACTATTATCAAATGATGGGCCAGATGTTTTGCTCAGGAGCTAGGTGGGGCCACTGTGTGGTGTATTCACCATCGTGGATCATTGTTGCTAAAGTTGACTTCTGCCCCTCATTTTGTGATGAGATGATAAAGGTACTGACTAGGTTTTATTTTGACAGTGCTCTGCCTTATCTTGAAGCATCACCATAACCTTGTCAAAATGCGACTGTACTTTCATTGTATAAGTGAGAATCAGGATTCTGAACAACTTTTATCTATCGCTGTCAGATACGCCCCTTTCAGTGTCACTTGCATAAAATGGAAACGACACTTTAACAATGCAGAGTCTGATTTATTATTGTAAATATGCTACAGATTATACATTGCACTGCCCACTCATCTTTTTTTTTCAACTTTCCCACCTTCTTATGTACAACACTTCAACTACATTACAACAAAAATATCACAGCAACAGTAAGGAACATTCAGGTACCTATGACAGTCGTCACTGTCAATGGAAAATACCACAGTAAACACAAAGGAACGTTCACAGACGGAACTCCCCTGGCTACCACTAGTCGTAAGTTTTCATAATGGGACTTTGGTAGTTGCTTAATAATACACATACAGTCCACATTTGATTCACAAGGGGACAAAGCCTGATGGGCACTCCACTGTCAAATATATGATAAGTCTTTATTCGCGGGATCCTGCGTTCCACGTGTATCCTCAAGGAAGCGATTTTCTGCGTCTCCAGGACCTCTTCCTTTGTTAGCTTGCCCTGCGTTGTGAATGGTGGAATGTTGAGTCCAGTTTTCAGGGGATTGAGGAGATTCTGTATTCTAAACCCCTTATCAGCCATGATGGAATCTCCTTCTTCAAATTTCAGTGATTAACGTCCACTTTTCTTCACTAGTTCCTTGTCGGAGATGCTTCCGGTGTAGAGGGAAGACACAAATGTCAGGTAGCCAACCGGTGACACTCCAATAACAGACTTCAAGGTGTTTGACGACTTGTACGTCGAGTGTCTCTGATTGTAACACAAATGAGCTGGGCAATTGGTATTTTATTTCTGTTGCATATATTATCACCCTTGTGCTTGGGAACTCTTCTTTGAAGGCCACTGGCATGTTTTTCTGAATGATTTCGCGAGATGGCCACTGTGGGAGTGCAGTGAGCTTTAGGTACAGATGATTGATCCATGCTGAAAGTATCCTGCTTATCGTTGCTTGGGTGACACTAAACCTGTGTGCTAGGTCCTGCTGGAACAAGCCAACCCGTAGTCTGACTAGGGTCAGGAACAGCTCATTGTCCATCGAAAGTGCATGAGGCCTTCCAAGAGATGAAATGCTGTCGCTAGACGTTCCATATTAGATGTTGCAACCACGCTCACCCGGGTCAAGATATGTGAGAAAGTTTTTGAACATTACATAGGAAGGGAGGCCAGTATAAAATTCGATATCGTCGTCGGAGCCCTTGAAACGTTCAACAGAAAATGGAAGATGTTTCTGCTCCAGCTTCCTGTGTTTTTCCTTCAGTAGCAGGAGCTCCCTTTCTAGTCGGGCTATTTCTGCATTTGCAACTTGCAAGGATTTCTGGAGACTCTCTATCAATTCATATTTTTTCTGCATCCTCATCTCTTCTTCTGTTTTGGAAGGTGACTGTGTTTCGGGCACGGCTATTAGTATCGTATCATTTTCACTAGTCTCACAAGCTCTTCACTTGTGGCAAAATCATGGCATTCGGCTGGACGTCTGTCTTGAATGGTCTGAGCATTTCGCCAAGCAGACTTCGGCGTGAGTGTCCTTCGCTCTTTGGGGGCTTTTCGTTCTTTTGTCACTTTTTTTAATTTGAAAATACTTGGCACAGCCTTGCTGTGAAGCATTCTTGCAACATTGCTACATTGCAACTTCACTTGCAACATTCTTCACAAAGTCACTTTCCTTGAAATGCAAAGAGCAGACTTTAGCTGTCACAGTATTGTAGGGAGGCTTCCTCTTTATAGCGACGACCCACTTGTCTTGCAGTGATTCCACCGTTGGGAAACTGTGGAAGGATACGTAAGACAGAACAGGACAAAAGGGGCTGACAACGGATCCATGCAAACTTAATACCATCAACAACGTACCTGCTCCTTTCTCTCGTGTATTTGTGTACCTATTAAATTTTTCTTTGTCAGGGAAGAGCACTCTGGCAAAGCACGATGAAGAGACAGACAGTTTGTTGCAAAAATGTAAAGCACTGTCCGAACTTGTAGCTGATAGACGCATTGACTTTTTGTGCACCACACTAGTGCGCTGAAACAACATCGCAGCAGGCGGCGACTGACAAGCTGACAGGTCATGCCACTGATTAACATGATTCTGAAATGATTCTGCGGCGGAAAGTGAATGGCACCACGTCGCGTGCGGTTCAAAGTGTATGTATACCGAAGAGCAGTAGAAGAAGAATCTCGGCTGTTGAATCACAACACTCGCGCGCGATCACGCATATGTGTCTTTACTGAAGCAAAATATAAGCAAATCCTAACCTTACCTTCTCGTTGTCATGGCTAATGCTTCTTTTTTGTGTACACAGTGGCACAGCACAGTAATGAGGCATTGTCGTGCACCCTCTGCACAGAGACTGCAGACGCCGAGGAGAAAACCGAAACTGACGACAGCTATACTCAGACATGGCGCGCAAACGTTAGTACTCACTTGCGTACACAGATGGCGCGCACTTATGTATAAGCTGTATTACACCGCGACGAAGAATGTTGTTCTCCGCATGCAATAAAAAACACAGCAGGGGTTTAAACACATTTCTACTAACCTTATACATTCAAATCAGGTTCTTTATGCGGAAGCAACTTTTCATTTATTACGGATATTTTTTGTTATAAGCCCCTAATAATCTACTAGTATCAACAAATGCACACAGTTGAGGGGGCACACGCCAGTTGGGGCCTTAAGGTCACACGGGGATGCATCGAAACAGGAACAATGTTCAGCATAAAATGATATACAGGCGAGCTGCTTGAAAGGGGCTGTCGCATTCGTTCCAGTCGATTTCGAAACTATACTGGCGCAGCGTCATTCTTATTCCACGGAATACATGACAACAGCAGACGCAAGATGTTGAGAGTATCCCGGAATTCCCTGTTTAGAAAGGCCAAAATGCGCCACTCTCTAAGAACCAATGAGGGCGCGACCTTGAGACCTTGCCGCGACCATGCGGGCATATCACAGAGTTACGGGACGTCTGAACGGTGTCTTTCCCCTCTGAATGCCTCTCTCTCGCTCGCCTGGTTAAGGAGCGACGTCACGCCGCCGCAGCCTCCACAGCTGCGGTAGCAGCACTAGTCTATATATATGTTTTGTTCTTGTTGTTGTTGTTCTTAATTCCGGCAACAATTCGAGAACGAAATAAGTTTGGCCCTTCGAGGCTAATTCGAGTTTCATCATCAAAACAACGTACCACAAGCTGCAGGTCCCTTTTTATGTATCAAGGGTGCGTTGCATTCCGGTAGGGGGCCCGGATGCGTATTGATGGCCGCTGTAGTTATTTTTATTAGCGAATTCGGGTGGTCATTTCGTAGCAAAACGGCCGAGCGCTCGGAAATTGCTAGGTCGGCGACCGAGCTGGATCACGTGACCGTTGCCACCCGAACATGATTGCTAGGAATCTAGCGGTTTTAGGTACTTGGATCACGCTAGGGGCGTCGTGGTCGCAAGTCTTCGAGTTCTGTCGTCTGCTAAACCACGTGATCTCAACATGCGGGCCAATGAGGGCACTCGCCACCGTTGCAGTGCGGATGTGACGACACCGGATACAGTTGAGCAATCTGCTGCTCGATCGTTTTGAGACCGGGCAAAAAAAGTGCTAGCTAGCAAATTCCGAGCGCTCGGAAAGCGCCACGCGAACATGCGAGATTTGCTTCATTTTGACCAAACGAACATGACTGCTCGAGATCTCGCAAAAACAGTTGCTCCGAAATGACCACCCGAATTCGCCATATGTGTGGCAGTGACTGAGCATGAGTAACTGAGAAAATGAGCAAACCAGACTCTGGATTATGAGTGAACAAACCACAGCTGAGCTTGAGTGAGCTTGGGTAACCTCACGCACCGTGAACTGAGCACTCTGATGCCACCCCCAGTGCGCCTTGCGCCCCCAACCGCACTTGCGATTCCAGGTAAACCAGGGACTTACATTTTACATCATAACCTATTCATTTTTACTTGTCTTTACCTCGTCCTGCTCTCTAAACCTCGTATCACCCTCAGGTAATCCCGTATCGCATTAGCTCAACTCTCTTCATATCATGTCCGTCACGCTCGAGAGAACCTAGATATTTGTAGAGAGCCCTCAGCTAGAGACGCGAAGCCGAGCCTAGGACGAGCGTGAATGAGCAAACGGGGCGAGTGAGTGAGCACGAAAGAGCGAACGGAAAACTGAGCAGCAAGTGAGTGAGCATGAGTGCCGACATCTGCTCGTTAAAAGAGAGGTTCCTCTTTGTACCCTGTCTAGCAAATTGTAATATACGTTATTCGCATTCGTTTCAGATAAATCTAATCTTTCAAAACATGACGAATCCGAAAATCAAGTTCGAAGTCGTTATGTTCCACGGTCAGGTAAGAACTGGTGATAATTATGATGATTGATCCGTACAAGTACCCTCTTTCTTTGCATTCAAACTTATTGTTCCTTTATTAGCTTGTGGGGAGGTCAGTAAGGACCATAGATTGAGAAGTTACCCGTCAAAAAGAACCCGTAAAAAGTTAAGTTACCGTGTGAAAAATGTAACTAAGTTAATAACGAAGTTCTTCAGCGTGAAATGTAACTCGCAGTTATTGAGTTACATAAGAAAAGAACGAGTTACTTCCAAGTTACTTCGGACACAAAATAGCATTACGCAGGTACAGCGCGCGTGAGCAGTTGGGATAGACCTTGAGTTGCCTGCGGAGGAGTGCAACACGATCGTTTTCGTTTAGATCGTTTTCGTTTATGTCCAACAATAGACTTCTCCCTGTTTGTAAACAAATGACGTCATAGTGTTCGACAGCGCCACAAATTTGGTAGAATTGAACTACGCTCGAAGCTAGAGGTGAACAAGGTCGCGCCCGAAAGTCACGGTCTTGAGGGGATTACGATATGGTCCCTTAAAGGGACGCGACGCTCGGTCCTGCTTTTCTTTCGATGGGAGGCAGCGAACAAGTGCCCGTTCGTGGAACCCAGCCCTCTCCTTCCGATTTGTTTCTGTTTCAGTCTGTCTACCAATGTCATGATGACGTCTCTCTGCGGTAGAGGCCTATCCAACGCTTTGCATCTTACTCCCTGCGGGTGCACAATTGTTCAGCTTTATTTCAATGGCAGTGGTTCTTACTTCCTGAATAAAATACTGTCATTGAATGAATATCACTTTTTTGGCAAAAAATGCCAAGAAGGAACCGGAGAGAAAACAAGAAAATATGTAGACGTGAGTGAAAACCGAGTTAAAAGTAACTTCGAATTTAACTTAAGTTACTTTGGCAAAGTTAGCCGAAAAAGGAACGAGTTCCTCTGAAAGTTACCAGGGCGCAAAAGTAGAGAGTTAAGTTACAAGTTACCAAAAAAACGAACTTATAGTTACAGTAACGAGTTACTTGTAACGAGTTACCTCGAACTCTCGTAAGGACAATCGGGCTTGCTACTCCTTCTTTGATAAATATGTGGTTAAGCGGCGGCAGTAGCGTATGACAAACGGAAATGTAGCCGGTGTAGTCGCCTGGCATGAAAGTGAGGGATTGCAGGACTTCATTTGTGGCGGGAAAATGCTAAATTTAAGATTTCCTCGCGAAAAGCGCATATTCTGCGTTTCAAAATCACTGTTATCATTTTTTTTGTGGTGAAACCACATTTCACCTTGCTGACAAAACATTCTGAGCAGGTCACAGTGAATCCTATGCCCAAATTATTCAACGTGACTTTCCACTGCTGCTTTCGTTGCTTTAGTTGAGTGAAGGACTCACGAAACTACCTTCGTTAGAAGGTCGCATTTGTTAGCTAGTAAGTGTGACAGTTTTAAACGTGGCCTGAGCTCTGTTAACGAAAGGTCCTACCAGCAGCGTGTCGATGGTGCGAATAGAAAGTGACCACACAAAGCCATATCCTAAAAGACAAGCTACTGCTCTACGTTTTGCCCATAGACTTGAAAACAATTGGTACATGTCCTCCAGAACGGACGTCTGAATAAACGTTCCACGAATTCGCAGTAATGTTGTGTGCGCGTTTGACCCTGAACATTTATTGAGATCACAAAGAGATGGAATGGTACTGTTCAAATAATGTATCATGCGGCTCTCTTCCCATTTTCGCGTGCTTGCAGAATGGAAACGGGAGCGGACAACAACGACGCGAATGTTATCAATAGTGTGGCCGCGACTCGAGAAATGCTTAGAAACCAATGTTATCTGGTGGTTGGTGATACCTTCAGAAATTTGTAAACGTAGGGGCCGACGATGCGAACACTACCCATCCAACGGACCTAAACAAAAGACTCGTTTTAGGCTTCTAATGAACTGTCGACAGTTGTTACACATGCTGTCCTAGTTAATACGTTCACGTGCTGCCCCTGCCGGGCTGGGCAGTATGTTTAACATCCTCCGACACTAGCTTTCTGTTTCTCACTTTTACTGATGAAGAGCGTCCGCTCGAAACATCACGCATCCTAAGTATCGTCCTCCCGCTTATTTCCCCTTTTGTGTACACTAGTCCTGATTTTCGTTTTTTGGTTTTCTCTGAAAATACCGACCCTTTTTCCCCCAAATTGCAATTTTTGGTCGACCAATGTTCCGTTCGACACATATTCCCGTTCATTCGTTGCTTTACTTTGAACGAGTATTTCGGATTTATCCGATTTGACGGTATCATGATATATGTCCTTAGAACATAAGGTTCCAATGGTTGCTCGTGATTTTTGAAATTTTTGTCCTTTATCCGGTGCTTTTATCGATTTTAAGACGAATCATCTGTGTCTGCAGTTCCTAAACTTTACGGGGCCTGCGCTTACTTTGGAGTCAAACGAAGTAGACGCCCACAAGAGCCTCACTTCAATCGATAAGTTCATCACGGGCAAAGCGCAGTTTGATCCGTCAGACATCCTGTTCGTCTTTTCCGGGTAAGAATATTTTGCATCACTTTACGGTCCTCCCTTCATCAATACTATTCACTCCTTATCGCAGGCGGAAGGTATTCACAAGAGGACCGAACAACAACAAAGAATATTTGCCTCAAGGTGCGAGAAGGAATCTACATTGGTGTGTAACAAGGGTGTAATAAGGATGTAATGGTTTAAGGATGTTTTGCCTTGTTCTAAAATGATTAACATTGCACACGAAATCGCTTTACAACCTTTTTGGTGTCAATTGGGTGCGTCATATCGCACACCCTTTTCAGTGTAGTAGCTACACCCAAAATATTGGGTGTAATGAAATGCACCTTAACCATGGAATGTAATGAGTAAACAATGTGGTGGAAGATAACTGGCGTGTACACTGAGTTTTAATTTTCCTTCATACCAAAACCAATAAAAAACACAAACAGTATCTTAAATAGCGAGCTGATACACCACGCAGTTCTTCGCTTCAGATATTTGTGTGCATATAATCATGGTAAATTTAAACACCTCACCCTTCGTTTTGTCTGGAAGGCGAGCAGGGCTATTGAATTTGCAGACGCTTGCAAGGCAGGCAATGTATATAGTACCTGTTTTCTCTTAGAAAGGAAATGCCTGTCTAAGTGAGCTTTTGCTTCGCCATCCCATTTATGTAATGTTTCAAATTCATCTCTAAATTGAAGCGCGTAAATATCCTTATCCGTATATCAGACTGTATATTGGTCCAGTATGGCACCAGTTCAGATTTGCTGTATTCGGAGAGCACAATACATTACAGGTTGATGTTTTTCATTTACCTTGCCTGATATGCATGATACGCTCACCGCGGAAACAATGGAAGCTGCACACCTCATTCCATTGCTTAAGGGTGTTTATTTACACCAAAAATTCAATCAGGGTATCGTCCAATTACCAGTGTAGACCATCAAGACTCACATCCACTAAGTAGGCGTTACACCGTTCCAGAGGTCATGTGTGCGTACCATAACTCAAACACTTTTAAGTGTAAAAGTTTCAAGGTGTTGTGAAATACACCTTGAGAGGTAGGTGTATTTCATTACACCTACAAACTTTTACACACAAAGGGGTGTCAGTCATGGTACACCCACGTCACCCTCGAAAGGGTGCCAAAAAGTTCAGTGTGTAGTTTGCGCATTACACCCCATGGTTAAGGTGTATTTCATTCCACCCATTATGTTGGGTGTAGCTGCTGCACTCAAAAGGGTGTGCGATATCACGCACCCAAATGACACCAAAAAGTGTGTAAGAAGATTTCGTGTGTAATCAATATCTCAAGGTGAGATGCGACATACCACAACTACTCCAGGTCTAGGTAACGGATCAGCGACTTCGTTATATTCACAAGAGTTGTCACAGATGTATACTGGCTGAACAATCGAGGTGCGGTATCTCACGTGGAATTCAAGATGCACAGCCGGTATCAATGGTGAAGATTCCGGGTTTATGGTCCATCTACACTGTGAAAGCTCTTCTCCTGAGGAAAGGTCGAAAACTGTTTCATTGACAGATAGACCCTGATCCCGTAGATACGATAGCGAGTTTCACTGGCCATGGGCTTGCGAAGCAAGATTGTCAGTGGCTTAGATTGTCCAGTATCGTCTCGCTGATGCGAAGCTGCAATTGGTAGGCGACTTATCTACGACACTGCACTGAGAACCACACCATGCTACTGCTGCCTTTCGGAAAAATACACACATGTGCAACTTAAGCTACTCTGGTTAACTGTTGGTAATCAGGGTACAGGGTTGGAAAAAAAGTTCACAGAACGCGCTCCAAATTAATCCACAGACCCGACCACTCATGATCGCAGTTGTCTCGCGACATAACTCCCCGAATTATTCGGATTATTCATACGGAACACGCTCCGGCGCATTCCTCCCTCAGAGTGACACGCTAGCAGCGAATGGACTGTAGCGGCTGGACATATGGACTGTAGCAGCGAATGGACGGGGACTGTACAGACTTGCAAACAGGTGACTGTCCTTTTTCCGGTTTCGCTGCATCGAGGGAACATGTCTATACGTGCGTACGGTCCCGTTCGCTGAAAAATATCAATGTGAGGAAAGAATGCGCCGAAACGTGTTCCGTAAATTTTTGTCCAGCACTGTAACGTCCATATAGATCAAGAAGATGGGCAAATCAAAACCTTGGTTGATGCCATTGGTTGATGGCGTTGAACGCTTTGCATGGGTTAAAATGCTTGCAGACAACCTCAAAAAGAGAACAGGAACTCCTCGGACCTCGATCTTGAACTTTCAATTAGCGATCGTTATCGTCATATTTAAAGTTCACGCGCTCCAAAGCCGCTTTGGTAGGCTGGTGCAAGCTCTCATGGCGAATCACGGGCCGAAGGGCTGTCTGAGGTTTTTCCTGGGTTTTCCTCAGAGGCTTTCAGGCATATGTCGGCACAGTTCCCTTAGAAGTCGGCACAGGACGTACATTCCCCCATGGCGTCAGTCGTGACGTTGCCCACCTCTGCGAGGCCGACAACGCCGAGCCCTTGCACCACCACCACGGGCCGAGGTGGTGCATTTAAAGCGCGTTATGGGATAGCGAAAAGTTGAAGAACGGGGCTCCTGATGTACTGACACTTCTCGAAGATGCGTCGTGAAGCGCTGAATGTGCGGGAAACCGTCGGGTATCGTTATGACGTTGACGGTCGTATAGCCACCGCACATCCGTCATTGTCCAAAATCGTCCTGAAGGACCATGTGCTGTGTCGAGGCCCATGGCTGCTGGCGAAACCATACGACACCCTCATAAAATCCTTGACTGCTGTAACCAAGCAGACCCCACCGGCCGGACATGAACTAGCACACCTTTTGTAAGGGTATGGTCGGTGACAGAGTGATGCGCTGGCGCATCTGGAGAAGTATTCTGGTTTTGCGTCAGGAAAAGCAGGGATAGTGGTGATGTGGCGAAATGTTTAAGGATACACGAATGCTGGGTTAAAGGGTATTTTCGCGGCCACATTGGAGACGTGAGTGAGGAAGCAACAATGCCAGTGCTTGATTAGGCATGTGATCACGTATCCTTACGCCGTGTCTTCTCGTGTATTCGCTGCTTCTGAGGTAAAGCTGTGCTCTCGTCGCAGAATATGTTGTCCTCCGCTGCTTGCTTGTTTCATCTTCCAGTGTCGCTTTGAGTAGATTCCTTGGCTTTTTTTTACCAGTCTTCTGTAATTTCTTCCCGCATCGTCGGCGTACTGGCATTGGCGTTGGCATACTGCCACGATGTTTTTTTTTTACCCATGCTTCCCACGCCCCTCTGCTCCGCCTTCATCTCGCCCGTTGACGCCAGTCTTGCGGTAGTGACTTGGCAACAGCTTCACGGACTTCGGTTACAAATTAACTGCAGTATAGCGTGGCAGCAGCCTTCCTTTTTTATACTGTTGTGCAACACAAAGTGGAATCGTGGCGCGCGTGGTAACCCTTGTGTAGTCAGCTATTATCAGCTGTCTCGTGCACTACACAGTTATTTTACTGATATTTTTGTTTCCTGCAATACATAGCAGTCTGCGTTCTTCTTTCAGGTCTGACATGGGAGCGAGGAATATGCAACAGGAGCAGAAAGATAGTCATAGTGAGTGACATAGGCAAGCACTTCCAAGCCTTACCGAATGCTGGGTTCCAGCTCGCGCGCCTGTAAGTAAACTACACTACAGTGGTCAGTAACACAGCATATCTTCAGAGAAATGCTTCCGCTTCATGCCTGTCACTTCCGGTAAGGGTATGCAAACGCCATGTTATGTCTTTCCCATTGAACGTTTAATGATACCGGCTCAATCGTAGTGCAGCGATCAGTTTCATGGTTGGTTCTATGCCGCTACTATGTCAGTCTTGAAAGTGGTTCTGGTTCGCCAGCGTACTATTAGTAGTGTCATATTTCGTCCAAAGATACGTAGAGAAGGTGTTGTTCCTCTACATGAGTCCCGACCAGCGATGATGGAATGTCTCAGCGGGCAGATGTACGTGGCCTCATGCAAGGACGATGCAGGTAGAACTGGCTGGCAGGTGCAGTGGCACGTCTTCACCGTCGTCGTCGGGCTGCCACATCACTCCCCCTTCAGACGCGGAGGTTGTAATGCTAGTGGTTGAGGTCCGCGTCGATACGGGATGAGGAGAAAGACGGGCGACACGTGGAATAGGGACGGCTGGACTTGCGTCTTGTGCTGAATGGGCAGAAGTAGCGGGATGCATGGTGCGCAAAAAGGATGCGTCGCGGACAAGGGCGGGCCGGGAGGGTTCCAGGGGCGGGCCGAAGCGAAGAGCAGGCAGGTAGGCGGAACAGTATGCAGGAGCAGTGAGCTAATGCTGTCGCCAAGGAGAGTGCCGTGGAGGACCATCGCAAAGCACGGAGAGAGCTGGAGTAGACCTCATTGTGGCTTCCGTGTGTTTTCCCCATGGAACATTGGCCCCGGGGCCTTTTGACCGCATCTGGATGAGCTGCCAGAATCTTGTACGGAAGCCTGGTGGGAAGGCGAGGCGGGCAGCGTTCTTGGACATCTAGCATAGCAGATGCGGTGAAGCGGTCGACAGCGGCGTACGGTGACTGGTACGGGAGCGTGATGCTCGGGAACGTGCCGCTGGTGAACGCCCGAGGAGGACCGTCGTGAAGCGCGAGGCGGCGTGACGCAGTAAGACTGACCACAGCGTGTTGAGAGTGGTGCGGTGTGGGAGCGGCGTCGTGATATGCCATGTCGTCGAATGCCGAGGGAAGGGCGTCACCGCCTAGCGAGTCCTTGGAGGAACTAGGCACCGTGCCTTCAATGATGACTTCCGGAGTGATTCGCTGGTCGTTGGAAAATTTGTGATGCAAATTAATGTAATTAATGTAATGTAATGTGAATTACACTGAACGCGGTGTTCTGTGTCCGGGTCACCAAATGTGGAGGGGGTGTTGTTCCTCTACATGAGTCCTGACCGTCGATGATGGAATGTCCCAGCGTGCAGATGGACGTGGCCTCACGCTAGGACGGTGCCGGTAGAACTGGCTGGCAGGCACAGTGGCTCCCTCCAGCAGAGGCACGTCTTCATCGTCGTCCACGGGCTGCCACAGACAGTTCACGACCCCCCCCCCCCAGGAAAAAAGAAACACACTGAATTGTACCAGCCCTTTGAGCTATTCACTTCAGTATTTCTTCGTTATCCTTACACCTACTAATCTCTGATCTCCCACTGATACCCACTGTAGCTGTGGCTATCGTCCCTGCCACCTTCAGTACTGCATAATGGCTCATTTTGAAGCAAACAAAGAGTTGGCACCGTGCGAAAAGTACATGCCTCATGTAGGAGTTGTGCGAACGTACCATATCATGCAGCGTGTTCGCCTTCAAGTTCCTAGGTGCATGGCTGGAACTCGATACTTCAAAATTAGTGGGAGTAACAAACAGTACGAAAGCGCCAGTGAAATATGCTGCAAGCAAGCTGTAAGTCCAATCCGCCGCGATAGCATGTGCTCGTGGTTGCTGTGCTGTCCGTGATGTTGCTTTTAAATAAAGAACTGTCTGCAGAATTCAAAACTAGTGCACGCGTGAAAGTTACCTAGTGCTGTGCAGCGTTATTCTCCACGAAGGTTTCTACACCAGCAAGCTTTTAAATATTTAATTTATTTACATAATTCTACTTTGTTCAATATTTCAGGTTGGGTGCACCAACTGCGTGCACACCTAACTTTTACAAACTGGGACAAGACCTTTTTCGTCTCTCAGAATGTGCTATGAAGAACATTACAAAAAATATCGAGTAAGTATCACACGGTGTGCGTATGTTTTGCCTTTGAATATAATCTCTGTTAGAAATCGTAATGTCATGGAAGTTCGAATACAGTCAGGGATCCACTGCTGCATATCACGTATACGTACGGGGAATTTCAAAGAATAATACAGGTTATTCTGAATTCCATTTAGTGGGCCGCATAGACCGTGGATCACACCAGAGAAACCCCAGGAAAAAACACAAAAACAAAAACAAAACGGCGATATACAGGGTGGGTGCTTTAACAGGTCAGTCACATTCTCGTGCAAAACGTTATACCTCCTTGACGCACAGACTTCATTTGTGTCAGAGTAAATAATTTATGCCAGAGAAAACTAGGAAATAATTGTGGTTACTAAGCATTGTGTGACAAAATAGATAAGGTCGCGCAAACTTCCGCCTCCATCCATCAATATACCGCATAGGAAATACATGAAGACGAAAGTTTCGTCGCCGTATTTATTCTGTTACGCTGTAGCGGGTAACCACGATTTTGTCGTAGGTTTCTCTAGCATAAATTACTCACCGTGTAACTGCAGAAGCCTGTGTGTCAAGTAGGTATAGCCTCACGCGCCTAAACGTGACTGTCATTTTATAGCAACCTCCCCGTCTATCATGAACTAGGATAATGCACAAAATGTGTACAAATAATAGGAGTACTCTCTATAGCCACATGGAGTACATACAATTCTATGTTGAAAACCGCCATTCGACACACAAAGAGAAATAAATAAGCAGCCTTTCCAAATGGGGCGCAGGGACATTACAATTATCTCCTACTTACACTGTGTTGCTGCTCCTGTTTACAGTTCCGGTTTGGACATGGACGTGGAAAAATCAGGGTAGAAAGAGCAAGCTGACATGTTAATACAGGATAGTTTAGGGATTGTTATTTTGTATTATTCCTACAAATTAGCACACAATGAGCTATGTACATAACAGCCTCCACTCCAGTTTCTGGAATTTCTTTTCTACCCCGTTACTTCTCTACCCTCTTTATTTATTTCTAATTTCCCGCAGAGACTTCGGCTTCAACAGCTTGTAAATTTAGTGCGAATATTACGCTAATGTTATCTTATTAGTTGCAGTGTGGCTTACCAAGGTGTATGAGAAAATTAAGTTGCTTCGACCGCAAATTATTGTGGCAGTTCATGAGCCAGCTCAAGTGTTCTCATACGCGCAACCATGTGCTGCTACCTAATATTGGAAAGGACACGGGGTTCGAGATCATTTGGAGTGTAACTTCAGCAAGGAAGACGGGGCCGCAGGGCTGACAAGAGAAAACCTCCCGAATATTGACAGGGGGGCACACGCCAGGCCAAGGGTAAAATGAATGCCTGAACAACACTATTTTGAGATGATGAATGCAGAGTTTCATCGCCAATGCCTCACCCCTGGCTTTACACCCCTGGAAGATATCATTTCATCCCTATTTTTTCATTGTTGTTTTGACAGGGCAGCTTCCTTTAGATATGCGGCCACGGGGTGGCCAAGGCTTTGGTGGCCCCCAGGACACAAAATAGCTGAGCGTGGGTCGCCTAGTTGGGGGCCCTGCTTCAGGCTCTCCATAGTATATCCGGTAGCTGTCGCGTACTAGGTGGCACGGATACCGGTAGCTCTCAAAACATTTCCTCCTACATTACTCTAATCTCTTTATCTTACGAGGGGTGTTCAAGTCAGACAGGGGCTTTTCAATTTTTTGCAAAAGTAAAATGAACTTGCAGACGAGAAATTAGTTTTATTTTTTAAACTTAAGCTCCAACTGCACTAATGCACCTGTCCCAGCGTTTCACGTGGGCTTGGATGCCAGCAGCGTACAAATCCTTACCGGCGCGTAGCAGCACGATCGGACCCCATCCTTGACCTCGTCGGTGCAGCTGAAGTGGCGGCCCCCAAGGAACGCCTTGAGTAAAACGAAGAGATAGAAATCGCTGGGGGCGAGGTCTGAACTGTAAGGTGGATGTGGCAGCAACTCTCAGCAAAATTCCCGTAAGGTGCGTGTTGTGAGATGCTCGGTATGCAGGCGTGCATTGTCCTGTAAGAAGCAGACTCCTTTGGTGATCAGGCCCGGCCGCTTTTGCTTCAGCGCCTTATGCACATCCCTGAGAACCTGGCAGCAATATGCACTATCGATGGTGGTGCCACTGGGCAGAAAATCAACATAAAAAACGTCAGCCTTGTCCCAGAAAACCGTGGTCATGGCCTTACCCGCAGACGGGGTGCTCCTGAACTTCTTGGGAGCTGTCGAGCCCGGATGCTTCTACCTTTTGATGCGCTAACTAGACTCATGGGTGAAATGGTGCACACACCTTTCATCGCACGTAATGATCCGATAAAAGAACGGCTCCCCTCTTCAGTGTCGAAATGGTACCTTACCTCTTGGGAGATTACCAGTCTTCTCAGCTGCCCCGGGACCCAGCCGGCACTACCTTTCCGAAACTGGAGGTGTTCATTATTGACAGTGTTCAACCTTAACACAGAAAGGTCCATCTTTCGAGACTGTTCGAGACATGTTATCCGTCGATCCTTGAGGATCAGGCGCTCCACAAGTTGTATGTTGTCAGGAACTCTGACGCAGGGCTCTGAGCCGCCCCGGCCGGGATCGTCCTGCACTGATGTACGGCCATCTGGGAACCGTTTGCGGCAATCCA
Organism: Ornithodoros turicata; assembly: GCF_037126465.1. Taxonomy (NCBI): domain Eukaryota; kingdom Metazoa; phylum Arthropoda; class Arachnida; order Ixodida; family Argasidae; genus Ornithodoros; species Ornithodoros turicata. Next base: position 185,050,610 of record NC_088201.1, read on the forward strand.
ACGTTTTGCTGCGGCTAAGTGTATCGTGGCCATTCCGAGCCTGATGTCTTCTGTGAATTTCAGATGACTTCACGCCTTCATTCACGAGTATCTTCATGACAATTCGCTCTTCGGTGTGGGCGCTCACCTCGTTGTCGGCCATCTTGTCCAGCACGTGTCTTCTGTTTTGCACAAACTTTGGACCACTACGTGGTGAACGCGGAGGCCTGTCGCGTGTCAAGATGACGAAAACGAAGTAGCGCGTGCCATTTGTACACTCAGGAGAAAGAAAGTCCCGGTTTGACTTCAACATCCCTCGTATATCGACCTCTGTGCTTTTATCACCTGCCTTTGCCGTACTAGGGTTTTGCACAGCTAGTAGGAAAAATAGTGGGCCATTGAGTGATAACATTCGTGATAATTTTTGTAGGTCGCGATCATCATTACCTTCGTGCTACGCCAAGAGTATTGTGTCATATCATGGACAAAGTTTCTGTTCCTCTTCGTAACATTGGTTCCCAGTTATCCTGCGATTTGTGTGATAGAAATGAAGTTGGAGTCCCAATGCAAGGCCACAGAAGACAAACATGTTTTTGTGTAAGGAAGTCTGATATCCAAATGTGTTGTACTATTCAGCCAATAGAGCATACAAGCGGGTGGCAGGTGCATTGCACTTGTAAGGCTGATTCACCTTCCCGAGGGGTACACAGGTTGGTATTCGACAATCATGGTTGAACGCAAATATGATGGATCGTGTAATGTGTAAATTAGCCACAACTCCATGCTTGAAACAAGGCGATGTATCCAGTCATTGTCAAACTTCAGTAATAACATGGGAATCACTGGCGCACAATTATAGCAATGGATATGGAAAATTCGGTCAACGCTTATGATCTTGCAGTTATGTGTTCTAAAGAGAGTTTGTGTAAGGCCAGTGTCACCTACCTATCACGGGCTTCTGCTAACGCGGAAGTCTACATGCTACACACAGCACAATAACACGCGGCGTCGTTACCTAACACACCCCTCACGCCCAGAGAGAGTAAAACCGAAAACACCACCTTCGACCCTCACGCTGCTCCAATTCACCTTGCGGGCCTACGCATAGACCCCTGCGAGCTAAAATTTGTCCGATGCAAACCATAGACAGAGGTACAACTGAAAATATTCTTATTGACCGCATTCAAAGAACTGAGCACCTTCCATCACAGAACAGGGGCGGATTTAAGGGTCCGTCATGGGGGGGAGGAAATTTCGTGCTTTGCGGCGCAGCATCGTCCAGGAGACAGGGTTTTTACATAGGGAACACGACCGTATGGGTCACTGTCGGCGGGCGGTCCCCCACGCCCCCCTTAAATCCGCCACTGTCACAGAAACACAACAAACTGCTCGTATAGCCTAACTAGCACTATAGCTAACATATTAAAACAGTGACACTCACTATAGATTTCACGCTACGGTTATATCAATCGAAATCTGCAGGTATGAACCGAGACGAGCAATACATATTGTACATGATATATCTCCTTACAGCTACCACGCGCTTACAGTGTTCTTGGTATCACAACAAATTTTACACTACATCTGAGGAACGGAGCCAAAGCGAACACTAGCAAATATTCAGGTGGTAGAGGAAAAGATTCAAAGCGAGCAATATCAAATCATAAGAGGAGCAGTGAAACAGAATCTAATGGTATCATAATCGTACATAATCGTTTCTTCAAGCCAGCATTAACTTGAATGTTAAAATGGAACACCCACCACACGTTTTACATTATCTTCGTCTCAATCACAACTTGAGCAACAGACAGATAGAGAGACAGAACCGAAGCGAGCGGTGATTATTCGTGGGATAGACGTATCGCAATCGTATCTTAGCTCACCGAACATTTTACAGCATACACACAATACTGGTATTGGTGAAGTCCGACGTTTTACAGTGATGCAAGTGCATCAGAAACACGTCTGCAGCAGTCATTAATGAAGGCCTCAAGGGACAAACCATGAGAATGCTACATGTAGCATGCACCAAGCATGAACAGCAAAAAGCAAGGCATGCACTGAGTCGAAACGAACGATCACATGATACTTTCCGGTATGTAATCGAATTCGAATGCATGTGGTCAGCCTGGTTCAGAGATAATGAGCAAAATGTTATCAATAGGAATGAGTCGCAGCAGTTAGGGGATAGAGGAATAATAATTGAAGATATCCCATTCCCATACTAGGCCCAAGATATGGTAACACATCACAGTTTTCTTTGTTACAAATCTATGTGAAGTGCTACTCGAAACGATCTCGAACGTTTCGGGAGCATGCACCTCGAGCGCAATCCCTCTGGGAGCCGCGTCGTCAACGCGATAGAAATCGTGCCATCGTTGGACCAGAACGCGTCCCATGAGGTGCATGCCTCGAAGTCGCTTTCATCGTTCGAGATATCGCGGCTTAATGAAAAGACACCTCTTCAAGTTTAAATGAGCTAAGTTTTTGCGGCACACTTGACTAAACTTCTCAGTCTCTGCTTGCATGCTCGTGCTATTGAACAGGTTTATTCCTTTACTATTCCACTTTCCTCTCAAATACCTGACATTGAAATGATCAATGATCGAATGATTGAATGCGGGGACTGCGACAAAACCTATGTCGGTGAGACAGACAGGAAGCGAGTGACATCTTTTAAAGAACATAAGCCGCGGTTAGAAGAATGCGACAGAAGTGTCGTGTTATCACACCTCTCACCTATCCCGGCAGGTGGATTAGTTGACGATAAGTCGATACGATATGCTTTTGTCGCATTCATGTAACCGCAGTTATAGAAGGGACTTTGAAGAGGCCATGAATGCCACACGAATTGAGACCTGATTGGTTAATCACTGTTGTGCTAGAGGACCCATGTTTGACCATGCACTCTAAAAATGGAGCTCCACCGCATAGCACGTCGTGCGCCAACCATTGCCACGAATGATGGGGTTGTCGCTTCTAACTCGAAGACAGAGGGGAGCGTAGCCTTTTTGTGTCAATGTACCGTATTTCCACGCGTATTAGCCGCGGCTTATGCGCGATTTTTTATTTCCCGGACGCTCTGCGGCTTGTCCGCGTCTCTGTTGATTTTGTATGTGCATCACTGGTTTAGCGCACAAAGCAGTCGCGTCGTATTACCCGCGGCTTATCTGCGAGTGCGGCTTATCTGCAAAAACATTTTCAAAGTGTATCTAAAAACGAGTCCTGCGGCTTATCTACGGTGCGGCTAATGCGCGTGAAAATACTGTATATATATTATAATTGGCATAACAACAACAACAACAACTTTATTTTTGACCTTGGACCTAGCATAATTGGCCATAAAAGGGGCGTACGTCCACCTCTATCTTGGAATCAGAAGCGACAACGCTATCGTTCGTGGCAATGGTTGGGGAACATCGTGCTATGCATTGAAGTTCTCGTTATAAAGTATGGCACGGGAGGCACGATGGGGCCCAAGGAAGTTGTTAGAGTCCTGGTTTATGAGACGTGATGTGATAGCGTGTAACTCAAACTGATGCCCCCTACCGGAAGTACAGCGGCCTCCTGGATAAATAGTTTGATGTGTCCCCTTGTTTGGCCATTTGTACTGATCATGCCGGCTGCATAGGTTGCGATACGTCTACTGTTTTGTTTTATATTGTTATGTAAGCCGGAGTAGTAAAGGATTTTACATTATGTCTTCGTCTTCCGGCTTTTGGAGTATATTTTCGCCGAAATGATTGGGCGCTGTGCGTACTGATTCAAAATTTACCGCTTTTTCTTTATACAGGGTGTTTCACCTGAGGTGATAAAAATTCCAACTGGGGACGCACTCGCCGGAGGATTGTGGGAATTTCAGCAACTACTCCCTGGAATCTTTTGCCGCAAATAAGGAATGCTTTTGACGATTTTTAATTGCGGGAAATTAATGTTTTTCAATTGAACTTTGAAAATTGCAAAGAATCCTCAGTTTTTTAGTGAAATACGAAATCCTTCACGAATAACTGCAGATCCAACAAAAACTATGCACAGTATCGCAACAGAAACGGTCGAAAAAAAATGGCGAAAATTCCGCTATAGCCTTATTTGTCTTTTGTCAATCGCAGCCGTCACTCACTCAGCCTGCATAAGTAAGCATATTCACAAAAATGGAACATTTGACTTTTGTTTGCATCACTTTAATTATGCAGCTTATGATACGTGGTTTCAACAATGGTAATCTTTTAGGAGAACTCTTACTCAGTGCAGAGTCTTCAATCTATCGTTTCTTTCAAAGACCGTGCCGAAAGACTTTCCCGAAATAATTTTTTAGTGATATGCCGGTTTAGCAGTGATATTGCACAAACTATCTTGTTTACTCAGTGTGGGGTTTTTGATACAACGTTGTTGCTTTCGAAGGCTGTTTGACACATGTTCCTCTTGGACTTTGTTTTACATGCTGCAAAAGCTTTAGCAGAGATTGTGTTTTTGCGTGCCATGTTTTCGCGTGAGGTGCAGTGATATGTTTACTAGCGGCATGGCAGAACGGGTTAAGGCGTCCTGCTCGTTGGTGGTAGCCAAGGTGATGCTCGACACTCGGAGGTGGTGGGTTCGAATCCTACCGCCGGCTGTGCTGTCTGAGGTTTTCCCTGGATTTTCCCTGGGTTTTCCGAAGTCTTTCCAGACGAATGTCCGCACAGTTGCTCCTAAAGTCGGCCCAGGACGCATACTAACCCTCTCTGTCCCCCACTCCTTCCTGCTGTCCTCCCTCCATCTGTCCACATCTGTAGGCCGCTCGCAGTCACAGTTGATCCACTGCGCTAGCACGTAATAACAACACATTTTTGCTTATTGGAAATGTAGAAACCTTTTGTGGAAGAAAACCAGTTCACGTATGTAGAAATGTCAGCTTTCATGACCACATGCGGGAAAAGGTGAGTAACTTCGAGCATAAGCTTTGCACATACTTTGCTGAAAGCTTTTGCATACCGGAGGTGTTACACGCAGGAAAAGTACAGGGACAGAGAGAGTAGAGACCAGCCAGAGAGAGAGAGAGAGCTGCGTTGTGCTGTCTCGAGGCTAGTGGAGAAGGGGAAAATATTCTGTTACTTCGCGTATAGCCCCTACTGGTTGTCAGTTGTTCATGCACAAAAGATTGTTCTCAACCGCCTGCATACCATGACGACCACATTCGAATTCGATGGTACAGGGGAAGGTTTCATAAGTTTGTTGATTTCACTACATGCTTCGCTTTTCGCTATATGCTATTGCTGCATTCAACGTGAACAAATTTCTGATGATCTGTCGCTTGAACCCTACAGTAGCCAGTGCTGGAGATATATTCTCGCCGCACTTGTGTCGCTGTAGAAGTTATTTCCCATGAGTGTACCTTGACGAAGGACTATTGTAGATGAGGTAATCCCACACAACCATGACCGATTCCGCGGACGTCGGCGACACGTGCGACAAGGAGATAGCAAAGCTCTCCAGTATGTCAGTCAAGTGCCACGCGCCGTGAAGGGGACACGATGACGACGAACGAAATGAAGCCAAAAATACGTATTTTGTTCACCGCGTCCGCCAACGGTTGCCCCCCTAGTGGAAGGGACGTCTCTTTAAGTGGTGTGTTTCTTTATCTTTCTTTCCTGCCAGGGAAGCGTCCATGCTCTTCGGGGCCGGTTTGCAGGTGCGTTTATCTCTATTGCTCATGCGTTTCGGTCTTAACTCCGTGGTTAAATGAGGTGGGTATGTGCTTGTCTTGCAACGGTTGGATGGCAGAGGGTTTCCGTGGCAGTCACTTCACGACGCCTGTCATGGGAAAACCTGCGATCTGCTACCACTGCCAGTCATAAACAGATCCATCTCGTTTCATCACGGTATGCAGGCCGAAATGTATCCCGCTGTGAAATTCTGCTTCTCACACGCAGTCAGTGAATCAAGAGGAGAACGTAAAATGTTTATTTGTATACCAACAGCATACTAGACACGCTGGTCCAATAAGGAATACGTTTGAAAATGAGAAGACAAGCTGTCATGGATAGGGGCACTGGCGTAGGGAAGAAACTTGAAAAATAACAACAAACCACCACCAACAACTTTATTGCGAGGTGCTGAATGATTTTATTACAAATAGTTACTTACATCCCCATACCTACCCATCTGATAGATGACTCCATGACGATTTTTTTAGATCGGACTGTCATGCACACCGTACGCATCTGGCAGAGACTGTTGTTACAGAAACTGCTTCGGATATTATTGTCAGGGTGAATGTCAAATGTATATGCTGTGTCTTTGTCGTCTTAATTTATTTTAGTTCAGCTAGCATTGAGCGTTTTACTCGGTTTCAAAGCAAAATGATATGTTCAAGAAGCATATCCATGACAACAGCAATCAAATCACCTTAATGAGAGCACTAATGTTCTGAATGCGAGCACGAAACTTGCGCGTCCTACAAGAAGCTGATACACACACAAAAGTTAAGGAACAGCGATATATGTTTCGTTGTCTTGTGTGGTGAACCGTCCTTATGACTAGGGGTTTCTCCCTCACGGGTGACGTGGCAGGTACCCATGTGAAAGGGCAAGTGTGCCTACTCAGGCATACTGGAGACTGAAAACAACAACAACAAAGAAAGTCTATATAGCTTAAGATTGTTGGGAATACGGAAGAAAAACAAAGCTAAGCGGTTCTTCATGCCAAAAGCGCTCAGTCGAAGTTAGTGAAGCGACCTAAACTTAAATTCTGGTAGTCTGACTCAGTGCCCAGACCTCAAGATGATTTACACTGAAACAAAAAAAAAAAAGAAAAAAAAAGACCGGAAGACCACTGCATGCTGCGCTAATGACAGCGCAAAAGTTACGTGATGCATGAGGTCCGATATCATGCGATTTGTACCTCGTATTGCGTTGGCGGTAGAACGCACGGCACAATTGAGCCGCTGTATGCAATAAGGGGATTAGTCCAAAAATCACAAATCGAGAAAACTGCATGCGAATATTTGGTAAAGTAATTGCTGATGAGTTTCCCCGAATAAGCCAAATGCAAAATGTGTAACTTATATGCGTGTGGAGTAGACACATGCATATAAGTCCCTTTAGCATCGTTTCTGGGAGTGTGTTCTAGCAGAAATTGAACAAAACACAGCGGCATGACATATCCCCTTCTTCCGTATAACACCGCGCGCACAGGGTTTTCGTGCAGACAAAAAAAAAAAAGACAGTTTTCACGAGTAGGACTTCCATGGTGACGCCAGGACGAGCGGAGTTATCTTTCTGCAGTGGAGCAGGCTAGATCGTGCTTGTCATGCTGCTAAACCAGCACAATCTTGAAAATAATTTTCTGTATGGCCAGCAAAATATGACTGATTAGCATAGTGCACACGTTTTTCTTTCTTCTTAAGATTACAACGCTCAGCACCACTGCTGACACGGTCACGTGAGGTGGGAACAACATGGTTTTCGAGTGGAAGACGAACTTCATTTCCGCACCATAGCAAAATATAAGCTACACCATTCCCAAGTAGCACAACATCTTTGCCCAACAGTGGACCAATATTGGCAATACTGCTCCAATCTTGGTCCAGTATTGGGCCGATATTGCCAATATTGGTCCAATATTAGGTCAGGATAGTGTGTGCTTGGGTTTGTGTGCGTGTGTAAAAAATGGGCATAATTCGGCTGTGCATCACATTGACACACATGCATTTCCGGTTCCTTCCTATAGAGGGTCAATAAATTGCAATGTGGTCCTAAATTTTTTTTCGACAGGTACATACTGGTACGTAGATGTCATCGCAACAAAAATAATAAAAGGGCATAATTCGACTTATCCCCTTATTGCCCCCTTATTTTCATTATCCCCTTACTATCAAACTACAACGCAGACCTCAGACGAGTACAAGAGCAAATTGATGATCAGACCATCTTGAAAACGACGCAAGTCGCTGGCGCGCATGTGCACACTACAAAGATCACGTGATTCCAAAGATTTCTGCGAGCGCTACCTACTCAGCAGCGCGATGCCGCTCGCCGTGCATCCTGTGTACGTTCACGGGGGCCTCTGCCGTACTTTTGAGACAGCGCGAACCGCGCCCATCCCCTGTGCGTTAACGGTGGATCTTTGCAGTACTTTTGAGACAGCGCGAAGCAGGATTCAACAGGGATACACAATCAAGGGTCAACAGGGATGTTCACAGCTGATCCTAGAACGGCGAAGACGTTAGGCTCAAGTATGCACGTTCGTGGTTCCATTGTGGTTGTGTGGGATACTTATCACTCGCTTTGGTTTGTATCCCTCATATTTGAATTGACTTCAACCTAGTGTGAAGTATGTAGTGAGTGTTATGGCTGGGATATATCACGTAGAATAATTATGGCAACCTTGACGTGTTTGAACATGTCTGTCATACATCTGCGATAAAAGACGCTGGGCTGATCGAATTTGGTCAATAAAAGTATTTTGAGGTGTACATTTCTCTATTCTCTGCGCGGGAAAAGCAATAGCCCGTGGGGCGTCGATGCGTCTGCAACTCTGCATGCAGGGTGAGTTGTAGCAGTGCGTGTGTTCCACAGGGGTGACACAAACCTGCCATTGTTGTAACTATCCTCAAGCTGGTGCTTTTGGCAAAACTGCCATTTTGTCCTGGTCGCACTTCATAGAAAACGTCATTTTGAGGTCATGTGACTTTGTTTACATGTCGTTGTGCCGCTATCGACACATTTCCGTCGTCATTACGACAAGAGATGGACGTATTTTGGCAGCGTAAACCATGTGGTGCTTCATTCGCAACATGGTAGCCCATTTCTCCTTAGTTTAAGTAGATCGCATCGGCTCAGTGAGTCTTAACGCGCGGTCGTCATCACGTCTTTGGAAGTCGCCAAGAATGCGAGGCTTTATGTGCAAAACTGCGCATTTTACTGCGAGATTATCGGATCAAAATAATTGCCGTGCTCGATCACGGGCACGCGGCATCATCATGCCGCCGATCACGGGCGCCGCCATCTTTAAAGTCACGTGCGCCTTGACTGTTTGCTGTGACGTGCGACCAGGACCTGTCCAGGTTGCATTGCGTTCGCCCAGCACGCTTTCGTCTACTGAGCAATACAATGGATGCCACCCCTGCGGTGTGGTCGCTAGTGACCGACGGTGGTGACATGTGGTGCTATGATGGGGTATGTAGAGTCTTATGTTACGAAGGATATGAAATATATCTGTTTCTCTTTCAACTGAAGAAAGCTGCAACGAGACCATCGTGATCTTGCTGGGGAATGCTTCAGACGACGGTACCAACGACCACTGAGCTTCCACTACCTCGATCTTCCATACACAATGGTTGATGAGGACGACTTCTGCGTGGCAGTACTAGGAAAACCGGGATTGACGCAACACGCTGGCACCTGCAATGTGAGTTAACCACGACATGATCCAACCGAATTTTAATGTAGAGCGCAGATGTTAGGGCCCTCTATCCATATGCGATACACAAGTCCGCGGATTGTCGCTGAGCGTCCAGAAAGAGTGCTTTCCGCCCAACAGACCCTATTGCCTGCGATTTCTGCTGCTCTCAATATATGGACGTTAACGACGCTGTCAACCCTCTGCAGACTGCGTGGGTAGGCGGAAGAAAGCAAGAGTGTGACGCAATCTACCTTGAACATGTGATTGGACGAAGATGCGAAAAAAATCGTGCATTGCGCAGTAGACAAAAAAGCGGAAGCGGCAAGAATTTTCCGCTCCGCAAACGCGTTGACGCGTATTTTTGCCGCATGTGGGCACGCAGCCTTAGGCGCCTATTCTCGCGTTGAGCGGCGTCGGCGTTGTATCCGGCAGGGCGAATCAGGGGCGACACGAAGGATGAGAATATGGGAGAGCGTGAGGATGAGAGGAGCGGGGAAGCGTACAGCGTGATTGGAGAGGGCGCGAGAAGGAGGAGGGCGAAGAAGGAGGGCTCGTTTGGGAAGCCGTAACGCATCTGGCTACAGTTCGGCGAGCTTGGCTCCAAACTTGCGACCGGAACCGCGGCGGCCGCAAAGCCGCGGAAGTTACTTCACGAACTAGGATTGGAGAGCTAGATGAAGAAAGTACCATGTCTGAGAATAAAAACAGTCGTGTATAACTCAGCCTCAACAACTGTACTCAGGCTTCCCATTACCGACTGTCGCAATCGTCCAGCGAATATTTCTATTGTTGCAATTGTCCAGTAAAGTGCAAAGCGTTGACGGGTTTGTGACGTTTCGCACAAAGTTTTACCGGAGGAGAAGAAAGGGCGATTATTTGCAGCGATGCGAACCTGCAAAGGGGTTAACAGCCGCATAGAAAATTTGTTCCGCGAATACGTAACTCAACCGGCTCTCAAGTCCACGGCAGCTTCCTCCACAAATGACACGCCTCCGGAAAGATCACGAGCTCTCGAAATGTAATAGGAATAGGCGAGACACTTGTCCCTCTTACATGTGAGCGTGACGTGATTCTACGCAGAATGAACACGAAGTCTGTGTTCGGTAGCGAGTATGTGGTTTATATCCGGTATGAGGTTCACTTCTTTTTATTCTTGCGAAGTCTGCCTTTAAGCCTGTGTATGTCGTCAACTGCGACACCTGGAAAAAACCTCGTGCAGAAGATATTTAGCTTTATTCGAATATTTACTCGAAATGTTTACGTTTCCTCAATCCTCATGCGATAGTATAAACAGCCCCTTAGGGCATCTGCGCTATTTCTGAAGAATAATCCCAAAACCCAAAACAGGGTTAGGTTATGTTCAAACGGTATATGACGACAGCCAAAGTGATTGAGGCCCAAGAGCAGTAGGGTACCCTAAAGAAAACTACCTAATTAATACTACACTCACACCATAACGTACATAAGGTGGCGTTTTCTTCGTCACGTTGACGGTTTTACTCAGCTTCAAGTCATTTGTTGTCGATCGAGCCGTTACAAAACACGAGGAGCCGATTCGGACAACTCAGGAAGCTGCGGATGTTCATGGACCCACCATTGCGGTTGACCGGCCTCAGTGGATACTGAAAATGAGGTGGTGGTTTCCAAACAAGCCGAGGAGCTTGACAGCGTGGTACAAGTTTCTTAGACACACTGTAATTCCTGGGAGATCTTAAATCGCGTGACCATGTGCCAAAAAATGCCACATCATATTGACGGAAGCTGAAATTAATCCGTGGACAAGCGGCGCAGCGTGCGTTCCTAGCGCCCGGGGCGAAACGAGCATCGCCCCCTTCTCCCCAAACAAGACACGTCGCAGGAATACAACAGAATTATCCACACCTCCCCCCATCCAATAGAAAGCGATATGCTCTTCGGTTGCTTCAGTTTGAGAATATGCGCTGCTTTCTCCAGCACACAGTCTACTGGATCCCGCGCTAATGAATCAGGATGATGTAACTGGCAGTTTCGCTTTGAGAATGAATAAACACCCGTGTGCGAGCCTCTCTCCATAGTTAGACCAAGCAGGGAACGACACAGGAGTGAGCACTTTGCGTAGCTTTAATGCGCCTTTTATATGCAGGTGTAGGAGCCAGTGTCCTTCGCGAAGCTCTACGAGAGCTTTTTGTCCCTGATACCCCCACTATGTGGCAATAAATAAACGGACAAATAAAAGTAAATATACACACGAACTTTCTCACGCGCAGCACGTGTTGTGACGTCACAACTGGACACTGAGGCGTGTGAAGTGCTGTGCTGAATACGTGGTTAAATGCAACAGCGTACCGCGGATATAGGTCGTCTGCAATAGCAAACATCGGAGAGTCTCAGGGTCAGTTCTCACTTGGCGACGCGGCGTCGTGAGCGGGCGGCGGAAGTAGAGGCGGATTTCCGCCCCGTCAGCGTGCACGATTTTGATGTTTACAGTGGCATTCCGTCGTCTAACATAGACGAAAAATCAGGAGCCATGGCCTCTCTGTGTCACATAATTGGTCGCCAGCTGTCGTTCTCGGCAGCTCTCACCTAAAGGGCTTTACTCTCGCCGACGTCGTGAAAGAAGGTCGGCATGGCATTTTTTTTGGCTCGCGTCTCTCCTCTCCCAACTCCGGAAATGCGCGTCTATTTCCGCTGTCTGCTCACGACGCCGCGTCCGGCGTCGCCAAGTGAGAGCTGGCCATCACTGCAATTGTGCCTCTGCAAATAACCACCATCGTGCTTCGCGATGTCAATTGGTCTTCTTCGCCGAATACAACGAAACCACTGAGCGCGAGTAGATCGTTCGTACGAAACCGCGCTACCCACGCATCGCTCACCGTTTCGTAATGCGCATGCGCGGCACTCCAATCTGTCGTCTTGTTCAAGCGAAAACTACTCAACGATTCGATACAACTCCCTATTATTCGCTAAGACCGGCTGCAAGCTGTAGCAGATATACGGTTAATCCACGCATGCCGAACTTCTTACGACGTAGCGCCTACTTTTTGTGTGGCACCTTATCTCGTGCTTTTCCCGGTTTAGGTGTGCATGGTCGAAACTAATTGAATACAGTGGAACCTCGTTAATATGGCACTCCGACATCTGACTTCCTCCCGTTACGACAATTTTGCTGGTCAACCGTTCACACAGCACCTAAGCCATCCACGTTTTCATCAGAATTCGTTTGTCTGGCAGTGTGCAGATTTTCATGAACATTTATGGGGGCGAAAACCATGCACCCTACCGTAAATTTCCTGCTTTTAATCCGACCTTCTCTCGCCCCCATTTATTTATTTATTTGCCAACAGATATTGCCACCTTGTTGTCGTAAATGTAGCGCTTAGGGCTATCGTAACAACAACAACAATATCGCAAAATTCCCCTCCGAGCTGTCTTCCAAGGAGAACACAACCCAAGCAGCACAATGTACTGAAAGTCGAGTGCAATAGGGGTGGACGGTATGTGTCTTATCAATGTTCTTTAGTTTCGGGAGTCTGTTCAAGTCCTTCCACATACCCGTCCACCCCTATTGCACTCGACTTTCAGTACATTGTGCTGCTTGGGAATGTTCCATTCCGGGAGGTATTACAGTTTGCACTTTCAATGTGGTCCTGCATGTCGATGCTATCTACAACCCACTGATAGCTTTAACGCTGTACTACACATATCAGTCAAATTTCTTCTTCGGTGATATCAAATCACCCTTCAGTGAGAAAAAGTAATGTATTGTGTACTGAACATGGCCTAAGCCATATGCTTCAGTTGTAATATCAGTAAATGATTATTTTTAGCTTGGGTGAACCGGTTTGATCCCGTATATCTCTGCTCTAGACGGGAACCTGAACCGACCCAAGCAGCACAATGTACAGAAAGTCGAGTGCAATAGGGGTGGACGGTATATGTCTTATCAATGTTCTCTAGTTTCATCAGTCTGTTCAAGGCCTTCCACCTACCCGTCCACCCCATTGCACTCGACTTTCAGTTCATTTTGCTGCTTGGGGAACTTGATGACAATACACGCCAAAGACTACGGGACGACTACAACAAAACAACACAAAATATTACAAAGGACTAATAATAATAAAGAATAAATAAATAAAAAATTAAAAAATAAACTAATACGACGAAACGACACAAAAGACTACCGTAAAAGAGTACGGCGAGAGCAGTCGCGTGATGTGGACGGGCATTGCGCTTCTCCCCTCCTACAGTTTGCAGCACAAACTACGCGTTCTTATAAACGCATTGACTGAGCAAGTGTTGTGGAAAGTGCACTGCCGTGACGTTACACAGAATCGTCAGTGGGTATCAACCAGGTTCATAGTGAACACTGCCATGTAATCCTTCAAAGGGCGCTTAAATCACGTTGTCCTTTCTTTTTTGCTAGAGATCGGGACAGTTTTGTGCAACAATTGCAATGGCATTGACTCGTACAAATGAAAGATAAGGTAACGGTTCGAATCTTTCGTGTATTTACGTTCAAAGATACATTCGCTTCACTTCGAAATCCAGATCGGGGTCACAATTATCTGCATCAGTGTTCGAAAAGTCAGAACATTCATACATCCGTTTAATATCAAAATAGAACGTGTTTATTTTATGTTGTGTCTTTGTGAGTTCATGAATTGTAGAAAACACAACCTAATTGCCTCATATATGTTTCGTTACAGCGACACGGCATGCAGGAGTACTTCAACGAAATATATGACACAGCTCACGAACGAAATATGGCCACATCTAAAAACACCCAATGCGTCTTCGACTGCTGCATGCTTGACATTCTCACGACGGAGTATAAGTTCCATAGCTATTATGCTTTTGATGGGAAGCCTTGTGGCGAATTATTCGTAAGTAATACATGTTTTGTACAGCAAGATCCTTTATTAAAAAAAAAAGAACAACGCGAATGTTACCTCAAAAATATTTTATTTTCTTCTCTTCATTCCGTGTTAGGAACTGTAAAGCGAAATATAACCACAATGCTTCAAGGTACAGTCATGTAGAACTTTGCTGCGTCATCACACACACACACACGTCATTACCTCTCAGTTCTTCACCCTCAACTTTCGCAAAGAACAAAGTTGAAGTCGTCACAGGGTTGACGGACAGATATCACGTGATATTGAAGTACAGGGTATGTGCTATAAAAGTAGAGTTACATTTTCGCTCGTTACGCGATAACTATTTGACTGACAGAGAAACATCCGCTGCCACACAGTGAAGAATTTGTGCCACGGAAACCTACGAAGAATATTTTTCACTGTGTGGCAGCGGACGTCTGTCCGTCAAGTAGTTGTCGCGTGACGACCGAAAATCTGACTTACCTTTTATAGCGCACACGCTGTACAAATAACGCATTTGAGACAGGTTACTAATTACCATTATACTTTTTTTTTAAACAGGAACAGCATTTTTTGAGAATTTCGATTAAAACTGTTAACTGTTTACTGCCTATTTAAACTGCCTGTGAGGTGATCCGCGCCGTATGTTGTCATTTCTCCCTCGCCGCGTCTCTGTGTCGTCCGCTCGCTGCATCGCTTCTGTTTGCAAAGACTCGCGTACAAGTGATTGAAGCGAATGTGTGGTTCGCGTTCTTGTGTTGCAGTATACATAAACCGTGCAACTTTGCAATGAAATGCTTATTGCACTCGCGAGAAACGCACTATCGTCTAGTTGCTTTCGTTCTCAATAGATGACGCGCGATTCGCCTCAGGGTTGGGGCGCTTCTGGACTCCGCTAGCTTACTTTGCGTAGCAATCTTTGAAATGCGATTGCTGAAAAAATGTTTCATGTACAGCAGAACTATTATGCATCTGAAACGTCGAAGTTGAAAGCTTTCAGAAAACGATGCGGTTTGTACAGGTTTGTGTTTCACTTTACAGTTCCTTTAAAGGCGACAAGTACGTGTAGCTATCATGGTACGAACACGCGTGGACAACTGGCGAAAGGATAGCAGGAAAGATGGGAAGCAGGAATGTTAGTGCACATCCTGCTACGAGTTCAGGGGGAATCCTGCCAACATGTCAGTAGAAGGCTCACAAAAATACATAAAAAACGAATAACGAAAGCAAAAATGACTTTAGGACGGCTTGTCGACACGTTTAAATGTGGCAGCTCAGGTCATCGTTAGCTGTGAAGATTTGGTGAAACCGCTTTGGCAACGCTAACATTATTGTTATTATTTTTGACGAGACCCCTTGAATGGTAGGAGAAGTCGCTTCTTCTATTGCTACTATGGTGGTCGCACAGTTTCGCTTTGGTGACAGTGCTACCTGACAGGCCACGGGGCTGAATATAGCTGTTATGTAGGACCTACGATGGTGTTGACATTGGTGGGCCTTGTAAAGTTATTGCTTTAACAAATCAGACTCCCAATGCATAAGTAACAAAATTAACAAAGCGAAGAACGTACAACATATCTGTGGTCCGTAGCAAACATGTCCCCGATTGGTATTCAGCGAGTTGCGCCGGTGCTTTATTTTACATTCACTGAAATCATTATGCACATGTCTAGAACCATAAGGTGTTAACAACAACCACTATTACTATACGGGATCAGATTATTTGTTTCAAGTATCTAACATGAGACTGTTGATCATGAATTTGGCAGCTTCGTTTAACTGGACAAGTAATGCATATATGAAGCAGAACATATTAGCAATACTCAATGCAAAGCATCTATACCACCTCTCAAAATGCCACCAACTTTCAGAACAACCGGAATAGAAGGAACTGTGTCCTTGGCGCATGTGTGGCCCAGAACTACACTTTGCCTTTCTGACAGAGACCCGGATCGACAACAAGGTCGTGGAGTGCGCACCTTCCAGTTCCATGTGGAAACGGCCTGTTGAGGTGTGAATGCATGAAAACACTGCTGCACTATGCACTATTTTCCTAATAAAAGCAACAAATGGAATGGGAGCTCCACAGTGTCATCAGTTGAGCTCCTAGATACAGTGCGGGTACGTACGTCAGCGGCAGCGATACGTGCATCAAGGCAGGAGTGAATGTGCACCGATCCTTGGTAAGATATTACGGGGCAGACGAAAGTCATCTTGGATCAGACTTGCTGCGGACATCCGACGTCCTTAACATCACTTACTTGAGACGTTTTTCGGGCATATTTTCCAGGCATCCTTTCGATCTCAGACCTCCACTGTATCACTGTATCAGGTCATAGTATTTCAAGTTCAAGTTATCATTTCAGGGCTGCCATTGCCTCCACAGTGCCCGGATTACACTTGACTGCAACCTGAGTCCGTCTACATTAACAATTTTCACAACTCTCCCGTGTTAAACTCATTTCTGATTGTTCCTGTGTCGCAGCTAGTTCTTGATCGTGTCAATCTAGTAGTTTATCCAAACGTTCAGTGGTGGTCGCTTTAACCGACCAACCTACACAATAACATCACATCACATAGGCCCATATGGCAGATATTGAAGATGATGAGAACACGGATCCTGCTAATAACCAAGAGGAACGACAGGGAGCAGCGAGCACGAACCAGAAGTGGCAATAGTATGCTGCTGACCACTCGTGCAAAAACCATATGGACGTCAACGCAATTAACAAGAAATGAGGTCAAACAATACCGCTCAAGGTGGGTACCTTTTCAGACAAAAAATCAGGAGGTTTCAATCTGAGCTCCGTGGACTCCATGCCAAGCGCACATCAGCTGTGAGGCAAACAAAAAGACCAAAGAGCTTTTGGAACACAAGATTTCCGTCTCGCTCTTGCTAAGGAGATTAGGGACTATGGAAGGGGGGGGGGGGGGGGCTGGAGCCTGCGTGGCATTTTTGAATCACTTGTGGTATTGCCTTTGGTTCCGAGAATATAGCAAGACATGGTAACCCAAACGTAATGGTCCTTAAAGACGTTGCGGCAGGTCGTGCCAGGCTATCTCGGATAACCGTAAGAGGCGGTGCTTAGTACCGCTCAGAACCTGCATTGAAAGTTTCACAGGGAACAAGAGGGTAATAGAAACGGAGAAAATGGGCACCGCGGATACCGAAACTCATGGGGCTCTGACATCACAGACCTCACCGCCGCCAGTGGGGCAGCGCACGAGCAGTCACGTGCTTACGGCTGTCAATGACAATTGACGCAACTGTGAGGTCTGTGACGTTTGCGCTTTGCTCGAGGGGTGGTATCTCGCTAAGTACGACACATAGGAGAATAATTCTTTTTAGCTCTGTATTCTAGCTTGCAATGCAATGCGTGATAGGCAAGCCTGAGCGATGGGCAAGAACACGTAAACAAACGCAAACACGAAGGCTCAAAACCAGCAAGACGTCTTGCTGGTTTTGAGCCTTCGTGTTTGTGTTTGTTTACGTGTTCTTGCCCATCGCTCAGGCTTGCCTATCATGAAATTTATCCACCAGCTAGCCTGCATTTACGCCATTCTGTCAATGCAATGCGTTCATGATGTAATGAACCACATCTATGAAAGTGTATCAACCCCTTTAAAGAGTAGCATGAGCACATAAATTACAGGACACCCCGACGCAAGGAAGCAACAAAACGTAGTGTGTTGCAAACTCTCCCTGTGCTAATGCTTTCTAAATGCTAATACTGATGCTAATGCTGTGCTCTCGCTGTGCATTCAAGCTTACAAAAAGATCGAGACCCGTCGCCGGCACCCTGACATTTTGTCAACTGCAGTATGCGAGGTATTTTCTTGGTCGTTCGTCAGGGTTGAAAGTTGTGTTGTCCTAACTGTTGCTCGTTCAGGCTCTACAATTTACGTTGCGATCGAAACTTCTCGAGTGACCTAGCGTTCCCGCGCTAAACGGATACCTGTGCCGTGAGGCTGCAGCGGTATACAGTTGCGACTTCTCTAATTGAATAGAGTCTAAAAGACGGACCCGCACAAGTGAATTGTAGGCAGATATTGTGCAGCATTCTTCTCATTCGCATTGTTCTTTTTTTTTTCAAGGCACGTGTTGGGTCACGTATATTGGATGAGACGTTCATTTCTCGTCCTGGAACAAACCGACAGACGGATGAAGTCCATGTGCTCGTCCTTTTTGACGCATCTGGAGGAGCAGACAGTTGCGAAAGCGGTGTTTCTATCAACTTCCTTTGCTTCATTTTTCGAATAGCGGTTCAGTATTTGTGTAACAAAGCTTTTACATGAACACAACCGTATACTGTTGAAATGATAGTTCTACGCAGTGTAGACAAAGCAGGGTTTAAGACGTTGGACACCGCCCAGCGTCTTAAATCGTGCATTTGACGTTGATGAAATGCCGTCTGTTTAGGGTGGTCTTTGATGAAAGTGTGCTGACGTCCAGTTTTCGGTGTACACAGCGAAGGTCCAGTCAAGGGAAGGTCCAGTCACAAGGTCCAGTCACAAGGAAGGTCCAGTAAATAATTGCGGAATCCATCTGCCAGAGGCGAGCTGCGTCTTCAGCGTGTCGTAAGGATTGGTATCGGGAGGTTTAACGACAATGCCGCGTACTTCATCTATGATGGGGGCAGTAAGGGATATCAGGACATGGTGGTACCTTGACTGCTGGCTGGTAATGTGCCGTTTGGCGAATTCGGCTTCTACGAGGATGAACCAGAGTGCGGGATCATTTGCCCAGGAACTCAGCAGCTTCAGTTCTGTGACATTGACCTAGGGAGGAAGGCCGCTGGGAAGGAAGCTGTTGAGAAGCTGTTGGAGTTGGGGATTGAGCCATGGCTGACCAGTGATGTGAGAAGGCGCGGGCGTTCGGCCGGGTCACCAATTGTGGGAGCTAAGGTAGGAGCGACCACACGAGACTAGGATCAGGCGAGAAGTGAAGATGGTCTTAATGGAACCGGGTAAGGCCAGCGGCCGGGGTGCGCGAAATGCTGTTTTCTTTCTTGAGCCAGGCACGGATGGCGCTACCAGCCGCCACAGTCTCCATATCATGGAATTCTCAAATTTTCATGTAGCAATCAAACGAGGACGTATAGTAAGTATACTCTCAGCGTCTTTTTTAACACATTGAAGCCCAGTTGTCCATGTGAGCGCGGTGGAGTCTGCTCTTCAGAGAGCAGGGGAATCACGGACGAACAAAGCAGGGATGGAGTAGGCAAGTTGTGTAGCACTACAGGTAAAAATATGTCATTAATAAGCAGACGCACAACATTTCTCTTTATACGTGGGCAGTAAAAATCAAGCAACTTCGAAATATGAGAAGCGGAGAAGAAGCGTATACGCAGAACGGCTCCTGTTTGATTGCTCGTGGTTTGAAAAGTTTTTTTTTTCATTTCATGTTAGCGCCGCGAAGCAACTGTGGCTATCAGCGGCGTGCAGACATGACAGATGGAGTGAGGATAGCAGGTAGGAGTGGGGGACAGGGGGTTAGTATGCGTCCTGAGCCGAGTTCAGGGGAACTGTGCCGACATTCGTCTGGAAAGTCTTCAGAAAATCCAGGGAAAACCTCAGACAGCACAACCGCTGAGAGGATTAGAACCTGTGTCACCTCCCAGTCTTGGCGTGGAAAGGAATCACCTTAACCACTAGGCCATGGGAGCTGGTTGATAAAGTAAATGCAGTTTTGCTTACCGGTAGTACAATTGTGTCGTGACGCATTGCCTTTGTGTTGTGGAGGATTAATTTGTATACTGCTGTGAGTTCTGACGAATGAAGGCTGACAGTCTTATTTTCGACATGCTTCAGTACGGTTTCAGATCGATTCACGCTGCAGTGCGCCGGAAAATACAGTCGTCTATGTAAAATGCTGTCCATCTTACTAAGCTTTCTTTAAGTGTATCTTGGTGGAACTGTGCGTGTGAAAAAAAAAGCTTTGGCCAGGGTGTCGAACCGATACGTTCTTCGTTCCGGTTTTCGTTCCAGTTCTATCATAAACGGTTCGGTACCGGTTCTGCTCCGGAGCAAAAAAAAAAAAAATAACGGTTCATGCGGGTTTGAACTGGTTCCGCTTCTGGTGGTCATATTCATTCCCAGAAAAAAAAATCAGTGTTGGTAAATGTAAACCCGTTTATTCCGCATACATGGTATTTAATATTAATACGCAGCGGTGAAATTGGTAGCTCCTGGTTCCTGTAGATGTCTGTCTGTTCAATAGGCTTTCTCCTTTCTTGAAGCGCATGATACAGACGGACTTGTTTCTCGTGATGTCATACGTAAAGTACTTTCTTGCTGGATTGGTGCGACCGCGTCCCATCGAATGTCTGTTTCTGCTGCCTAGCCAACAAGCACCACCGCATGAGTATGACCTAAATCGAGGAACATTTTCACTCACAAACGCCCTCGACGGCACAGTTTTCTTCGTGTCCCGTCCACAAAAGAGGCGCCACTTCGCACGCGCTTGCCCTCGCGGGCACCTAAATAGTATATTCAACTTCGCTGCTC
The DNA here is from genome assembly GCF_037126465.1 of Ornithodoros turicata. Classification (NCBI taxonomy): domain Eukaryota; kingdom Metazoa; phylum Arthropoda; class Arachnida; order Ixodida; family Argasidae; genus Ornithodoros; species Ornithodoros turicata. Next base: position 185,071,333 of record NC_088201.1, read on the forward strand.
TCAGAAAGTGACGCGTTGCGCGACATTACCGATAGAGAAGCCGTTACGCAGCCCCCTTGGGTCGTTGTTTGGTTGAAGAGAGTTTGGGCAGATGAAATTAAAACGAACACTACGACACATTGGTAGAGAGTCACAACCGGTCACCGTTCTATGTGCGCAAGCGATAAAACGTTACAAAGGGAGCCTAAGGGCCATAGTATAGCGACATACATTCCACCGTAACCGTAACCCTCATATATAGAGGTGAGTGCGGGTAAGCAAACTTGGACCCGCACCCGCACAGTACCCGTGCGTGTTTTACCCGCACCCGTACCCGCAAGAATTTAATCTGGGCGACCGGCACCCGCAGTGCTGTCTGTATACCCGCGCATCCCTGCATTAGAACCTGCAGGGGTAAGTGTTCCTCGTCCACTTTACCGCTGTTTCTTTTTTAAAACAATGAAAATTCTGATGTTGGCTACGTGTCTCGGATGGCTTCAATCGTATGCCAATAAAACTGCAATTCAACCAAGAGCCATATATGTCTGCATTAATAATCGAACTCGCCCGCCAGCACTTGCCTGCTGCAGTCTGGCACATGGAGTTATACGGCGAACGACATAGGGCACTGCTGAGCTCGCGTGTGACAGAGAGGGATCACTTAGTTGGCTATGGAGTGCGGGTAATGCGGGCATACCCGCATTACTCGGGGTCGCATTGCGGGTACACTCCCATTTTACCCGCTACCCGCAGCGACCGCGTATTCCTACCCGCAAATCGTGACGATGTGCGGGTATCTGCGAGTACCCGCGGGTATACCCGCGGGTACTCAGATGTACTCAGATGTACTCATAAAGTCTCTATGACATGACTTCAGAACACACGACGTCAGTTTAATTCGCCTATTCGTAGTCCAAACCGACGAAGTTTTTTTCTTGGACCGCAAATCGTTAAATAAATTTTTCGGTTTCCCTCCTGAGCGAAAAAAACGTACACGGTTTCGATTCCGTTCCGGTTCGCACCAAAATAGCGTTTTTTTTTTTTTTTTGTTCTGGTTTTCGGTTCGCTCCGACACCCTGGTTTTGGTGGACAGAAAGTAGCAGGGCTACACCGCTTCATCAGCGTGGACGCTATTTGGAAGTGTTCATCCATTCTCCTTTCTCTCGCTAAAGGGAGAACCTGACCACTAAAAACGTCAATGTAGACAACAGCAGTAACCTATTAGCCACCCTTTCCCCATGAAAGCAGCTTTATGGGAGATATAAAATGGAAGCGTTGAACCGGTTCCCGAACCTGTTCGGGGCTGCGAACCGGTTCGTGAACCGGTTAAATTTTCGCCGTGGCCGAACCAGAACTGAACCGGAAGGAAATCCGAGCAACGTGAACCCGAACCGAACCCATATCTTTTGCGGTTCGACACCCTGGTTCTGGTAACCATGTAAAATGTGTTCGAAGGAAAGCGCACTGCATTAACTGCATTTACACGTGGCGTACTTTTGCCACTTACAGTGCTGGACAAAGGTTTACGGAACACGCTCTGGCGCATTCTTTCCTCCGATTGACACGCTATAGCAGCGAGTGGGACAGTACAGACTTGAAAGCAAATGAATGGGTTACCTAAGCACATGTCTCTAAGTCCGAACGGTCGCATTCGCTGTTAACGGCCATTCTGAGGAAGGAATGCGGCATATGTCGGCACAGTTCCCAAAGAAGTCGGCCCAGGATGCACAATTCCCAGGGTGTCAGTCGTGACGTTGCCCACCTCTGTGAGGCCGACAGCAGCGAGCCGATTCACCACCACCACCACCACGACCACAGAATGCGGCAGAGCGTGTTCAGTAAACTTTTGTCCAGCACTGTACTGCAAGTAATCTTATCAAATTTTAATTGAAATAAACTTAATTTCACTCAAATTTTCCAAGTCAACTTCAGTTTTTTGCTACAAACAAAAAGCCCATGTCATGTGTACCGCGTTCCACACTCTAAGAAAAAAAAGGAGTAATTTTACTCCTAAATGAGTAAATGAGTGTCACAGAGTCGAGACTTCATTTCATGCTCTGTTTTAAGAGTTTCAGGTACATAATTCGTGTGCATGCATAAGAATACTTTGAAATAAACCGTCAACCGTGATATATCGAGTGATATAAAATCTTGCGACATTCATAGGGCACAATTTGCGAAGAAAGAAGCCCTTACTGTCTCTTACACTGTGTGGGTGGATAATTTTTAAGTTGACTGAGTTATAGAGCCTCATGCTATCAAATTCACGAATAGCACATATTTACCTAGACTGTTGCATTCGCAAGTCAATTCGCGAAGTTCAGTGACAATTTGCAGTCCTGGGGAGTAAATGTCGGGGTTAGGGGACTAAACTGGAGAGTAATTGCAGTCCAGGGGAGTAAAAGCTGTAACTGCTCCTTAGTTTACTCCCTTTTTTCTTATAGTGCAGTATAAAATAAACCCTATATACAGTGTTGATAGCTGATAAAATAACGCGAAAACTTTCTTTCCACAGTGTTATTCGAAAAGGTGTTCTAATGTAGTGAAAAAGGTAGATTTCCCATTTATACTTTTTTCACCGTCAGATTTACTCAGGTAGGTACTCAGATGTTATATTTTCTGTTGTTTCTATTCGTTTCTATTTCTTTATCAAAGAAATCAACGTTGCGTGAGCGAACACAGCAAATATTTAAAGTAAATTGAAAGGTAAATATTATTCAAAGCAATGCGTACTTACCACACGTTGCACTGAAACTGCCTTATCATAATAATTAAACTAGAGTTGCTTTTACCAGGCGAATGCTAAAGGCTGTACATGATTGGGCAACCGATACATGACTTGCGCGAATCATACGAAACCGTCATTCGCCAGAACAGTGTTTTAAACTGCGAACTTTATTCCACACAGATGCATTCATTTAAAGCGGTGCTTCATAAAGCGCAGGGGTAATTTCACTTCTTTTCTACTCGAGAAAATCATAATTGCCGCATCCCATGTCCGGATCCTTCTCGCACAGTTGCTTCCACGTCACCTTGCCTTCCTCATCCTTGGCGGGTATTTCCTTGCCAGGGTACCATTTCTTCGTAAATGCAGCGTAGAAATTTGGAGGATCGAGGGATTGCCACTTGTTTCTTTGTCCTTTTCTTTAACCTCACACTTTCTCGTGGATGACCACCATGCAGAGCTTCACATGAAAAGAAAAAAAGACACGAGGAGACTCTCAGGTTAAATCTCTGATCATTTCAAATATACGGTAACCAATATTAATTTGAAGGAAAAGTCTTCGTGGAGAAGCAAGATGAATACACGTGACGGTACTCCGAGCCATACCCAGTATCCCATTACAATGCAACAACTTGCGATTTTAGTGTAAACCACGGATAATATCGGTATATGAGGCAATAGCCCTACAATACTGTAATATGGAGAGACAGTCCCACAATATTGCATTACAGTGCAAATTCTCGCATTTTTAACGAAAACCATGGCTAATACCCACAGACATGGGAATAGCCATACAATATATTATTCCAGATAGACAGTCCCACAGTGTCGCATTACAGTTTCAAAAACAGCATTTCTAATGAAAACAATGGGTACTGCATGTAGACATTGGAATAGCCCCACAACATTGTAATGAAGATAGAGAGCCCAACAGTATCCCACTACAGTGCAAATACATGTACTTTAATGAAGAGCATGGGTTATACCAGTAGCCATGGGAATAGTCCCACAATATCGTAACACAGACAGACAGTCCCACAGTATCCCATTACAGAGCATAACCCATATTTTAAATGAAAGCCATGGGTAACACTCGTAGATATGGCAATAAACACACAACGTCATAATCGAGATAGACAGCCCCATTGTATCTCATTATAGTGCTTAATTGTTATGTCATGTCATTATAGATTATCAATGATTAATTGTCGTGGTACAAGGATTCATGGTTATTGCACAAAGATTACTAACTCCAAAACCGTTAGAACTGCATGGTAGACAAACGGGAAAGCAACCACAGGGACACAACATTACCTAAGCCAACCCAACCCAACCTAACCTAACCTAATGGCTAGAAAAAGTGTTAGTAATATACACGCATGATGCATGGAAGTGCAGAAAACGGGGCAGCCTAGCCTGACCCAACCCAACCCAAACTAGCTGAGGGGCGCGAAGAGTGTGTTAGTTATAAACTTGCATATAATACCGAAATGAAACACATAACCTAACTTAACCAAACCAAATCCAACTTGACGTATCGTAACATACGGGCATCGTCCAGAACGGCATGCCAGTTGTAGACTTCCCTGGTAGGAAAAAGTGAAAGAAAACAAAAGAATAGAACCTAACTCAATCCAAGCCAAGGAGCTAAAAGAGTGTATGACAGTTCCATGATACAAAACATAAAAAAAAACGTAACCTAACCCAAGTAAACCCAACCTAAACTGACAAATCCTAACAGCTAGAACAGCGTGCAGGTTATGGTGGTTATGCAGGTTTCCCTGTTTACAGTTTGAAATATACTTGTTGTGACTATGACAATACTACATGCACTACAAGGGGACATTGCGAGACTGCCTGCAGATTTATGACCTGTTACTCCTTTTTCTTTGTATACAGATACAAATAGACGTTTTGTGACCATGACAACTCTAAGCACTACAAAGGGATAACATGAGACTATCTATGACTGGTCTAATACTAACACTGTCTTCTGACTCTCGGGGGATGTTGGGTTCGGTTTCATTGGGTAAGGTTAGGTTGTGTCTCTCTGTTTCATTCGTTTCGTCTATCATGCGAGATTGGAAGCAACACGGTCTTCTAAACACGCCGTTTGTGTACGCAAGTAGTACAAAAATACGAAGGGCTGCCACGGGCATTAACACTGACACAGAAGATAAAAGGACTGTTGTGTCAATGGGACGAAGGGATGACGGTTAGCTGAGGTTGGGTAGGGTTAGGTTCCGACCCTGTGTTTCCTTTTGCATGCCTATCATGCATGTCACCAACTGATTTTCTATAACAATATGATAGAGATGCGGCAAGCGAGCTGGTGGTATAGATCCATATCTAAAACACACGAGACTGGGGGCAAAAAACGGCAACACAGACAATGTCTCAGACACAGCTGAAAAGTGTTTAAGTGGGTGAGACAGAAGGGTGAGGAGGACGTCAGAACATTCCTGAAACCAAGGGGAAGGTCAGGAAAGGCTTGCTGACACAGTTCCCAGAAGAGATAATGGACAGCGTTTTCTTCATAAGCCTTTTGTTAAGGTCACTTTCACTGAACACTACAAATATTTCATGCCATCTTTGCGTACAACCTCTACAAACTTCTAGGTGGTTTACCAATTCGGAAGAACGATCGTTCTTTTTTACTTTGACAGCATGCTCTCAAAGTAAGGCTCAATTTTCCATTGCCCCCATATGCCGGACTAACGTCTCGTGTTGCCGAGCAAACTTCTTGACATGGTGAGGCAACCTGTGCGTATAATGTATAACTACGACCATCCGCGGACAAGTTTTTCCACTATCCTTAGGAGTTTGCTGTGAAACACGATGTTATTGTAGTATTTGGTGGCAAAACAGAATTAAGTGGTTTTCTATGGGTTATAATTGCAATGACCGTAGAGAAGCTTGCCCCAAGAACCGTGCGACCACCACTGTTGATCACAAGATGGTGTAGTGTATGATTTATCATTACCTCAAGGGCAAGGCACATGCAGATTAGACGTTGCATTACCATCTGCCTCAAAGAGCCCAACCCTAGTCACACAGACAGTCTTTACTGTAAAAAAAAAGAAACTGCTGCGGATATAGGAACCGGCTATCATTAAGACACCGGGTTTTCCGCGGTTCTTCGAAATTTGCGGAATCCGGAATTCATCCTGCGTTTGGCACTGTATTTCGCGAAATCCCATATTTTTTTAGGTGTGCGGATATTCGAGTTCTCGAATTCAAATCAATTATTAATCACTCGAAGCATTCAATTCGCTAATCGAATGCACAATATTCGGGTTTTAGAATATCCAATTCGCCGAATATGAACGACATCTTTCGAAAGTGTGCTTCATCTGACGCTTCTCTGTTCTCTGCATGAGGTGAAGCGTTCTTTATAAAATTGGAGCCTGCTTCAACACAGACAGATTGTAGTTTAGCCTAAGATAACGTTAGCCCAAGTTTGTTGTGCCTACTTCGCCTGAGGAAGGCGCAGAGTCCCTCCCTTGTGCAGTTTAGCGGTGGTACTGGGAGATTTTGATTTGATGTCTGGTTGCCTTTAAAATGTTAAGCTCTCAAATAATGCCTACAGCCCAGGAACAAAAAGGGTGCCCTAAACATGTTACTTCCTCAGGTGAGACAAACACACTTCAGCAAAGAAGCTAAAATGTGTTAACGACAAAGCTGAGGCAGGACGCAACTTTGTTTGTTTCACAAGGGATCTATGGATGTTCAGAAACAATTGCAGCCTATCTCTGTAACGTGCCACTGCCTGATATCAAATTTTGAAATCAAGATAATCCCAGTAAGATTAAATAAGATTATCCCAGTATGTACATACTTGACAAACAGGAAACACTCTGTAACATTAAAGGTAGAAGCCCACAGAAGAATTGCACGTGTCTCTTGTGAGAGTTAATGCCAGACAAATTACGCTAAGGCCATGGAAGATACGAAGACAGACCAAAAGGCGATGTCAAGTTGCCCGTTCTGAGTAAATCAAAGAGTGATATTAAAGGGTAGGAGCAACTTATTTATTTACACGTGGTAAACAATGACTTTCGTGTTCAGTTTACTTCTTCAGGTTACAAAAATATAAGCATGATACAGGCACATATATACCATGTTTATATTTTTGTAACCTGAAGAAGTACAGTCTCGTTCACGAAAGTCTTGTTTACCATGTGTAAATAAATAAGTTGCTCCTACCGTTTAATATCACTCTAAGGCCATGGGCTAGAAATTCTAAACTTTTAATGGGAAAAGGATGTATTGTGTACTCCTTCCTATAAACTTCCAATAAAATTCCTATAAATTCTGCAGATGCTGAAATATCTTATAAAATGATTGCAGCTGACAGACGACATTCTTTGTCAGAGGAGAACAGAAGATACCATGTATGTAATCCTGAGCCACAACAGTGCTTTGAATCTAATTTTATAAAATATTTTTTGTTTCTCATTCCAAGCAGCCATTTATTTCTTGCCGCGGGATGTCGCGGAATTTACAAGTCGGTGCTGCATAATTTGGAATTTGCCGCAGGATAAAACCAGGGGCCTTAGCTATCATAAGCAAGTCGTGACTGAAATGTGGGAAGCATTTTTAATCAAGCATAGGGAAAACAATTGAATCAGCACGCATTCTGTGTCCCTTGACAAAGAGGGACCTGAAGTACCTGTCGGCCTAGTCTTAAAGGAGCATGGAAATCATCGGAATAAATATGACGGGAGAAGTAGAAATTACGATTCTGAGCCCTGTGACACATATTCGCACAAAAAGTTTGAGAGTAGCGCGCGATCCCGGCGCTGGAGGGAGCTTTGAATCTAGCGGCAGAAATGCCCCCTCACTCGGCTGCCAGCCGCTGACGTCATGTGGCCGCGCCGCCTTTTTCTTTCTTTTTCTGCGATTTCTCTGGCGTCCCGGCGCCAGCAAGCCGACCGAGCAGGAAGCGTTTTCGTTAATCGAACGTCGCGCGAAGGACAGCTGGTGAACTGAACACTCTTTAGGAGACACGTCTGCTCTTCTTGACGAAACGTTTTATCGAGTTGGCGCCTAAGGTCCGCCAGCTTCGATTACGCCACACGAATGTACCGGAGGCTGGTAAGTGATGCTACTAAGTGTGAACGAACACTCGGATTGAAATATAGTGCTTCTTCTTGGTTACAAATGCATAGTCATGAAGACGCGGCGCGGTGACCAGTGTTTTCATTTGAAGGGGTTGTCGACCATCATGACTTCTCCGTGTTTTGGTCAACACTATGGGTTCTGAACCGCATGGACACTGGCATCTGCGAGGCGAAAGAGCGGGCCGATGAATACAGAGCTGTGTAACATCGCGCTTACCACATCTTACTGATACCAGGAGCACAACAACATGGGTACCAAAACAAAGTCAGTAGAGTTCACCCGCTAGTGATCTGTGGGAAACCCCAAAACACATGGCCAAATAAGCGTTTTCCTTTTTTGAATGGTCATACGCAATATACAACAATGGCACATGGAATAAATCTCCAACTGACAAGAATGTATTTAGTCGTATCATATATGTGCTGCACACACAGGCACAATAGTGTTCACTAATTAATGACACCTAAGCACAATCGGAACAGAAATCACAACCGCGTACGATCCACCTCGACCCGGGCCGTCACGGCAACAGAGATGCCTAGCCACACCTTTTACACTGCCCGCAGCCTTGTTTTATGCAAAACGTACGAGACAAATCATGTAAGAACGCAAGGAAATGTCAAACGCAAAATAGCAACAACCTCTCAGTCGGTAAGTCGCCAGAATTCCGGAGCTAGCAGACGATTCTAGCGCGTAGCGGACGCTTCCGGCAGCCAATGAAGTGCTCGGCCGCCTGACTAGGCAGCCGAGTAGACCCCTTTGCTTGTCACTATTGGAACAGGCTTGCCTAGCCGAGGCGCCTGTGGCGCCATCTCGTTGCTCACGCAAGAAATGCGTACGGCGCAAGCGCAGCAGGACTCTAATGCGCTAAGTTTGTAGGACATCGTGCATAAACTGTCACCTTCACAACTAAACATGCGTTGCAACTCTCTACGCAGTTTTGAAAAACATACCACTATGTGCAACTTTACATTTAAAGCCAGCAGAAACAGCGGGCACGCTGGTACCGTCAACGCGCGTCTCCATCCGTCATTGTCTCCGCGCGTCTCCATCCGTCATCCGTCGCTGTGAGATGGTCAGGCGTATAACTAGACTGCATCGATGCGCACTAGGCGGTAGCCGACTGAATAGCGGACTTGGCGAGATTTGGACGAGACTTAACATAGCAGCACTTCCGGTTAGACCGCTAGGCAGTCGACTAACCGGGGTATTGGAAGGCAGCCTAGGCTTGGGGGAGACTGTCGCCGCGGAGCACATTCTTGCAAACTAATTTTCTCAGGAAATTCGCGCTTTTCGAAGGAAATGTTTCGCGTGACAGTTTATGAAGGTAGTATGCTCATATCAAGCGGTGAAAAATATATGTTCCAAATGATTTCCATGCTCCTTCAAACAGTGCGTTGAACCAACATCAATAAACGTGCTCAAAGAGACTGTTTGGTGCCTGTCTTCGTTTCTTGTTGTTGTTTTTGCTTTAAAAATGAATCACGTAGACTATCAACTGGAACAAAATACTCTTTAAATGAACGCTGATAAATGTCAACCAGAACCCTTACTTTATGACAGAATACCAAAGACGATCGAGTCAATTTGGAAACGGCGTTTTAAACTTTTCTCCGATCAACTCATATGATCGATGGCCAGCTGTTGGCAGTTGACCAGGATGTTCCTGCTAGAGATTCCTTGGGGTGAGCTTAACCCTCTTAACCCTCTTATGTAGGGCAAAGGAATTAAATGGACAGGTTCTTTCTCGTCATTTGCATACACAGAAGTTTCAGAATTATGTTTCTGCCATGAACTGCAGTATTTCTGCCATTTTTCCAAGGAGTCGTTTCCTGGAGGGAACAGCTTTGTTGGAATTAAATAATACTAGGGGTGTTCAAGCCAAACCAGGACTTTCTATCTCCTGAGAGTACAAATGGCTCGCGCTACTTCTTTTTGTCATTTTCACACGCGACAGGCCTCCGCGTTCACCGCGTGGTGGTCCAAAGTTTCTGCAAAACAGAAGACACGTGCTGGACAAGATGGTCGACAACGAGGAGGATGATCGCACATCGAACAGCGAATTGTCATGAAGTTTCTCGTGAATGAAGGCGTAAAGTCATCTGAAATTCATAGAATACTTTAGGCTCAGTTTGGCCACGATACACTTACCCGCAGCAAACCACTTGAGTGGTGCAAACGGTTCCGAGACGGCCGAGATGAAGGCGTTCCTTAGAGGCCGCCACTTCAGCTGCGACGACGAGGTCAAGAATGCGGTGCGATCATGGCTGCTACGCGCCGGCAAGGATTTCTACGCTGCTGGCATCCAAGCCTTCGTGAAACGCTGGAACAAGTGCATAAGTGCAGCTGGGAATTACGTTGAAAAATAACACTAATTTCTCGCGTGTAAGTTCATTTTAATTTTGCGAAAAATAAAATGTCCCGGTTTGACTTGAACGCCCCTCGTACATAGAGGGCTGTCGAAATACGGGTTCTGCATCCTGTGGTTGTATATTGCTATGATGATGAGCAACACCAACAACAGCAGCAGAGACACGCACCAGAAACTCCCTACAAGGGACACAGATTGCTTCACTTGTATGGTTGGTGATGACTGCACGACGACCGCAGTAGAGCCTCATATAATACCAATGGCAGCGTAATTCGTTATGTGATCGTAGTTGCAAGTTTTTAACGCTTACTTGCGGAAGAATTAAAATATACATAGTGGACATGATCTCTCTGATGCAGTTGAACCCACGCTCTACTGCGCAGCTGGACCAATAGCAGGAGGTTGTTGTACCAAATAAAAGTTGAAATCAACAATTGTCGTGTCTTGTCTGAAGCTGCTGCCCAACGGCCGGGGTGGAGCCTACGCCAGACCGGCTTAGGTGCGACAAATGCAGGCTAGCCAATCACTGTTCAGTAGGCTTAGCGTCAACCAGTCAGCTTGAAGAGGCCAGTGATCGGCAGGCTTAGAATAGATCAATCAGTGTGAAGGGCCAATTTGTAGAGTTGGCATGGACCTGCTTAGAAGTCTCGAAAATGTGGAGAGTGTTCAGTAGGCTTAGAATGGACCAATCAGCGTGAAATAGGTAGAGCTAGTAACGAGCTAAGTTTGGAAATCTGAGATAGATCCGCCTAACTGGGTTGGAACCATCTGAAGCCAGTGCCGAGCGACCCGTGCACCGTCTGGTGCGCGCTAGTGAAGGCTATGTTCAGTACGCTTAGAATGGAGGCGGCCAAACAACGGTCTTGGAATCAGGAGTGCCAGCGAATCAGTGGGCTTAGAACGAGCCTATCAATGTGAAGGGCCAATCGGTAGACTTAGATTGGGGACGGAGCTGGGTTCGACCAATCATAGGGCTTGGAGGTCTGGAAAATGTGGGCAGAGTGCAGTAGGCTTAGAATGCACCAATCAACGTGTAGTGGGCGGGGCCAAGTAATTAGCAAAAAAGGTCTGAGCTACGGTCAACCAATGAATGCTCAGTAAGCTTAATTTGCAATCAGCTTTAAATTTGCATTAATTTGCGATCAGTAAGCTTAATTAAAACAATCAGCGGGAAGTGGGCGGAGCTAAGGGCGACCAACCCGGTGACTTAGAATTGGGTTGTGTTGGATGAGAACTGGATTTTTGCTTGGAAATGGATTAGAATTGGATTAGAATAGACTTCTCTTGGATTAGAAAAACTATTGGCCCTAGTGAAAGAACCCCTCAGGTCTAATGTCTTATGGGACTGAGATGTCTTCTCAGCCTGAGAGGACCTCTCAGATTGACAGGACCTCTCAGGACCTCTCAGAAGCTAATGCCCAGATCTGACATCGGAACATCAATGTTCAATTTCGCCGTCTACGCTGCACCTGTCGTCGGAGCGGTACAATCATACAGCGCTATGATATACCAGAGATAGATACAGACAAGTACATGTCACAAAACTCCACATATATTGAGTTCCTTCGATTGTACAGATACACTCAAGGCATGCACACTGCTATCAGATTATCTAACAGTTCTTTCAAATGCCTTGCAGAATTATGAATATCTAATATGAAGGATCGCTCGCAAGAAACTCTACGAAACGGTAAATAGCAGCAACAGAAACTAGATTTAGCACTTACATGTCTACGAAAGCATACAGTCATCATCAACACATACTGTCGTATTCCACAAAGCGTGCACTCATGGGACACATATTCGCAATGGACTAAGAACTAACTGGCGTACAGCGGCGATGAAAAATATTCTTCATGAACTCTGCTTCTCGGTGATCAAGTTCGTCTGTTTTACGTATACTTGGGGACTCGCGATGCACCGTCTAGTTTCCCTTGCTTGCGTAAGACGCCAACTAACTGGCGAGATTGGATTCTCACCACCTGTCGCTTCGTACGAGATTCATCTGTAAGAAATACAATTTCAAAATGTCAGTGTAAGTCAGTGTGTAGGCATCGAAATATATAACCTACCGTTTGGCACAAAGTGCCGTTGGTAACCTAACGTGGTTGGTAATCTTCCTATCGGCGCACATAATGCGTGTCTGCAAACAGTGGTAAAAGCGTAAAGTGGAAAGTAAAAAAGGAATGCCTGTCACTCACAATAGCATATTTGACACATCGTCCACATACCTCAAAAACCGTTAGAATCCCGAAGACAAAGCGCAAATTACTTGAGATCCGCGGCCGACATCCTCACACTTCAACGTTTCAAAACAGACCGATTGATCCGCTGGCGACTGGCCGAAACGTTTCCACTTACGTGCAGTGCAATAATGCACGGATTGTAAGAACAATAGCTTCAAGGGGGAACGACAATACAAGGTTATCACGGCACGTGTTCCTTGGAGGAATAATGCACAAGCATGTGAAGTCTGGCGAACTATTTTCCAAAGCGGACGAGGTAGCATGTCCCGCGGTGCGGAAAACATGTAGCAACTTGCTCTGAGAGGTGTTGCACGACGCACTGTCGCAAAGCTGTCTGAGAGGTCCCCCCAAACCCCTCAGGGCTACGTGAATGATTCTACAACCTCTTCCATATTTTCTATAAAAGGTCCTCTCAGACCCCTAAGTGCTGCCTGAAAGGTCCTGCCAGACCTTTCAGGAAATTTTGAGAGGTTTCTTAGACACATTTTCGATAGGGCGGGGATCCCGCCCACTGCCCGGAGCGAGCCTTGGTGGGGTGGGGTGGCGATAGCGTTTTACGGTTGTACTGAAAGCGTGAATGCAAATACCGGCGAGGATTGGCGAGTGGCGTGGCAGCTGGTATGCCGCTGCCCTCCTAGTTTGCGGGTTGTTGCGCAACGCGCTGATCGACTGCTGATATCGTTACACTAGAAAAGGCATGGCAGGTCTTGGCCTTGGCATCCGGTGGCTTTATGGCATCAACTTCCTTTGAGCTGCACAACTGCTCATAGAGCTGGCATGTTTCCGTCTTCTGCTGCGTATGTGGAAGGTGGCGGTTGTGTGGAGGGAGGCGAGAGGGGTGACGAAACTGCTGGTCGGTGTTCGGTAGTCGGTTACGCTGCACCGCGGAACGACAGGGATCCCATGATGGGAATGATGCATGTGCCAATAGCAGGGGAGAATAGTGACTTCGCCCCTGTTTTTCTGCGAGCATTGATATTTGCTCTTCTTTTCTTTTCCCAGTCCAAAGGTTTCGATGTGATGCTGCTTGAACTGGGGGTGCATTGCAAATAGCTTTTAGCAGTGAAACTGCGGATTCTTAGGCAAATGCATAATTTGTTATGTCGCTCTCTGTCTCGCGACATAGTGTCGCATCTCTACTAATGAATCACTTTTGTTCATGGTTTGGGGCCGATTAGTGGATTCTATAGTGCACATAAATGAATGTTTCGTACGTTATGGCATGTTCGGAAAATACTCGCACAGTGCGTAATTTGGGACATTTCCTTCTGCTCCAACTGCCTCTGTGTGTGCGCCCTCGTGTGTGTGTGTGTGCGTGTGCCTGTGTGTATGTCTTGCTGTATTTCCAGATGCACTGGTGTAAGCAGCATGGCGTCTGAGTGTAGTGGGCAGTACTCAGCTTCTTCGCTTTCTGTATACAGTTAGGAAAATTACCGCGTTCGCATTCCAATCTGCACTGCCGGTCTCAATTGCTCTGTTGGCAACGTGTTCACTTGCTGAGCTCATGATCCCTGGTTCGATCCTGGCCGAGAATGGTAGCAATGTGGGAGCGATAAACATTGCTTCCAGCACCGGTTTGTTAAAGGTTTCTTTGGCACGTCTAAATTACCCCGGGTGGTCGAAATTATCAGTAGCCCTACCCTGCTGTACGTGCAGCATCTCTTCACACAAATGGGCTAACTTACGATGCGCGTAAATTTACTCCCAATTATATTATTATTCAACGTGCACTGTGGTACGGTGCAAGAAGCAGACGATGTCTGTGGTGCATGCCTTCTTTGCTGCATACCTTCACACCATAAACGACGACAAACAATACTTACATTAACAATTTTAATGCATATTTTGAGTGCATAGTTGCATGCATACTTCTGCGGAGTCTTTAGTGCATATTTATGAGCACTCCTTTATTGATTAGCGATGGGTCATTGTTGGTGTATCACTGAACCTCCCAGCTGAATATGTCAACACGGTGGCGTCCTTTTAAAACAGGTAATGGAGTAGGCCTTCTTTTATGGATTTTCGCTGCTGTGTGTACACTGGCGAACTACCTGAAGGAAACACGTGCTGAAATAATCTTTTAAACTATTCAGTGCAACTATTCAGTGCATAAGTCGTAATGATTATTTTCAGATGTCATAATAAGAACCTCCGAGTACCCGCACAGTCCGCAACGTCCGCCTCCAGAAAAAGAGGTGGTAGACGATAGCACGCTTGCCTCCCCTGGCACTTTCCCTCCTCCCCCTGAAAAGAAATCCTGGGAACGCCCATGGGTAGCCGTAATTGCTGAAACGGCGGACACGTCCGCTTCCCATCCACGCAGCACTGCACTGTGTTCTGCATTCAATCGCTCACAGTCGGCTTCAACCAGCGCGAACCCTCTTTGGTGGCATGTTTCGTGCATCCGCTAGTTCGGTGGCACGCAGGCCTGCTTTCCCTTTGAGCACTGATACCTTAAAAGGGCTTTCTGGACTTGAAGCATCGATGGTTTGGTTTGATAACGTCTATACGACGTGGGTGGAACAACGTGAATATCACGTGAGTCACGCTCTATGCTAAGCCTGGAAGAAATGCGCGCACCCATGCGCATTTCCTTTGGGATCGCTGTAGTGATCTGTGATCCTATTTCAGAACCGGCGTGTGTCAAAAACTTGACGGCGCTCGAAATGTCAGCTCGGACAACGGTTTCGGTAGTCCAGTGTGTCTATGTAACAACTCCATTTCCACAAAGTGTTTAAATGTCCAGGCGTGAGAGCACACTGTACATGAGGCCGCATCGTTCTACAGTTATTTTCTTTTAGGTGAGTCGTCTCACTTGCAGTGACTTCCTTGACATGCCGAATACAGTTCACCGACCATACCTCCCGACCATCACAGTCGTCACCTTGTTTCCTATTCTGTACTAAACCTGTTAGGCTGCTACTGACAGTAAACAATTCTGAACGTCGTGCTCAGAAACAAAAGGCAAATTCTGATAAGGAAACAACAAGAACAAAATTGAATGCAATGAAAAATTGTGGCTGCGTCTCGAAGCTGCTTAGCATAATATACTGGGTTGTCGGCTGTACGTGTGCAGAGCACGCGTGATTATAAACCAAAATTATGCAACTGAGTTTCATGCCACATTCCCCTGGACAATTTTAATTTGTGCTTGCATTCTGCTTTTGCAAAAAAAAAAAAAGTAGCGAAAGGACCATAAGGCGGAAGTGTGGTATGCTCTAGTTGCCCAAAACGACGTCGGGCAAATGATGCCGTCATTTTGTTCACGTGACAGTGACTTTCCCCGAGTTCATACTGCACAATACTCGTCCCATTTTTCCATGTACTCGCTCATTCGCACAGACACCAGGAATGTTTCTTTGCCAGCAGCCATAAGAAGAATAGGAAGGAGTGCCAGGAGACTGATTTGCATAACTGATATATAAGCCCGAACGCGCCGCTTCTTTATGCTCTGGAGCCAATCTCCACAACGCACCTGCTCTGAAGCGATGCAAACCAAACAACGCGAGAATGCCAAGGTCAACTCTCATTTTCTGTCCCTTACGGATGCCATCCAAGTGCAGCACCACGGAGTCCCCATCTCTAAACACAATGCTGAACGGCAAGCTCTTCCCCTCCCACACATGATACATCCGATATAACATCCCGCCACTCCTTAATGCTGGAGCCATCCCCACAACACCACACAGGCTCTGAGGCAGCACAAAACTAATAGCGCGAGCGCGCCAAGGTCAGCCCACCTCCCCTGCTTCTTGTCATTCATCCAAGAGCAGCTCCGCCCAAACGATCGAGACCCCTACTCCAAAGCCTGAACATAACGGTGAACTGCAAACTCCCCTCTCCCTACCACCCACCAGAAGCAAGGTCGCGCATACAACTGAAGCCTTCCCGCCACTACCTTTAAGCTCAGATTATCACAGGGCACGAGAACAGGTACGCTGGAAATGGGGTACCATATTCATGCCTAGTCATGCATACTTGCAATGCATAATTCTACGGGCAGTTGTATGCACCTACCCGCACACGACTAATGCAACCCCGCACCCTAAATCGCAGATTTCAACTTGAAAAACACATCGCAGGGTCTTCAAATTCAACATTTCATCTTCGCACATAAGTAGCATCAAACTCAGCATCGAATCATTGCCCGCCACTCAACATTACTGTCACCATCACATCATTGCCCATAATTCAGCATAAAATTCAAATTCACATTACGTCATTACCCATCATTCAACATCAAACTCAACATCACATCATATCATTGCCCAGTATTCAACATCACATCACATCATTGCCCATCATTCAACATCAAACTCAACATCACATAACATCACTGCCCATCATTCAGCTTCACCCAACATCACATAACATCATCTCCCATCACTCAACATCACATCATTCTGAGTGATGTGATGGTGAATGATGTTGGTGACGAACATCATGAGTGTTCCCTAGTCTCGGGGTTTTTACATTATGCATCATGAGTGAATTCGCCGGCCTATGCTCGGTACCAGTCGACGCGACTCATGCTTTGTTAGTTTAAGAGCGCGTGCACAAGGGTAAATCAGCATGTAAATACTGTAGATTTTGAAGTTGCTAAAGGAACGCCTACAGTAAATTATGAATATAATTTTAAACACGCCAGTCTAAAAGCATTAGTAAGTCAATCAATTAACAATGGATCTGATATCAGTTTAGCGTGTGATTCTAGAAATGCATACTTTATTGAAATGAAAAGTACTTTAATTCAAAAAAGGATCTAGACGTAAAATTCAGTCTCTAGACTATGATCAACTAGATTATTATATGAAATTGGAAAAATCTGCTTGTGGATTCATTGGCTGGTATAATCGTCTTAAGCCATATGCACCACATTCACTTAATATTGGTGTGAAACCCATACCTGTCATTCTTCCATCTGCACCAAACACCAAGTTCTCCAGCATCGTCTGCTACTGCAACATGGACGCTGAACTTGATGCAGCATTTAATGCACTTGATGGCAACAATACTTATCTGCAAAACTCGTGCTGCACAATACTTTACTAGGAGAAGCCTCGAGAAGAGCTTTTTGAAGGAGTATAAGACAACACACCAAAAGAAGATTTCAAATATAAAGAAATGGAAGACTCCGAGATGGAAAAGCGTACTTCGATATAGGCACTTTTACTTACAAGTAAGTAAACCGCTATTTCATTATTTCATCCGAATGATATGGAACATACTTCATAAACAATGTCTTGATAGCCAAGGGATGAGGTTTCTCATTTGATTTCTTGAAGCCAAGTTTAACTTGTCCACTCGTAAAAGGAGACTCGATCAGTCCATACTTTACCACACGGTAACACTCTCTTGTTAGATAGGACAAACACTGGTATTCTGTACAAAATATGCACATCCGGATATTTGATATTTATAGACGCAAGGTCACCTCCAAAACTTCGTCTTTAAACTTCGTAAGCTGAAGGCCCCATGTTAAGTTCGTTGAACATTATTGCTCTACGCATTCTGTAGTCCTGAAAAGGAAACTGGACTGGCATAGTTTCCTAGATAGCCCACATTCAAATAAAAACAACACACACAGTCGTGGAGGAAGTTCTTTCCCGCTGAAGAGGAAGATCTTAGGATAGGACATTTCACATACAGCAACTAAGTATCTGCGAAATTGTAAGGCATAGTCTCCATATTGATCAAATACCAGTTTTTCTAGAACGTCAAAGGACTCGTCAACAGACAGGTATTCTACATGAGGAGTAAATTTTGGAACTTGTGCTGTTGTCTCATAATACTCAACGAAATAAGCAAAAGTCCATCCTTTTGTCATAGCATAAAAACTTTGGACGTCAACGGCGTAGGAGGATCTATTACCGAATACATTTCACAAGGAGATTGGCTCCACTCCCATGTATCACACGAAGCGATCGGCGGGGATACAAGAAGTTTCTAGAACAATTACATACATTAGTACTTCATGGTAACATGGATTTTACACAATACAACCTTGATTGTTTACCGTGATTGTTTATACGACAATCGTGGCACGTTCGTGCGCAAGAGGGTGTCTTCTACGTGGTCTTGTATCTTTTCCACTAGGTGCAGCACTTACATCAACGGTTTCGGTTGGTTTCAGTTTCGGTTTCGGTTGGTTTCAGTTTCGGTTTCGGTCGGTTTCACATCTATCGGGACAATACATGTCGTGTGCGCTAGCTTCCACCTTTGGTTATTTGCTGCGTGCATGTGTGTTTTGTAGTTTCAAATTTTTATCTGACATGTAGCCGAACCCGGTGGTGTATCCCCCATTTTGACAACAAAGCGGTCTTGATGGATATCGCGTGAGATACTCCACGGTGTTTCTGAATTGGTCCTCTGTTGTCATCGCTGCCAGGGCCTTCTTTTTCAGTGCCATTTTCGGAGATATCTTTATAGGCCGCAATGCATTTCATGCTTTACCTACTTCAATATATGCTGTGTACTGGTCATACACTGTGCTGTTTTATTCGTATCTGTACCATACAGAACAATGCACCTGAAGTGTTTTGACGTTTGCTTATCACTCAGGTCGATAACCATGCTCTCTCCGTTCTGATAACAGTGCTCTATTGTGAATGTTAAGTATATTCGTTGCTTTTTTAGCTCCACATACGTTTCGATTACGAAGCAACCCCACTATCGTACCACATTTTACATACTGCGTACTTGTGCGACCTTCGCCCCACCATCACGTACAGCAACCACTCCTTGCCCACACCACGCTTCTGCCCTGAGTTGCATTACAAGTAGCTCGTTGCTGTAGCTATGTTACTTTCTATACTGAATAGCAAAACAACTCGATACTTTTTAGTTTGAGTAATTACTTGGTATGTACTCAGATATGTAGCGTCACGAAATAAATGGTTAACTTTGTATAAAGGGGTATGTTCAAGGAACGTTGCTTTTTCAATGAGACAACGATCGTCTCTGCGGCGATTGCAAGTGCACCCCACCCCTTCGTCTTGTTCGTCATGTCATATTGGGAGTTCTGTACGCTATTGATAGAGGCCTGTTATTTGTCGACCGATCGAGGTATCTCAGACCACTCGCTGGCTGGAGGCTTCGCTGACCTCATGTTAGGCTCTTTACTGAATTTAATTCTCGTACGGATTTCTTTCGTTTTTTCCGCCCCCCCCCTCCCTCCCTCGTACTATTGGCGAGTTGAACCAGTTACCAACGTCTGTGATAAGTTTTTCAAGTGTCGATGCCTTCATGTCAGCTTCAGACTGTTTTTTTTTCAGTAGATGTCTTTCTTCTTGTGTGTATTTACAGGTATCCCAATTGATGGGGCTACACAATCTACAATGAGCACAGAATCTCGATATCGGCATCATTCGACAGTTGTGCATCAGTAACACGCCAGCTGGTTCCTTAGCACGACCATCCAGGGATGAAACACCTGAGGGATAACTAATCTGACCACTTGTAGACGCTGAGGGCTTCTAGAGCAGCTTCATGACGATTGCCATGCAGTGAAATAAGAAGCAAGTGGGGTGGATTGGGGTGTGTGGTGCCACAGAAGACAGAAACGGACGTGTTGATTATAAGGGCAATTATCGAACTTGCCCATTTCTGCATCCAATTATACATTAGTAATAATGTGCCGGGCGAGCATTTTAGCATATGGTGAAGAGAGTTTGTGTATCTTAATCGCAAACTCTTCTCCAAACAGGGAAAAGGGAAGTCATTTTAGGTTCTGTGTATCACATGAGATTGACTGCCTCGTCAACTGTTGATGTATTCATATGAATCTCTTTAAGCCTTGCAATGGCAAGATTCTTTTTCGACGTTCAACATTCCTGGGGAGATTGGCGTTGATTTTGATAACCTGTTCCGGGTCACTATCTTGCTTTATCGAATTATCGAACTTGTCCATTTCTGCCTATAATGGTACATTATCAATAATGTTCTGGCCCATCATCTTAGCATATAATGGAGAGAGTTTTCGCAATTCAATAGCAACTTGTTCTCCAAATTCATCTTTTTCAGCCTTTATAGGTTGAGGATGTCGCAAGACATTCGCTGCCTCGTCAACTGTTGTTGTATTTGTATGAATGTTTTTACGTCTTGATAAACGGGAGTTTTTTTTCTTTTCTTTTTTTTTTTTTTTTTTTTAGGCTCAAACCTTTTGGGGCGATTGGCATTGATTTTGATGACCTGTTCCGGGTAACCGGGTTGCTAACGCGTGACCTCGTAGCCTAAAAAAATATTATATTTCATTACTACCGCCGTATTCTGTACTTCTAAGTTTTATATCCATTTGGTTTACTAATTTACATGTATGCAATATTTTTCGCTGAAGGTCCTCTTCGGTAAAATCGAGATTACGAAAGCGATCATTGAAAAGTTTTTTTTTTAATTTGATTAATGAACGTATGCTAATTGCTATGCTCAGTGTACAGTTCTTGACCGATGTCTCAGGAATGCCGAGTAAAAAGAAATATTTTAAATATTCAGATATCGCCGCTTGTTTACGAATTCCTTAGCCGAGGGCCTTTATAAACCACTCTGTATAAGAGTGAGGTAAATGCCGGGACACGTATGACACGATTCATTCAGATATATGTTCAAGACACCGACATAGCTGCGACCAGGTTGGAGAAGAAGACCCAGCAGCTAGCTCATTTTCTTGTTAGCTTACTGTCGCGAGTGGTTATTCTCACCCGTGCTGCAAGACCACCGCATGTTTCTTATCTCCGGATATGTATTGTTTCTTGCTTTTTCCTACAATGACGAAAAAATCACAGAAAGCAAAAGGAATACACAATGGTAAATCAGCGCAATCTCGTTTACAGGAGATAAGAAGAACGACGCTTTGGCAGCTGTGCCAAGTGATAATGTACGAAAACGAAACATTCTGCCTGAAAATAAGCGATCTGTTACTCATTGACGAACAGCAAGTTTGCAATAGCAATGTTCATGTATCTATTAGTTTCCACTAAATGTTACGCTAAAGCCATTGCTCCTTTTGCATCACGAAATTGTTCCCAAAAAGACCAATCTATCTACAAACTGACCACTATGGCGTCGCTCATGATCCTAGTCGGCGCCACCAATTATTAATATTAAGATCGTGCCTTTCGCACGCGGACAAATCATTTCGCTTCACGAGCTTCTATAGCGCGAATTTTGATTACGCAACGACATTAAATCAAGACAAAATACTTGATGCATGTTTCCATTCCTAAGCTAGCGTAGCATTTTTTTTTATTACCTGAGCACGAGCCCTTACGCCTGCCCCGCGTGCCTTCTGTGCTGTTGCCGTGCGGATAGAAAAGTTATCTTCCTTATCTCTGCTCCTTGTCCTTCCCCGAATTTCACCTCCTCATATATCATCGTGCAAATCTGTCAAGTTGGACATCATTCATCTGCTTATCTGGTTATCTGCTCTCCTGCGAACCCGGCTTGCTTGCCATGTTCCCGAATTCTGGTCACATCGTTCAGGGCTATGCTCTGGGCATCCGAAAACCTCGATGTTCGACTATTTTTTCGACAGGATAGTCCCTCCATACCCGTGTTAACTATTAGGAAATTGAGCAAATTTGATACGAGCTTCACGTTCGTGGGGTAAAAAATCGAGCTTTACATGCAAAATTTTCCAGTTCACTTCGTAATAATTATAGTTCAACTTCAGTTAGATGATATCCACATCAGTAGGTGTAAAAAACTTGGTAAGAACAAATGCCGTTGACCGCGTGATTCTGTGAGGCATAGTTTTTTATTATAATATGACGTGTTTTCTGGGACATCCTGTATGCTCACGTTGGGTGTCAGTTGGAAGGTGTTAATGAAACACATTTGAAATAATGTCTTGAAGAAAGCAACCAGGTTGCAGAAAATGGTGCAGCGACGTTGCCTGAATGTTTCCAATGTGAGGGCAACGTTTCCAGCAAAAAAGAAAAAGAAAAGAAAAACGTTATTGCAACGTTCTCTTGGATACGTTACATTTTCAACAGGAAAGAGACATGCAGAGATACGTTGATTTCGAAATGTTAAGTTTTCAACATAATGAAACAACGCCGCTACGTTTCTTTAGAAACGTTGTCTAAATATCCCCTCAGAACATACCTCTTACATTTCACATTGCAACATTTTAAAATGGAGGAATTGGCATAAAGTGTATCAGTGAGAATGAACTTTCCAATCGATTTAATGATATCCAATATGTTGCATAGCTGCCAATACAATAAGTGAGAAGCCATGCAGTTGCTGATGGCGATGGATCAACATTCTCAAATTAAGTAATGATATGATTAGCAAGAACGCCGTACGTCCGTGTAGCAAATTAACTAATCCGTTCAATTCGAACAAATGAAATTCCCGAATGCGCATTGTGTCGAAAAATATTGCAAGTGACGACTGAATGAAAATATTCAATGAAAATTTATTCTCAACTGAGCAGACCGTTGGCCGATGTCGCCAAAGGCTGGCCGCGGCCGCTGGCCATGTCGGGACAGGGCGCGTTGTAACACGTCTTCGTGCCGCACCACACACTAATTTTTTACACCTATGTTAGTGTAAGAGGGCTGTATTTTGCAATATTCACGCAGATCACACTCATATTACAACCCTACGACGCTTATCCTCTCATAGATGGGCGTGAATTGCGTGCACATCTACATTGGTGTGTTAAGGGTATAGTAAGGGTGTAATAAGGGTGAAATGGTTTAAGGGTGTTTTGCCTTAATGCAAAATCTTTAAGATTGTCGTGGAATATGAATGGCGTGTGCACTGAGTCTTAATGTTCCCTTATACCAAAACGAGTAAGAAACACAAACGTTATCTTGATGGTGAGTTGATACACCAAGCAATTCCTCACTTCAGTGTTTTTTGTGTGTATATAATCAAATTAAACTTACGGACAGCTCACCCTTCGTTTTGACTGGAATGCGAGCAGGGCTATCGAATTTGCAGACGCTCGAAAGACAGGCAATGTATACAGTATATTTTTCCTCTTAGAAAGGAAATGCCTTTCTAAGTGAGCTTTTGCTTCGCCATCCATTTATGTGATGTTTCAAATTTATCTCTCCATTAAAGCGCGTATATCTGTATATCTTTTGTATATCTTTATCCGTATGGCAGACCGCGTATATTGGTCCAATATGGCACCAGTTCGTAATTGCTATATTGGGAAAACACAATGCATTACATGTTCATGTTATGCATTTACTTTGGCTGATATGCATGATACACTCACTATGGAAACAGAGCTGCACACGTTACGCCATTGGTTAAGGGTGTAGATTTACACCACAAATTATACCAGTCAGAGTATCGTCCAATTACCAGTGTAGACCAACAAGCCGCACACCAGCTAAGTACATGTTACACCCTTTATTTATTTATTTATTTATTTCAGAATACCTCAAAGGTCCCTTGGGGACATTACATGGGGGAGTGGGTTACAATAATAAACAGCATCAGGAGTATATGTAAATCACATTTAGTACAGAAAAATAGTGAAAATACAACGCAACGGTAATGTGAGATATTAATATGATATACAACGAAGTTTATGCATGAAGAAACAACAACATCATAAGCTACAATGAAAAATGGATCATGTGGTATACGTTAATAGTATGTTAAGAGGTACTGTACGCAAGCAAAAGACGTAGAACGGTAACCGAATAATAACTATGAGAACAGAACAGACATGGCATTACAAAATTCTTGAGTTTGTGTTATTGTAGCGATGTTGCTCGGAAGGTCATTTCATTCTAGGACGGTGCGACAAAAGAATGATTTTGAAAAAACATTAGAATGACATAAAAAGCGGTCGTGAGGTAATATGGGTGTACTACTCATATTAGGGCTTAGATCTGACCAGTCCAACTACCAACCAGTATCCATACTGTGCACGTGTAGTAAAATTTGGAGTAAATAATGTTCAAGCACTTAACTTCGCACTTTAACCTCATTAATTTATTCTACCCGAGTCAGCATTGGTTTTGAAAGTGTTGTCAACGGTTCCCAGCTGGTGAATACAGTACATAACCTGACTTCCATCATAAATAAAAAAGACATTATGTGTTTTGAAATCACATCACTCATTTTGAGGTCGTGTGATTGGATTTAAAAGCAAATTAGAGTGTAGCCCATTTTGAGTTTAAATGCAACATCCAGATGTCCCCATAGACGATGATGTGCAAATCATCGGAACTCAGTTATGAGGTTTTATACAGTGTATCTTTGCGCTCGTGGTCTCTGACAGGGGCCGTCGCCCACAAAAAAAACCCTTAAATTGCATGTTGACGTCGGCAGGTCTTGGATTTCGAAGTTGGTGCCGAGTGATGGGCTTTCGAGTCGCGTGATCTGAGTGATCAGAGTCGCGTGACTGGCCATCGCAGCTCCGCTATGTAGGTTACATCGAACCACTTCTTGCTCTTCGCACAGCTGTTTCTATGGATGCCACAAGCGATACCTGCGAATCCCCATTGCACAAAACACAGCGGAGACGTTACTTCTTTAACGGGTTTCAGCGAAATCATCGGCTGAGCTGTACTACGTCAAGAACGGTAGATTCACCGTAGCGTACCACCAACTTTGGACTTGTTTTCTGTTCGCTGCTGTGATAAAAGTGCGGGCTTTCTTAAGCCGGCAGTGAGTCTGCTTATTTGCTAACAAAAGTAGTAAGAGCTAACGTGCCCTCTTGCTGTGTATTTTACGCTGCATGAAATCTGCAATGTCCTGTACAAACTTTATTACGAGTTGTGTAACCTGTATGACTGTGTAGACCGTCTGCTCTTGCTCTCCGGTAACGTGAAACTGGAGGATAAGCTTGCTCTTTTGCTTACGAGTGACTCATTCGAACGTGTACACAGAATAGGTGTCTTCAGGTTCTCTAAAGTATGACCTATAGTGACTAAATTTTCCACATTCGAGACACGTGAGCGGGTTTTTAAAGCCAAGTTGAAGTGAAAGGCCTAGCGACTTCTCTGCTTCTTAACGTTTTTGCCAGTCTACGGGAATTGCAAGGAAAAAAACTACTAGAATACGGCAAGACAACAGGTGCACCTTTTAAGCTGAGGTACAACTAGCTGTTTGAGAACAACACTTGGTTTTGCCACAGCAGTCATGAAAACTGTGTCTGTGAGTTAAACTCAGCTAATGAGAGCTATGTCAACAACACAAATGAGTCTTGTCCAACTGCTCCTTCATCTGATGTAAATATGGAACAGCTGAGTCAGCGTTCCCAAGGCTTCCAGTCTAGCGATGTGGGTTTGCCAAAAAAATCATGGCAGACACGCAAGTGTTTAGTGTCACCTGAGTCAAATATCTCTATCATGTATACTAACATTAGGTCATCCCAGAAACATCGTGACGAGTTCTATTCGTTTATAGATCCATGCGAAGCTCATATTGTTTTCCTGAGTGAAACATGGCTACCAGCCAAAGTGACTAACCATGAACTGTTTCATTGTCACAAGACAAAATATGTATCGTGCTGACAGAGGTCAAAGAATGGGTGGGGGCGTAATAATCGCAGTATCTGATCACATTCAGTCATCAATAATAAGTGTTCCTACCGAGCTGGAAATGTTGTGGGTGTGAGCTACTTGTACTCTCAGACGAATTGTACTTGGGGGCGGGGCGATTGACTGATATAAAAAGAGGAAAAGAACAGATAAGAGGGAACGGTCAGCCACGTAGCACGCCGGCTTGCTATCCTCTAACCAAAAAATAAGTAACACATCAATAAAAAGAAAACTACACAAATAAATAAAGAAAAACAAAAACAAACCCTGCTCACAGGCAGCTCACGAGGCCCGTATCACGGAGAAAGCGGAGCACCGCCTTTGTGACCCTCCACACCGGCTAGCTCGTTGCACGGGGCCTAGAAATGTTGTGAGGGAAACGACCGTGAACCCAAGCTCTGAGAGGCGTTGCAAGAGCACGGCACGATGACGATGACGCTGAAGATGACGCTGTCCGTGGATGAGCTGATGGGAGATCTCGTCCTCTACGGCGCAGCAGCGGCAAGTGGGAGATGGGACGCGGCTCATTTTGAAAAGGAATGAACGGGTGAAGGCAAGGTTCAGCCGAAGACGATGTAGAAGGGACTTTTCTTCGCGGTATAGCGGTAGTCGAGACAAACTCCAGTGAGGGGTCGATGGACTGCAGGAATGCATGAGGTCGGATAGTGTCTAATTGTACTTGGGGTCTGTTACCGGCCACCAGCTTCTTGTTCGACTTTTGTTACTGCTCTACACGACGAAATGAACATTATAGTAAACAGGTTTCCTTCATGTCCTGTATTCCTGCTAGGTAATTTAACTACGCTTACATCAAGTGGCTGGGACAGCAGTATGAACACGGCTCACTATCTACAGAATGTAATCTCCTCTTAAATATGTGCAATGACTTTAACCTTCATCAACTAATAGACCGTCCAACCAGAACAACATCACTAACGTGTTCGTGTAGTGTACTTGGTACATATCAGATACAAAAGAACACAGCTAAAGACAATAGACGAACACTTGACGCTACAACTGCCCCGAGAACGTTTGCGATCCTCAGAGTGTCCTCAAAGTGTCATCGCGTCCTCGTCCGTGATGGGATGTCCTGAGGAGATCCAGAGAGCGCCATCATGGGATCTTCCAGTGATAGTCGTTAGAGTACGTCCTGCGACCTCAACAGGATGACATATATAGGAGAAGTAAATTAGTTTAATACTGCGTTGTGTATTTCAATGCCTGCACCCATTCATTAGTGTTGAGGTTTGCTTGTCACAACCAATGTCAACCTAACCAGCAGTGATTACGTATAAACTACAGAAATACTGCAAAGAGAAAATACAAAAATACTGGTGTATAAATGCAGATTGAATGATTTCAACGGATGCTCCATGCAATGTGTGAAAAAATATAGCTTGCTAGATCTTTTAATTACGGTCTTGTTGCCATGAACATCCGAGCAATGTCTCTCACGGGATGCTACACGGATCATCTATCGTGGAAGATACAGAAAAGTGATAGCATATTACAGCGCGTCCTTGACTTTCGATGGATGTTTTAAATCAACTAAGTAGCAAACACGGACGTTACCTTGGTTGTAACCTAATACTGCAAGGAATTCGCCTCTGCAGTGTTACTTATATACATGAAATTGAATTAAACTTAGGTATCTCGCCCTTCATTTTGACTGAGATGCTAGGAGGACTCTCGCGCATGCAGGAGTTCGCAAGACGCGCAATATATAGTGTATGTTTTATCTGCGAAAAGAAATTCCACTGCTAGATACTTCTTTCACAGTGGGCTGCCTTAGACTTAGTGGCAGAGGGCCTTTTTCGCTTTTTATACCGCGGCACTCATTCTTCGTCAATCAAAACAATCGAAGAGGAGTAACAGAAAATGACCAGCAGGACTACTGACACCTGACAGAAATTTTAATGCTAAGAGGCAGAAAAACACACAGACACAAGGGGAGGTGGCAGGAAAAACTGGCTCCTTAAGTTCTTAGGGCGGTCTAACAGAGCGTGTCGCACACAACTGACTCTTGTGGCGATAAGTCGATTGAAGGTTGGCTCACGCAGACGTCCTTCCCAAGAATTGATATTATGGCGGCCTCGACTATCTCACGCGTACTTTGTTTCACAAACATTGCTTCTATAGCTGTGCTCTGAAACATGGGAGAGCACACACAAGTTTTACACTGTATTGCCAACTGTCCAGCGGGCAGTGTTCTTCACTAAGCGAGCGTGTTCGGGAAGGCGGCCGTTTACGCATCTAACCCTAATTGTACTCTCCAAAAGGGAGTGATATATATGTGGCAAGGAAAAGGAGTTAAACTACACACTTTTTTACGAGTGTAGTATTTAGCTCGTAATAACGCTTGGTATCAAGTTGATGTCAAGTTGACGATGTCATCATTTAATTGCGTAGTCTGTGTATCGTCCACGGACCATAGCTGTTTCCCTTGCTGCGCCCTGAGAAGTCTCGTTTTGTCAATTTGTCGTCCAGAAGAAAATCACAGGAGTTAAATTATGTCGTAGCCAAACTGCCAATTTCATCCTCCAATCTGCCGGCAGCTGGAAAATCTCATGCACATTTCCACAGTTACACATCACTTCTTCTTTCGCTTCCGCGCAAGTTCCTGGGCGGGTTATCAGTCTTGTTATCATGGTCACGCTGCAAGATGGGAATTGTTCTCCTCAGGTATGTCCCCTCTCCCTGCCCAAGTATTTTCCTCGTCACTTGACTAACTTCCCTGCGCAGTTTTCTGCTATCCGGCCAAGCCTGTTTTCAGAGGGGGTGTCCTGCGGTTCTGCTCACAAATGCTCTGTACTTATTTCAAAGCCCCTGAAGAGGATGACTTCCAGTAAGGGCAACGCGACGCTCTTGTGAATCCCAACAGGATGGTGTTGCGCAAACCGAGGTCCAGGCTCTAGCAATATACTCCGAAACCTGTAACTTAGCCATCCCGATGCACTAAGTCACACACAAGGTATTCTTAATATCCAGCTGGTCTTTTGGTAATGCGACCCTCAGCTTTCACACTACGACGCACAGAAGCAACAGCAGTAGTTTTGTTTTGATTGGGGTAATTGCGGTGTTTTCTCGTCACAGGCAATAGTCCACCCCATATCTCGCGGTAATTTCCTTGATGAGTCTCGCACTGAGGACCGAAGTCCTGCATTGTCCAGGAAGGCTGGCAATGCTCTAGGCATGCACAGTGCACACATCATGGCCTTCTATAGCAAATATGTTCGAATGCAATATTTCTAATTTTAAACGAAACTGGATTGGATGAAGTATTGCGTTAACCTCTGATGGGTAACTGTTGCAGCATTGCCAGCCTTCTTGCAGCATTACTTTAAAGGGTCTCTGACCAGAACCTGGTCAATGTCTTTGTTTGTATGGATAACGAACCTACATGGTGCCTCCAAGTTACAACTGAAACGTTTCGTCTCTGCGGAGCCGCCAACTATTCCAAACAAGGAGCCGAAAAGCGGTTTCGATTTCTGCCCTCAACTCGTGCGATCAGCGCAAAACTCTAGCTATTATGCAGTGGTTTTCCCGTGTGTATGACGTCAAACGCCCGCGACGTTTATTGGTGGAAAGTCCACACCGGAAGTTCGGGTGGTTTCTGCAACTTCCGTTTTGCTGGGTGCTTTTTCAATATGGACGCGGAAGCATAGAGGGGTCGACAAGTCAGCTTTTCAGCTACCTTTCAGCAGCTGAGAGGCACCTGCTACGTTCAGAAGAGTTTGGAGGCCTTGCTTTTGAAATGTTGAGCCGCGAATCGACTTCAGCATGAAGAGGAAGTTCCAACGACAGACTGTTAGATGTGCTTTCAGCATCCATCACGATGAAGCAAAGGAACAGTTTGTGTAAATTTCATGTTTGACGGCGCCGTTTAAAGGGGCCGGAGTGGTTCATTACATAATAATGCCGAAACAAGTCGAGTGCTTATGTCGCAAGGAGCTGCTCTTAAAGTAGCATATTTAGAACTTCGAGGGCAGCACGAACCTAGCGCTATTCAAAAGTAAGAAGCGTACGTGTCTCATGCACAATCATGCTGGTTGGTTTGAATACAAAATAGTTTTTCTGAACTTTTCGTTATTGTTCGTCACTTATTCAGAAAGAGTGCAGCTGAATTAATACTCGGCGGCCTACTAGCTTTAGCTTTGTTCAAAGCTTGCGTGTCTCATACAGGAAATAGATACGTACACTACATACCAACAGTTCGTGAGATGGATGTTGCACAAACTTGAAAAAAAAAAACAAGAGAATCGTTATACCAGTCTGCGCGGTGAACAGGATACGCAAAGCCTTTCCCATAGTAACTACTACATGCTTTAAATACCCAATATACTAGGTGGAAGTACCCCCTACAGGGGGTGCCCTTGCAATTTCAGCTGTAGACTAGTGATGCAACTATAATAATGACCCCCCCTCCCCCCAAACTTTTTTCAACACTCCTCCATGCTTGGGATCCTGGATAAACCACTGTGCTGACCCCTGACACAAAGCACCATCTCATCAGCCTGCTCCGCCCGGTAAGAATTACATTGGGCTCGCAATTCCACCACAGACACAAATCCAATCCTGTTCTGACGCATCCTTTTGTCCACCCATTCAGTCAATGTCGTAAGTGTTGTTCGAACTCTTACTGTCTGATAGCACCCAAATAGCATTGTTTAGGCACCTGTCAGACATTTGTTTAGCATTGTTTAGTATTTTAATGATTGTTATGTGGAAGTAAATCAGACTGTTATGCAGGTTACCTTGTGTGTGACCTCGGTTCCTGCTCTCAGTCCTCCAGAAGTGCTCACTACACAAGTTGACTATCGAAAACCTCAATCTTCCATGCATGATGTAAAACCCCAGTTCGCTTGCTTCCTAGCCATTTTTTCATTCTCAATGTTCCTTTTGTGTGCAAAGTGCACACCCAGTTCGAGTAGGATGTAGACCTTGAGGAACCAAGCTTTGTATCTTGGGCTGCTCGAATACTCAAATAGGCATGTTTTAGTCAAAGATGATGTAACATGAAATGTGGTTCATATAGTTTATTGTGGCACTCAGATAATATCTTCATAATATGTCTGCAGAGATTGCTCCAAAATAGCATATGTGATGCAGCGTCATACATTATTGGGCTTCTGGGAAAAATCATGATTCACCTGATACAGACGGCAGCCTTTGTAACGGTGTCTGACAATTTTTAGCAGCCACTGTTTTAAAATATGCATTAAAAATGCTCCAATTATGAAAGTTTTTTTTTGAAAGAAAGGATTTTTTTTTTGTGCAGGTGGAGCAAGTACTTTGTGCGGGTCATCAAGTCTTGGAAGTAACTTGTAAGGGGATTGACAGTAAGTGGGGTGGGGAGGAGGGTGACCATAATATAACTTATGAAAGAATGCCGGGCTTGATATCTTGCATCTAGTAATCGAAGGAGTAAGAAAGAGTTGGGCTTTAATGGCTGAGACGCTGAAAAAAGGATGATAATCACGAGCAACAAACCGTGTTCTGTACAAATTCTACTTTGTCGATTAAGAGATGTTGGGATGGGTTCCAGATTGCAGAGGCATATTCCAGTTCTTTTGAACATGGCAGTTGATGTTCTGAGACCCTTACCAATTGAGCTATGCGAACACGCCTCTCCAGTGACTTCCAAGGGTGCAGATGTACCCTAGGAATAGGTTTATGGGCAGTAGAACATTAGTCACTGTTATTATACAGGCATAGCTCTCTGTCCAGTATGATCACCGCAGAGCACATTTACAGGAACTCACAGGCACAAAACTTGCATAATAAATATGTAATAACCTCAAACAGCTATTATATATAATAACTGGGACATGGAACTCCAATAGCAGATGGTCTGGCAGTACGACACAGGTAATCTTGCCATCACTATATTTTTCCCAAAATGCTGAAAATAAATCGATAGAATTACTGCAGTGAACTGCTCAATTTTTCACCTCAGATATATTTTTAGCACTGTGTCTTTCATGTTTCAAAATATACATGCATCGAACCTGCAGAAGCTTGTGTGTGTAAGTAGAGTCACACATCTCATGTGCAATAGGCAGGTCTAAGTTGTACTGAGATATGTCAAGTCCTTACGCGTGCTCACCACCTGTAGATTCCCTTAAAGGGAACAAAAAAAAACTTTTTGTTAGTAACAACTTCACTCTATATGCCACGTTTATAAAAGAAATTGGTCTCATACCTGACGGACAACTGTCATGACCATTGCCAGATGTCTTCCTCTCCTGTTATTTCCACTTCCATGAAGTCATCACCCTAACGTTGTTAAAAAAAGCCATATAAATGCGATAACTGAGATATTACCACTACGAGCATATAGCAACATAATATACCAGCCACATCAATAAAATACACAATTGCACCGAGCTGTCCACATTTTCACACACACACACACACACAAATGCATAACAGAGTTGACTGTCTCTAATAACACGTCAACAAGTTTGTGTAACTCTGTTTTGAAACTGGACACCGGAAGGCCATTTCCAATCAGCTGAAAAAAATTGTTCGGAAGAGGAACAGTTTCTGCTGATTTCTGGTAGTTGGTCCGTAGCAGTGGAACCTTGTAAGGTGGTACAGTGATAGATTTAATACCGTAATGGCTAGTGTTTGGGATGGCGCTAAAAGATCCTGAATTTGCAAGGCAATTTTGTGTAAATGTCTGATTTCCAAGTGAACGCTTTGTCTACTGTATTTTGCATGTGTTGAAGGAGCTGAGGGGCTGGCTGGATGGATTGTAGTGGCACCCCTGGTGGGCCTCTTTGCAACGAGGGTCCAGCACATTGCACCTGTAGACAACCTGTAGACATGGTTGTCGTATACCAGGCTTTCTTTCTTTCTTTTTTTGTGCACTGCAATTTTATCGTAGTTGCCCTTTGTGGTGCTTCCCCAGATTAGACAACAATAGTACAGCTTGGGGTAAACTAAGGATTTCAACTGCGTTGGTTTAGAATCCAGAACCCTTCTTTACTATGTGCAGTATGCTGCATATTATAAGGAAAACAAATAGAAGAAAACTTGTACCTGATCCCTGCCTTCTATTTCCAACATTTGGTTCCACATCTTGTCCAACGGAGTCATGAACTACATTGGTGCACACTGCTGTGACAATTATAATGCTACATCTAGATACGGAATACACAGCTTCATTTTACGTACTGTGAATGTTGCTTACTGCATGGCTGCATACTGCTATACTGCATGAATGTTGCAATTGGCATGGCTGCATTCAACAACACTCGGAATTGTACAGTAATCTTTTGATTTAGTGCGTAAACTTCAAGTTTCTTTAATCCGTATTTTGCTTTGTTGCGTAAATGGTCTCCTAACATATGCATGCCACAACGTAATTCTCACAAGGAGAGTAATCACTATAAATTATACAGAAGACACTAACCTCGTCACGTCCAGATGCAACAGTCTTGGAAGATAGATTCAAGGAAAGCACTGCGGACTGCTGTAGGCGGAGGTCCTTTGTACTCAAACTGAGGGGTCCGACTCATAGTCTGCATTCTCCAAATACGATTGGCAAAATCCGCTGCCAACCATACCTGCCGCTGCGGTTGAACGCGCAGTATCGTACGGAACTGAATGCCCGCCGAATAATCTCGCTTTGACGACACAACCGAGGCATGTCAAATCAAGTAAGGGCTGTACCTCGATAAATTGGTCGTTGTTCCAAAAGATATAACTAAAGAAAACTTGGAAATACACACACTACGCTAACGCAGTGAAATAGCGCGCTGGATCCCGAAAGTCGTCGTAGCTCGTAGCCTCGTAGCTCCTCTTTCCACGGAAGTCGCTAATTGGATTATCGCAGTTATAAAACAGGTCGTAGATTTCGAAGTATATACATACCGTTTATTTCCAGATATTGTGACAACAGTATATCGGCGTAAAAATGTTGGTTCTTGCTGAAAGTTGTTGTTGTAGTGCTCGATCACGTGACGGCATTCTGCGCGCTGATTGCATGGGGCTAGTTCCATCTCAAATCGAACAATCCGGTACACTTGATGTCTCGAATGAACGGGAAAAAAATATATGTTGAAGCCATCCGTGAGTTAGGAGAAATAAACGCTTTCCGAATTCTCTGCGGTGCGCGGTTCGGGAAATAGGAGAGGAGGAAAAAACTGCTTCTCATAAGGCGACGTCGTCGCGAGCGGGTTTGAGCGTTCGCTACAAGGCCATTTCTTCTCGCATTATAGTAATTTCTTGGTCTGGCTTTAGACCGCTTAGGGCACAATAGGATCCTGCGTTGGCAGTGCTGTGTCCGGTTTTGTTTGTCTACAAAAAAATATCAAAGTTGACTCAAAGTGCCGAAAAGCACCATATTCACTGCAACTTTGCGGACGATGTACAAAACCGATAAGACTGAGCTTGATGCCGTTTAATTTGTCATTGATAGGGCTATCGAATGATGTATAATTTGTTGCTCTACTCTGTAAGGAACGTAAGCGATACCTCTTTTAGTAGCACCATACCACCGAAAAATGACGAATTTCGGAAGCCATTATCTAAAAAACCCCACCAAAAACTTGCCTCGAAAATTTTATATGTTGTAGGTAGTTCCTTAGACTATGCACAGAAGAAAAATCAAAAGTCGGACTTTATCGGTAGGCGCACTGTGAATTTTTTGCCAGCCCTATACGCGGAGCGCATTCAAGCCGTGGCACCGTGTCCCGCGTGTTGCAAAATTGAATTTTCCAAAGGGACTTTCAACTTCTGTCTTCATATAAAAAGTAATTGCTCTCATTTGAAACCATTCTGAGGTTTCAAGGTTTCCTTTTCAAGGTTCTGAGCGTTTGCGTTCATAACAATGGTGTAATCGCTGAATCTAGATTGTGGAGCAACCAGATGTGCTCGCATTTTTTGCGGGATGTCACACATGCATTGCAAGTGCTGGGAGCCCGGGAAGAACAGAATGATTTTACATCTTTGTAAGAGGCATATCTGTTCAGGGTTATTCTAAACAAGCATATTTACTGTACGCATTATGGCAGCAGGGACGCAGTGACTTCCAGTATTCTTTGAAACATTTCCTTTCCTACGGCCACATTACCTCGGACGGAGGAGATTGCACTGAGGAAAATATTGTTGTGTAGTGCCATACGCACACACTCAAAGCTAATTCATGGTGCCTTTTGTGAACCTTGCCGAAACAGCCCGACTGGCGCCGCTGTCCAATATGTTATTCGGTTCGACATGCTGCGACCTTGGGAAGGTCCTGATCGCATTTACTCCCTGACGACACCTTGCGCAAAGTTTCGGCTACACACAGAAGACGGTTCACTCACTTCTCGACTACAGAAGTGCAGGGAGTGCCCTTATACAGAGTGTGCGAAGACATCTGCATTACTGTAGTGTGTCGTCCTGCTTTCACACCTACCTCAATGGCCTCTTCGTTGTACAGTGCTGATCGTGTGGATTTCGCTGACTACCGCCTCATACACAAGAAAAAAGTGCTATAGACAAAGGATTTTCGCTTTGCTTCGGAGATCGGCGTAGCTGCCATAAAGACTGTGTTTCCAGCAGATCAAGCAGAAGGCGTAACAGAAATGGGCCAGCTATGCAGAAGCTGCTTCAAGTGCTTCACAGCAAAGGTGGCTGAATCACAACGCGCAGCAATGTTGCCCACGTTTGAAAGAAAATCTGACAAGAACCTGCCATCAAAAGTAACATTAAGGAAAGCGGCTTCCACAACGGCCTAAAGCAGTTCATGACCCGAGCAC